>NW_027639282.1:0-298795 GCF_951799975.1 Gobius niger | reverse complement strand
AGATTTCAGTCAGAGCTGAGTCACTGAGGAAACGCCTCGAGATTCAGACCAAACTTCCTGTTTACAGGAACAATAATCAGAGTTTGTAACATGTTATAAACATGTTTATAACATGTTATAAACATGTTTATAACATGTGTAAGACCTGCATATTATACATGTATGTAACTGTGTTAAATGCTTGTACATGTCGATGATGTGGCTCCTGTTGTACATGTTTTACCTGGCGCTGCCCTGCTTGTACATGTCGATGATGTGGCTCCTGTTGTACATGTTTTACCTGGCGCTGCCCTGCTTGTACATGTCGATGATGTGGCTCCTGTTGTACATATTTTACCTGGCGCTGCCCTGCTTGTACATGTCGATGATGTTTTCCACCAGCAGGTTGCGCTGGAGGCCGTAGACGCCGTGTCGGTCCAGGACGACCTCATGGCGACAGGAAGGGCATCTGAAGCGGCCGCCGGACGAGACGCCGGAGGAGGAGCGCGTGGACAGGTACGGGTTCGACGCCTGGGGGCGGGGCCAGGGGGGGGAGCCGGAGTCAGGGGAGGAGCCGGAGTCAGGGGAGGAGCCGGAGCCAGGGGAGGAGCCGGAGCCAGGGGAGGAGCAAACATAAACTTTATAAACCTGCTGAAGAAATGCTCATAACATTAGCATCTGACTTGCTAACTGTTAGCATTAGCATCTGACAGGCCATCTGTTGGCATCAGAATCTAACAGGTAAACTGCTAGTGCTAGCATCTGACAAGCTAACTGCTAGCAGTAGCATGACCATTAGTTTGACAAGCTACCTGTTAGCATTAGCAACTGACAGGCTAAATGTTAGCATAGCATATCACGGGCTAACTGCTAGCATTAGCATCTGACAGGGTAACTGGTAGCATTAGCGTCTCACTAGCCAACTGTTAGCATTAGCATCTGAGATGCTAATGGTTAGCATTAGCATCTGACTAGCTAGCTGTTAGCATTAGCATGTGACAAGCCAACTGTTAGCATTAGCATCTGACAAGCCAACTGTTAGCATTAGCATCTGACAAGCCAACTGTTAGCATTAGCATCTGACTAGCTAACTGTTAGCATTAGCATCTGAGAAGCCAACTGTTAGCATTAGCATCTGAGAAGCCAACTACTAGCATTAGCATCTGCCTAGCTAACTGTTAGCATTAGCATCGGACTAGCTAACTGTTAGCTTTAGCATCTGACAAGCCAACTGTTAGCATTAGCATCTGACTAGCCAACTGTTAGCATTAGCATCTGACTAGCTAACTGTTAGCATTAGCATCTTACTAGCCAACTGTTAGCATTAGCATCTGACAAGCCAACTGTTAGCATTAGACTAGCCTACTGTTAGCATTAGCATCTGACAAGCCTACTGTTAGCATTAGACTAGCCAACTGCTAGCATTAGCATCTGACAAGCCAACTGTTAGCATTAGCATCTGACTAGCCAACTGTTAGCATTAGCATCTGACAAGCCAATTGTTAGCATTAGACTAGCCAACTGTTAGCATTAGCATCTGACAAGCAAACTGTTAGCATTAGACTAGCCAACTGTGAGCATTAGCATCTGACTAGCCAACTGTTAGCATTAGCATCTGACAAGCCAATTGTTAGCATTAGACTAGCCATCTGTGAGCATTAGCATCTGAGAAGCCAACTGTTAGCACTAGCATCTGAGAAGCAAACTGTTAGCACTAGCATCTGAGAAGCCAACTAGGAGAATAAAACCATGTGACTTCAGTGACAGGTTTTGATTGGTCTGATTTAATCTGATGTCGTTTTATTTATTTTCTATTAAAGCTTCACTTTGAACCTTTTGGTTTAAAACATTCAGCCGTTTTGAGCTCATTTAGAGGTGATTCAGGCCTGGGCTTCACTCTGTGACATCACAAAGTGGTTCAGTAACAGGTAAAACTCTAATACCGACATCTGCAGGAGGAACATTCAACATCTGCAGGAGGAACATTCAACATCTGCAGGAGGAACATTCAACATCTGCAGGAGGAACATTCAACATTTAACAATTCAACAATTAAAATAAAAGAAGAAAAGTGTTGAATTGGTGTTTTCATCGACCTTAAGAAGGCTTTCAGATCACTACAGATCACTATATAGTCCTATATACTCCTATATAGTCCTATATACTCCTATATACTCCTATATAGTCCTATATACTCCTATATACTCCTATATAGTCCTATATACTCCTATATACTCCTATATAGTCCTATATACTCCTATATACTCCTATATACTCCTATATACTCCTATATACTCCTATATACTCCTATATAGTCCTATATACTCCTATATACTCCTATATAGTCCTATATAGTCCTATATACTCCTATATACTCCTATATAGTCCTATATACTCCTCCTATATACTCCTATATACTCCTTTATACTCCTATATACTCCTATATAGTCCTGAATATACACAAACATGGCATCAGAGGTGTTGGTGGCAGTGCAGATCCATGTGTGATTCCCGAGTGTGGGGTGTCCCCCATGGGTCGGTGCTGGGACCTAAACTATTCATATTATATTGAAAGGATTCGCACTTATACCATATACTCTTTATACTATATACTCTGTATATATATCCCTTTAGCTGGAGACTGAGGACACACAAATCCATGATTCCTGAAAAAAAAAGGACCTGGTGGACCTTCAGATGGATCAGATCATGTTCAGCCTCAGACCCAGAGCCGAGAAGCTGCTTTTTATCATCCATCATAAACGAGACAATAGTTATATAGGTATAACTATATATAGGTATAGGTATAGGTATACTTGCCTTTCTGTCATGTGACTATGTTGTTTTGGCGGCCATTTTGCAGTAGAATTACGTAGTACTACAACATGTAAGAATATCTCTACATGACAGACGACTGACTGTGGTATTTGAATGTAGACGAAAACAGTAAAAGCACACGTTTATGTGAAGAAACCAGTGTTTAGGACATTAGCATGCTACTAGTTAGCATTTAGCGGCTCAGCTCTGAGGATACAACATGGGGTCAGAGGTCAGAGCTGTTACTGTAATGTTTCCTCAGTGTTCATACATGTTTATCGTGTTGAAGTCATTGACAGTTGCTAACCGGTAGCATGCTAACGTCTTGAGCAGCTTAAACACTGACTCAGACTGAGACTCTGTTGACATGACAAACTGTAAGAAAATCAGCTTCCTCTTTGATGTGTTCCTTCAGTCTTCAGAGTGGAGCAGATCTTTAGTTTCTTCACATAAACGTGTGTTTTCACTGTTTTCTTCTTGAGCAGTGATTACGAGTAAATAAAAACACCGCTGTCGATCCGTGTCTTTCATTTTCATCCTGAGTACAGATATTGTTACATGTTGTAGTACTGCATAACTCTACTTCGATATTCAAAATGGCCGCCGGAACTGTGCGTGATGTCATTGGAAACGCGTGTATTGTGAGCGACCAAAGGACTGAGAAAATCCTTGATAAATGTTTTTTTTAATTTTGTTTTTATCATTAGTATATGGAAGCCCGTGTCCGCCATGTTCAAATAAAAAGCTCAACAGGAAATCGAAATTACGAGATTTAAATCTCAGAATTTCGAGATTTAAACTGGTAATTTGGAGTTTTTCAGATCGGTGATCAGACGTGGGTACGGCGGGGACAGCGCTGGTGCAGATGTAAACAGTCATGGAGGATTAGCTTCATCGTGTTGTGAACCGGAGCTACAGCAGCTCTGGGACTTTCACAAAGACACAGAAGAGTTTATTTTACCTCAACACCAGGATTAAAAGCAGTGACAAGAAAACGTATTAAAAATGTCTGTGTCCACGATAGGAAAGTGTTTAGGCCTTGATGATGCAGGGCCAAAGCTAATGCTACCATCGATTGCACATGCTAACCAGGCTAACCTAGACTGGCCATTGTCCACCGGCATCGCCCTTTTATCCTGGGGGAGCCCATGGGGGGTCCATAGGACATGGCAGAGGCAAAGAGGCACGAGTTTGCCCCAAAATAGCAGTTGTTTTTCAGGCATGACACGATTCCAAGATCCGGCTCCACAGTTCAGACGCATCAGACAGGAAACAGAACGGCAACAACATCCGGACTTTCAAAGTAAAATAGGGCTGACGTCTGTGATTACGAGTTTTAAAACACAACATTTCGAGTTTAAATCTCAAAATTACGTCTTTTAAAACTCGTAATTTCGAGATTTAAAGTCATAATTTTGTGTTTTAAACAGTAATTTCGGCTTTATTTTGTAACATGGTGGAAACGGGCTTCCATGTTGGTACGACCATGAACCATGACAGAGTCTCACTGAGGACAAGGCTGGGAAATGTTTTTGTTTTCCCTTCGACTTTCCTAAACACATCATCTTCACGTTCAGACAGGACTGTGAGGAAGGGCATCCGGCTCACCTGGAACACGTCGTTGGCACACTTCCGGCACAGGTTGTGTTGGCACGGCAGGATCACCACGGGCTTCTGGAACATCTCCAGGCAGATGGGGCAGACCAGCTGCTTCTCCAGGGAGTCCATCCTCCAGCCAGGGCCGGGGACCAGGACCAGGGACCAAACCAGGGACCAAACCAGGGACCAGGACCAGAGACCAGGACCAGGACCAGGGACCAGGGACCAGGACCAGGGACCAAACCAGGGACCAAACCAGGGACCAGGACCAGAGACCAGAGACCAGGACCAGGACCAGGGACCAGGACCAGGGACCAAACCAGGGACCAGACCAGGACTAATGTAGACCCGAGGGCGGCTTCGGGGCCTGTCCCGGACCTAAAGCAGGACTGAAGTGTCTGGAGGGACGGGGGGGGGGCTGAGTCTGAGCTGTTTTTAGAGCTGGCCCCGCCCCCTCCTCTCCGTCTCCAGGGAAACGTGCCCTTTTAAGGTCCCAGGTCACGCGGCCCGGCGAGCCACAAGGACAGCTGCAGGGGCTGATGGGAAATGTAGGCGCCTCGGGTTACAGGCCCTGTCACATGACCCACTGCACCAATCACAGACGAGGAGGACGATGATGTCACAGTCAGAGGGAAGGGGGGGGGGGGGGGGGCTCAAGTGCCAGGATGTGTCGTCATCACTCCAGACTCTCAATGATCCAGGCTGTTCTTCATTCAGGTCAAATCCATGTCAAATAAAACAGATCTCAGTGACCTCTGACCTTTGTTTCTGGAGTTTTTATACCATTGTTGTTGCTCATTTGTCATGTCTTTGTTTACGTCTCGTTTTTTAGATTTGGGTAAAGCCGAACTACAGATAATGTGCGGTGTTAAAGTGGGGTTAGCCAAAACATCTGCAATAGGGCCCGTTCTACAGAGCCCAGTTTAAAAGTGAGGCGGAGCTAAACCCGGTGACCAGACACTTGTTCCAGTGGTTCTGTCTGAGGGCCTCGATGACGCACAGAGAAAGCTAATGCTAAGCTAAACCTCGAGTCATCGCGTGGAAACCAGAAATATGCACAAATAAAGTCAATAAAAGCACCACACACATAAAGAACTGTTTATGATGATCACACACGGAGCCAGGCTTGTTGATTTGGAAGTTTATCGGCTTGTTGCACAATGTGGCTACGCTAGTTCCTCTGAGCTGAAGCTGTGGGCGCCAGTACTTCCTGTTTGTGTTCATTTCCATTAAGATGAGCTCAGACCAGTGAGTTTCTGGTAGAAATATTTCCATAGAGACGTTTATGTTTGTGAGGATCAGGGAGTTTGTCTTGAAGCTAAAGGCTAATTTAACCTCTTAACTCCCGCCTGAACCGAGAGGATCTTTTTTCCTCACGTCAGATTTTTTTTCCATCATTTTTTTGTCGGATGTTCGCCTCATTTTTGTTGCTTTTTTGTCATTTTTTTGTCAATTTTTTTTCACATTTTTGCTATTTTTTTTTGTCACATTTAGTCAAATCTGTGTCATATTTTTGTCATTTTTTCCGTCAATTTTTTGTCAATTTCTTGTGACATTTTTGCCACTTTTTCATCAATTTTTCGTCCCTTTTTTGTCAATGTTTTCTCACTTTTTTGTCACATTTCCATCATTGTTTTCGTCTCAGTTCTGTCGCTATTTTCTCCCCTTTTTTCCAGAAGCTTTTGGATTTGGGGTAAAGCCAAACTGGAGAAACTGTGCTCGGTTCAGGCGGGAGTTAAGGGGTTAATGCATTACACAATTTGAAATAGTGCCTTTTTATGTTTATTTTTTTTTATAGCATGTTAGCCTTTAGCTTCAAAACAAACTATCAATCCTTTATGATCACAGGCGTCTCCTCTGAACTCGTTACATCATGATTTGAACACAGAAAATGATCATCGACCGGGAACTCCCCGCCCACAACGTCATCTGTAGACAATGTGATTGTTATTCCAGGAAAAGAACACAGACAGGAAGTACTGGCGCTCACAACTTCAGGTCAAAGGAACTAGCATAGCCGTTCTGTGCAACAAGCCAATTGCTCACATTTCATCTACAGTGAGTCGTAGCCGAGTGGTTTCTCCCGGAGCTAAGGCACTATTAGCCGCGCCAAGCTAACAACCTTCACCTTCACAACATTCATTGAAAACAGGCAGCATATTATGCACAAATAACGTCAATAAAGCAGCAACTACTGTAAGCAGCCTTTACGATGATCACACAATGAGCCTGGCTTTACACATGTGTGGTTTATTACAGACTTTTCATCAACAATGAGCTGTAGTCGATTATAACAAGCTAACGGGTAACCTCGAAAAACCATTGTCCACCTGCACAGATAATGTCTGGGCTCCTGCAGATCCTGGGGTCGTCCATGGGGGTATAGTTACAGATCCATAGGGCATGGCAGGAGCAAAGAGCGACTAGAGCAGGGGCAGGCAACATCAGGCCCGGGGGCCAAATCCGGCCCTCCAGTACAGAACCTCTGGCCTTATTATGCAAATCAGATCAAATACCTGTTAAAGTATCTAAAAATGTGAGAAATAGTGTCCGTACTTTAGAAATGTCCCACTTGGTCATTTTATATCATGTAAAAAGTGGGTCGTGAGTCTAAAGGGAACTTTTATTCAATATTTTCCATCTGAAAGAGCATGGGAACACTTAACACAGAGTTGGTTAAAATGTCTGTTATTGGGTTGTTTTGATCATAACTTCAGTCTTGTTCAACAAAAACCTGTGGAAAATACAATATTTTATACGACATGACACGACATGACAAATGACAGTTTTGTTTGGGGGGGGGGTTGTTCATCCTGGGGTAATGCTGGGTCCTGAAGCCACTGAAGAACCACTGATGTAAAACATTGATTTGTGCAGAAAAAAGTTCTTTACTTTCGGCTACAGTGGTGAGGTTCGGCCCCTGGTGTTTCGGCCTCCACGACGCAAACTTGCCCCCCCCTGGACTAAAAAAAACGTATTTTTCAGGCCAGAGCCCCTTCCAAGCGTCCGGTGTGGAAGGTTCGTCTCCAGATCATATCCTGTGTGGCCATTGTTCACGAAGTGATAAACAGCAGCTCCTTTCCAACAGTAAAATGGAGATAAACATATATTTAATGACTACAGAGCGATCTCGCTTCTGCTGCAATTCTACAAGAGTTTGGAAAAGTTATTTGTAATTAGGCTCCACACTTTTGTTGAGAAATACAGTTTGTTAAGTGAACCGATGGACGACAACAGCATCATGGCTCTGGTGGAGGGCGTGGCCACAGCAGCAGTGAATCTGCAGTGGGTGTTTTCATCCATCTGAGCCTTCGACACCACAGACACACAAGGCTCGGTGTCAGGGGACCTGCTCATGCCTGGCTGGAAAGTTATCTCAGCAACAGAGACCGATATGTACATATACACGACTCTGAAAAAAACTAATTACACATGGGGTCCCACAAGGCTCTATTTGGGGTCCAAACTGTTTTTAATGTATATCAATGATGTTTGTGAAGCTTTGGTAAACTGTGTATTATCTGCGGATGATCTGAGCCTGTGCTGCTCTGGAAGGACCTGAAACAGACGAGCTCACAGTCCTGAAACTATGGTCTGATCTGAACAAACTCTCAATGAATCTAAATAAAATATATGATACATACATATGTATCATACATATATGATACATATGTATGTATCATACATATATGATACATACAGAAATTAAACGAGTTCATGCAAATACATTTTTAGGAGTGACCATTGATGGTAAACTTGAATGGAAATCGCATATAAGTAAATTAAAAACAAAATTAGCAAAAACCATTGCTGTAATTGGCAAATTGAAAACTGTACTCGATAAAAAATCTCTTCTATGACTGTATAACTCCCTCATACTTCCTTACCTAAACTATGGCCTGGAAATATGGGGAAACAATTATAAAACCAATACTCATCCTATTTTCCTAAAAAAAAATTATCACTAAAGCAGATTTCTACCTCTGTAGAGCTGAGCCGACTGAAAATCCATGATCTTGTTGATCTAAACACATTAGTAATAGTGTAAAAAACAAATCATAATCTTCTCCCTCCTCCAGGAGCTTTTTGAACACAGGAAAAGTCAGGATAACCTCCGAGGAACTGCTGTTTTCAAAAAGAACAAAAAGAGTGGATGTGTTTCTGTGAGAGGAGTTAATCTGTGGAAGATCAGTTCAAAACTGTTAAAACAGTCAAAGCTTCAAAAGTTATTTAACCCCTTAACTCCCACCTGAACCGAGCACATTTTCTCCAGCTTTACCCCAATCCAAAAGCTGTGAAAATAGCAACAAAACTGAGACGAAAACAATGATGGAAATGTGACAAAAATGTGAGATGAATGATGATGAGATTGATGAAAAAGTGGCAAAAAATGACAAAAAAAGACAAAAATTTGATTTAAAAAAAAATGGATGAAAAAATGACACAAAAAATGACAAAAAAGTTACTAATATGAGTTGAATACCAACAAAAAAATGATGGAAAACAATGTGATGACGTGAGGAAACAGATCCTCTCGGTTCAGGCGGGAGTTCAGAGGTTAAAGCTGCTAAAATTCAAGAATACATAAGCTTAGGATGAATAAAGTAAAAAACAAATAAAAAATAATATTTAGTTTCAACTAAATGAACATAAACATATTTGTTGGAATATTGACATGTATGTGACTAACTCCAGACACAGGATTATTTCTCTTCTGTTTGACTCTTGATGTTGTTCATTATTAATGTTTTTGTTTTTTCTGTAACTGGGTGAGTTTCAGCCTCAACGCTGTCGGTCACGTCGTTCACCAAGAAGTGGAAATGTTTTTACGTCTAAAGGAATGAACTGAATAAAACTACTACTACTACTACTACTACTACTACTACTACTACTACTACTACTGCATTCATTGCATCTGAGCCGTGGGTGCGTCTCGGGTTCGTGTTCCCACAGTCTCCTTAATGACGGTTTATCTCAGACTTAAACGTGTTTGACACAAAACAGCGGCGTTTACGTCTCTCACAGAGGCCACGCCCCCGAGCACACAGGCCACGCCCCCGAGCACAGAGGCCACGCCCCCCTAAAGATACCTGCTCTTTGAGGGGGGGGGGGTTTAAAGGAGAGAGGGTCAGACGGAGTGAGAGGAGACGCCTCACACGCCAGCACAGGTGAGTCCAGCACAACACACGCTTACAGAAACACGCTTACAGAAACACGCTACAGAAACACGCTACAGAAACACGCTACAGAACACGCTACAGAACACGCTACAGAACACGCTACAGAACACGCTACAGAAACACGCTAAAGAACACGCCACAGAACACGCTCTAACCCCCACCTTCAAGCACATTTTCTCCAACAAAAACATGTATAACGGAGTCCAGGCGGGGTCAAAGGTTAAGGAGACACTCAGGCTCGAACCTTCAGGGAACTGTAAAAGAATCTGATGCTTTAATGATTTTTTTCCGATGCTTTTTTTCCGATATTTCTCCGATACTTTTTTCCAATACTTTAACGATACTTTTTTTCCAATACTTTTTTCCGATACTTTTTTCCGATGCTTTTTTTCCGATGCTTTTTTCCCGATACTTTTTTCCGATACTTTTTTTCCGATATTTCTCCGATACTTTTTTTCCGATACCTTTTTCCGATACTTTTTTTCCGATATTTCTTTCCGATACTTTTTTTCCAATACTTTTTTCCGATATTTCTTTCCGATACTTCTTTCCGATACTTTTTTCCGATACTTTAACGATACTTTTTTTCCGATACTTTTTTCCCGATACTTTTTTCCGATACTTTTTTCCGATACTTTTTTCCGATACTTCTTTCCGATACTTTTTTCCGATACTTTAACGATAATTTTTTTCCGATACTTTTTTCCGATACTTTTTTCCAATGCTTTTTTTCCGATACTTTTTTCCGATATTTCTTTCCGATACTTTTTTCCGATACTTTTTTCCGATACTTTTTTCCGATACTTTTTTCCGATATTTCTTTCCGATACTTTTTTCCGATATTTCTTTCCGATACTTTTTTCCGATACTTTTTTTCCCGATACTTTTTTCCGGAACTTTAACGATTCTTTTTTTTCGATACTTAAAACGATCATGTTTTTAAGCATCGGCTTCATGTCAGAAAAATGTGGAGGAAAAGAAGAAACAAAGTGAGGGAAATAAAATAACAAAGTGACTCCTGAGCCGGTTTGGCTTTACCTCAATCTAAGAAAGCTTAAAAAAGCCACAAAACAGCAACAGAAACATGACAAAACATGGAGAAAACATGGGGGAAAAGATGAAGAAGGTCTTAGCTTTCAAATGAGGTCTTTTAGATTTGGGTAAAGTGGAACTGGAGAAAACAAGAGGTTCACCCCGTCCTGGACCCACAGAGATCAAACACAAACATCTGGATCTGTTATGAAACATATGTCTGTGAGCTGTAACTGTGCTGCCTTCAAAATAAAACAGTCTGTGAGCTGTATCTGTGCTGCCTTCAAAATAAAACAGTCTGTGAGCTGTATCTGTGCTGCCTTCAAAATAAAACAGTCTGTGAGCTCTGACTGTGCTGCCTTCAAAATAAAAGCAGCTGAAGTGCAGACTCCTGATGTTTAAATGTGATGAAACATTTGCACAAACAGAAACGGATACTTTGTCATCATGTACTGGAGTAGAAGTATGAGCTCCATGTACTGGAGTCCCTGTGAGCACCTGTGAGTCCCTGTGAGTACCTGTGAGCACCTGTGAGTCCCTGTGAGCACCTGTGAGTCCCTGTGAGCACCTGTGAGTACCTGTGAGCACCTGTGAGTCCCTGTGAGTCCCTGTGAGTCCCTGTGAGTACCTGTGAGTCCCTGTGAGTCCCTGTGAGTCCCTGTGAGTCCCTGTGAGTACCTGTGAGTCCCTGTGAGTCCCTGTGAGTCCCTGTGAGTACCTGTGAGCACCTGTGAGCACCTGTGAGTCCCCCTGAGTACCTGTGTCTGTGTAACCTGAGGCTCTGGGAGCAGGTTTGGGTAAAGCCTCTTTAATCCAGAGCTGATCCAGGATCAGACGTTTCCCACAAACACAGGTTTGTTCTGGAGGAAACAAACAGTGAAACATCATCAGGATCAGGCGTTTCCTCAAACGGAGACGTGAAAATAAGAAACAAATAAGAAACAAATCCTCAAACTGAGATTCAACAACACCATGAACCAAACCTCTGTCAGAGCCGTGGGGGCTTGTTTTGGTCAGGGGGGGCTGAGGGGGGGGGGGGGCTGAGGGACAGACAAATGCTTTTTCTGAGCTTATATATTATCATCCGGCTCTTCACAGCGTAAGCAGAAGCTCCGTTGATTTGAATGGGATTTCCCAACGTTCTCCCGGTCATTATTTTCTGATAAAGCACGTCTGAGTTGGTGTTTTCATATCACTCCTCACGTACGTAGCAGCGACACTATCTGTCCCGTCACTGAGAGAGAAGTCGGGGAATCGTGAGTCTGACTTTAAGATTCACCACCTCCTCCAACTGCACCTTCAGCTAAGTAGCTAGGTTAGCTACTAGCCTTGCTGCTTCTAGCCAAGCCAAACGTTGCCGAGCAACGCGCAAACGTTTGGGAACTATTTGTGGCGGAAGTCTTTAAATAAACCTTTGACCTTCATAAAAGTGTACGACGTTTATGTTGTGTGTGTTCAGTTGCAAATGGCCGAATAATAATCGGATAATGTAAAGAACATATAGCACCTTCAGGGCGAAACAAGACCGTCCTGAAGGAGCTTATTTTCCCGATAATGACCAGCGTTCTATACATTATCCGCTTATTTTCTATTTAATAATAATATATACATATATGTGATAAACAAACCATCCACCAGGGGGGGCTGCAGCACCCTCAGCACCCTGGGTTCCCACGGCCTGGAACTCCGTCCATTCATGTTCTTCCTCTGTATCCCCGATCCACACACACCTCCCCCAGCTGCTCTGGGGGAGGTGTGTGTGGGGGGGGGCCTCCTGGAACAACTCCCGCGGGCGACCAGGAGGTATCCGGAACAGATGCTCAGGCCCATAGTCACAGGCTCCTCCTCCTCAGGCCCATAGTCACAGGCTCCTCCTCTTCTTGTTTGCAGATGTTTGTGAAGCTGAAGGAGCTCCGCCCTCGCTCTGACAGGTAAGTCAGAGGCCCCTCCCCTTCCTCCTGTTATCGATGATGTCATAAAGAGGCCCCTCCCCTCCTCCTGTTGTCGATGATGTCATAATGAGGCCCCTCCCCTTCCTCCTGTTATCGATGATGTCATAAAGAGGCCCCTCCCCTTCCTCCTATTATCGATGATGTCATAAACTCGTCTCCATGACAGGACCGAGGATGACGATGGTGATGAAGGTCTGCAGTGGAGCCCCGCCCCTCAGGGAGACCACGCCCCGCCTCCGGAGCAGAGGGAGGAGCTACTGAGGAGCCTCGCCCACGGTGAGGCCAGATTAACATAACTCCTCCCCCTCTGAAGTTAACTCCTCCCTCTCTGAAGTTAGCTCCTCCCTCTCTGAAGTTAGCTCCTCCCTCTCTGAAGTTAACTCCTCCCTCTCTGAAGTTAACTCCTCCCTCTCTGAAGTTAACTCCTCCCTCTCTGAAGTTAACTCCTCCCTCTCTGAAGTTAACTCCTCCCTCTCTGAAGTTAACTCCTCCCCCTCTGAAGTGAACTCCTCCCTCTCTGAAGTTAACTCCTCCCTCTCTGAAGTGAACTCCTCCCTCTCTGAAGTTAACTCCTCCCTCTCTGAAGTTAACTCCTCCCTCTCTGAAGCTAACTCCTCCCCCTCTGAAGTTAACTCCTCCCTCTCTGAAGTTAACTCCTCCCTCTCTGAAGTTAACCCCTCCCTCTCTGAGGTTAACTCCTCCCTCTCTGAAGTTAACTCCTCCCTCTCTGAAGTTAACTCCTCCCTCTCTGAAGTTAGCTCCTCCCTCTCTGAAGTTAGCTCCTCCCTCTCTGAAGTTAACTCCTCCCTCTCTGAAGTTAACTCCTCCCTCTCTGAAGTTAACTCCTCCCCCTCTGAAGTTAACTCCTCCCTCTCTGAAGTTAACTCCTCCCCCTCTGAAGTTAACTCCTCCCTCTCTGAAGTTAACTCCTCCCTCTCTGAAGTTAACTCCTCCCTCTCTGAAGTTAACTCCTCCCCCTCTGAAGTTAACTCCTCCCCCTCTGAAGTTAACTCCTCCCTCTCTGAAGTTAACTCCTCCCCCTCTGAAGTTAACTCCTCCCCCTCTGAAGTTAACTCCTCCCTCTCTGAAGTTAACTCCTCCCGCTCTGAAGTTAACCCCTCCCTCTCTGAAGTTAACTCCTCCCTCTCTGAAGTTAACTCCTCCCTCTCTGAAGTTAACTCCTTCCTCTCTGAAGTTAACTCCTCCCTCTCTGAAGTTAACTCCTCCCTCTCTGAAGTTAACTCCTCCCCCTCTGAAGTTAACTCCTTCCTCTCTGAAGTTAACTCCTCCCTCTCTGAAGTTAACTCCTCCCTCTCTGAAGTTAACTCCTCCCTCTCTGAAGTTAACCCCTCCCCCTCTGAAGTTAACTCCTCCCCCTCTGCAGGTGTGGTACTGCAGCTCCGCCCCCGCAGCTGGGCGGAGCTGATGGAGGCGGTGGTGGAAGAGGGCGGAGTCTCAGAGCCGGACCAGGTCCTGGAGCTCCTGCTGCAGCGTCACAGGTTCCACTCCCACTCATTCAGCATGTTCTAGTCCTGACCCGGTCCTGACCCGGTCCTGACCCGGTCCTGGTCCTGTTGTCGTTCACAGGGAGGAGGCGGAGCTGAACAGACTGAGCTCAGACCCGGACCCGGACCTGGACCTGGAGCCGGGCCGGTCCGAGGCCGCCCTGGTCCTCAGTGCAGCTCACAGTTCCCTCTCTGACCCGCTGGTGGCGCTGGTGCGTCTGCAGGAGCCGGTGCTGTTCCGGAGCGTCCTGAAGGTCCCGGTCCGAGTCCTGGTCCTGAGTCTGAGCCCGAGGCCGAGCGACGAGCAGGAGAGGAGGGGGAGGGGCCTGTGCGCTCTGCTAAGGGTGAGTAGCGTGTTCTGTAGCGTGTTTCTGTAAGCGTGTGTTGTGCTGGACTTTTTTTCCGATACTTTTTTCCGATACTTTTTTCCGATACTTTTTTCCGATACTTTTTTTCCCATATTTTTTTCTGATACTTTAACGATACTTTTTCCCGAAACTTTTTTTCCGATACTTTTTTTCTATAGTTTTTTCCGACACTTTTTTCCGACACTTTTTTCCGATACTTTTTTCCCGATACTTTTTTCCCGATACTTTTTTCCGATACTTTTTTCCGACACTTTTTTCCGATACTTTTTTCCCGATACTTTTTTTCCGATACTTTTTTCCCATATTTTTTTCCCGATACTTTAACGATACGACCCCGCCCACTGACACAGCCCACTGACCCCACCCACTGACCCCGCCTCTGACCCCACCCACTGACCCCGCCCACTGACCCCTCCACTGACCCCGCCCCCTGACACGCCTCTGACCCCGCCCACTGACCCCGCCCACTGACCCCGCCTCTGACCCCGCCCCTGACCCGCCTCTGTCTGTGCTTCACTGCAGGACCAGAGCCTGAGTGACGCCTTGTCCCGAGCCCAGAACCGAGACGACCTCCTGAGGGCCCTGGGCCGGTGTTTGGACCCGCCCCCATCCAACGGCAAAGAACCAGGTCCGAGTCCGAGTCCGAGGCCGAGTCTTCCTCCTCCTGTTTTTAGTTTTCATACACATTGTTAATTTCCTCCTGTGTCTCCGCCTCCTCAGACGTGTCCCCGCCCCTGGCCCCGCCCCCGGCCCCGCCCTCTGACCCCCTGCGGCGCTCGGGGGCCCTGTTCGGGGGCCTCCTGAAGGACCTGAGGCACCGTTATCCTCAGTACGGCTCTGACCTCAGAGACGCCCTCAACGCCCAGTGCGTCGCCGCCGTCATCTTCATCTACTTCGCCGCCCTGTCGCCCGCGGTGACCTTCGGAGGCCTCATGGGTGAGTCTGACCCCTGACCTCACGGAGAGCCTGACCTCTGACCTCATGGTGACTCTGACCTCTGTGACTCTGACCTCACGGAGAGCCTGACCTCACGGAGAGTCTGACCTCACGGAGAGTCTGACCTCACGGAGAGTCTGACCTCTGACCTCACGGAGAGTCTGACCTCAGTGAGTCTGACCTCAGTGAGTCTGACCTCAGTGAGTCTGACCTCAGTGAGTCTGACCTCAGTGAGTCTGACCTCAGTGAGTCTGACCTCTGACCTCTATGACCTCTGACCTCACGGAGAGTCTGACCTCAGTGACTCTGACCTCAGTGACTCTGACCTCTGACCTCACAGAGACTCTGACCTCACGGAGAGTCTGACCTCAGTGACCTCTGACCTCTGACCTCTGCCCCCCCCTGCAGGAGAGAAGACGGACGGGCTGATCGGCGTGTCGGAGCTCATCGTCGCCACCTCTCTGCAGGGCCTGGTGTTCGCGGCGCTCGGGGCTCAGCCCGTCCTCATCGTCGGCTTCTCTGGACCCTTACTGGTGTTCGAGGAGGCGTTTTACAACGTGAGGCCACGCCCCCTGACCACGCCCCCTGACCACGCCCCCTGACCACGCCCCATGACCACACCCCCCGACCACACACCCCGACCACAACCCCTGACCACACCCCTGACCACGCCCCCTGACCACGCCCCCCGACCACACCCCCCGACCACACCCCCTGACCACACCCCCTGACCACGCCCCCTGACCACGCCCCCTGACCACGCCCCCCGACCACACCCCCCGACCACACCCCCTGACCACACCCCCTGACCACGCCCCCTGACCACGCCCCCGACCACACCCCCTGACCACACCCCCTGACCACACCCCTGACCACACCCCCCGACCACACCCCCTGACCACACCCCTGACCACACCCCCCGACCACACCCCCCAACCACACCCCCTGACCACACCCCCCGACCACACCCCCTGACCACGCCCCCTGACCACGCCCCTGACCACGTCCCCTGATCACACCCCCTGACCACACACCCTGACCACGCCCTCTGACCTTATCATTTCTAATGCAATAGACGTTGTACATGTTTTTGTTGTGGTCCTGAAGTCCTGGAGTTAGAGTACCTCACGTTTGTCTCTGTAGTTCTGGGTCTGGAGTACCTCACGTTTGTCTCTGTAGTTCTGGGTCTGGAGTACCTCACGTTTGTCTCTCTGTAGTTCTGGGTCTGGAGTACCTCACGTTTGTCTCTGTAGTTCTGGGTCAGGAGTACCTCACGTTTGTCTCTCTGTAGTTCTGGGTCTGGAGTACCTCACGTTTGTCTCTGTAGTTCTGGGTCAGGAGTACCTCACGTTTGTCTCTGTAGTTCTGGGTCAGGAGTACCTCACGTTTGTCTCTGTAGTTCTGGGTCTGGAGTACCTCACGCTCCTCTGTAGTTCTGGGTCAGGAGTACCTCACGTTCCTCTGTAGTTCTGGGTCTGGAGTACCTCACGTTTGTCTCTCTGTAGTTCTGGGTCTGGAGTACCTCACGCTCCTCTGTAGTTCTGGGTCTGGAGTACCTCACGTTTGTCTCTGTAGTTCTGGGTCAGGAGTACCTCACGTTTGTCTCTCTGTAGTTCTGGGTCTGGAGTACCTCACGTTTGTCTCTCTGTAGTTCTGGGTCTGGAGTACCTCACGCTCCTCTGTAGTTCTGGGTCAGGAGTACCTCACGTTCCTCTGTAGTTCTGGGTCAGGAGTACCTCATGTTTGTCTCTGTAGTTCTGGGTCAGGAGTACCTCACGTTCCTCTGTAGTTCTGGGTCTGGAGTACCTCACGCTCCTCTGTAGTTCTGGGTCAGGAGTACCTCACGTTCCTCTGTAGTTCTGGGTCAGGAGTACCTCATGTTTGTCTCTGTAGTTCTGGGTCAGGAGTACCTCACGTTCCTCTGTAGTTCTGGGTCAGGAGTACCTCACGTTTGTCTCTGTAGTTCTGGGTCTGGAGTACCTCACGTTTGTCTCTGTAGTTCTGGGTCTGGAGTACCTCACGTTTGTCTCTGTAGTTCTGGGTCAGGAGTACCTCACGCTCCTCTGTAGTTCTGGGTCTGGAGTACCTCACGTTTGTCTCTGTAGTTCTGGGTCTGGAGTACCTCACGTTTGTCTCTGTAGTTCTGGGTCAGGAGTACCTCACGTTTGTCTCTCTGTAGTTCTGGGTCTGGAGTACCTCACGTTTGTCTCTGTAGTTCTGGGTCAGGAGTACCTCACGTTTGTCTCTGTAGTTCTGGGTCTGGAGTACCTCACGTTTGTCTCTGTAGTTCTGGGTCAGGAGTACCTCACGTTTGTCTCTGTAGTTCTGGGTCTGGAGTACCTCACGTTTGTCTCTCTGTAGTTCTGGGTCTGGAGTACCTCACGTTTGTCTCTGTAGTTCTGGGTCTGGAGTACCTCACGTTTGTCTCTCTGTAGTTCTGGGTCAGGAGTACCTCACGTTTGTCTCTCTGTAGTTCTGGGTCTGGAGTACCTCACGTTTGTCTCTGTAGTTCTGGGTCTGGAGTACCTCACGTTTGTCTCTGTAGTTCTGGGTCTGGAGTACCTCACGTTTGTCCCTCTGTAGTTCTGGGTCAGGAGTACCTCACGTTTGTCTCTCTGTAGTTCTGGGTCAGGAGTACCTCATGTTTGTCTCTCTGTAGTTCTGGGTCTGGAGTACCTCACGTTTGTCTCTGTAGTTCTGGGTCAGGAGTACCTCACGTTTGTCTCTCTGTAGTTCTGGGTCTGGAGTACCTCACGTTTGTCTCTCTGTAGTTCTGGGTCTGGAGTACCTCACGTTTGTCTCTCTGTAGTTCTGGGTCTGGAGTACCTCACGCTCCTCTGTAGTTCTGGGTCTGGAGTACCTCACGTTTGTCTCTGTAGTCCTGGGTCAGGAGTACCTCACGTTTGTCTCTCTGTAGTTCTGGGTCAGGAGTACCTCACGTTTGTCTCTCTGTAGTTCTGGGTCTGGAGTACCTCACGCTTGTCTCTCTGTAGTTCTGGGTCTGGAGTACCTCACGTTTGTCTCTCTGTAGTTCTGGGTCTGGAGTACCTCACGTTTGTCTCTCTGTAGTTCTGGGTCAGGAGTACCTCACGTTCCTCTGTAGTTCTGGGTCAGGAGGACCTCACGTTCCTCTGTAGTTCTGGGTCTGGAGTACCTCACGTTTGTCTCTCTGTAGTTCTGGGTCTGGAGTACCTCACGTTTGTCTCTCTGTAGTTCTGGGTCAGGAGTACCTCACGTTTGTCTCTCTGTAGTTCTGGGTCAGGAGTACCTCACGTTTGTCTCTGTAGTTCTGGGTCTGGAGTACCTCACGTTTGTCTCTCTGTAGTTCTGGGTCTGGAGTACCTCACGTTTGTCTCTCTGTAGTTCTGGGTCAGGAGTACCTCACGTTTGTCTCTCTGTAGTTCTGGGTCAGGAGTACCTCACGCTTGTCTCTCTGTAGTTCTGGGTCAGGAGTACCTCACGTTTGTCTCTCTGTAGTTCTGGGTCAGGAGTACCTCACGCTTGTCTCTCTGTAGTTCTGGGTCTGGAGTACCTCACGTTTGTCTCTCTGTAGTTCTGGGTCAGGAGTACCTCACGTTTGTCTCTCTGTAGTTCTGGGTCAGGAGTACCTCACGTTTGTCTCTCTGTAGTTCTGGGTCAGGAGTACCTCACGTTTGTCTCTCTGTAGTTCTGAGTCAGGAGTACCTCACGTTTGTCTCTGTAGTTCTGGGTCTGGAGTACCTCACGTTTGTCTCTCTGTAGTTCTGAGTCAGGAGTACCTCACGTTTGTCTCTGTAGTCCTGGGTCTGGAGTACCTCACGTTTGTCTCTGTAGTTCTGGGTCTGGAGTACCTCACGTTTGTCTCTCTGTAGTTCTGGGTCTGGAGTACCTCACGTTTGTCTCTGTAGTTCTGGGTCAGGAGTACCTCACGTTTGTCTCTCTGTAGTTCTGGGTCAGGAGTACCTCACGTTTGTCTCTGTAGTTCTGGGTCTGGAGTACCTCACGTTTGTCTCTCTGTAGTTCTGGGTCTGGAGTACCTCACGTTTGTCTCTCTGTAGTTCTGGGTCTGGAGTACCTCACGTTCCTCTGTAGTTCTGGGTCTGGAGTACCTCACGTTTGTCTCTCTGTAGTTCTGGGTCAGGAGTACCTCACGTTTGTCTCTCTGTAGTTCTGGGTCAGGAGTACCTCACGTTTGTCTCTGTAGTTCTGGGTCTGGAGTACCTCACACTCCTCTGTAGTTCTGGGTCAGGAGTACCTCACGTTTGTCTCTCTGTAGTTCTGGGTCAGGAGTACCTCACGTTCCTCTGTAGTTCTGGGTCAGGAGTACCTCACGTTTGTCTCTGTAGTTCTGGGTCAGGAGTACCTCACGTTCCTCTGTAGTTCTGGGTCAGGAGTACCTCACGTTTGTCTCTGTAGTTCTGGGTCAGGAGTACCTCACGTTTGTCTCTCTGTAGTCCTGGGTCTGGAGTACCTCACGTTTGTCTCTGTAGTTCTGGGTCAGGAGTACCTCACGTTTGTCTCTCTGTAGTCCTGGGTCTGGAGTACCTCACGTTTGTCTCTGTAGTTCTGGGTCAGGAGTACCTCACGTTTGTCTCTCTGTAGTCCTGGGTCTGGAGTACCTCACGTTTGTCTCTGTAGTTCTGGGTCAGGAGTACCTCACGTTTGTCTCTCTGTAGTCCTGGGTCTGGAGTACCTCACGTTTGTCTCTGTAGTTCTGGGTCAGGAGTACCTCACGTTTGTCTCTCTGTAGTTCTGAGTCTGGAGTACCTCACGTTCCTCTGTAGTTCTGGGTCTGGAGTACCTCACGTTTGTCTCTGTAGTTCTGGGTCTGGAGTACCTCACGTTTGTCTCTGTAGTTCTGGGTCTGGAGTACCTCATGTTTGTCTCTCTGTAGTTCTGGGTCTGGAGTACCTCACACTCCTCTGTAGTTCTGGGTCAGGAGTACCTCACGTTTGTCTCTCTGTAGTCCTGGGTCTGGAGTACCTCACGCTCCTCTGTAGTTCTGGGTCAGGAGTACCTCACGTTTGTCTCTCTGTAGTCCTGGGTCTGGAGTACCTCACGTTTGTCTCTCTGTAGTTCTGGGTCTGGAGTACCTCACGTTTGTCTCTCTGTAGTCCTGGGTCTGGAGTACCTCACGTTTGTCTCTCTGTAGTTCTGGGTCTGGAGTACCTCACGTTTGTCTCTCTGTAGTTCTGGGTCAGGAGTACCTCACGCTCCTCTGTAGTTCTGGGTCTGGAGTACCTCACGTTCCTCTGTCTCTGTAGTTCTGGGTCTGGAGTACCTCACGCTCCTCTGTAGTTCTGGGTCAGGAGTTCCTCACGTTTGTCTCTCTGTAGTTCTGGGTCTGGAGTACCTCACGCTCCTCTGTAGTTCTGGGTCTGGAGTACCTCACGTTCCTCTGTCTCTGTAGTTCTGGGTCTGGAGTACCTCACGTTTGTCTCTGTAGTTCTGGGTCTGGAGTACCTCACGTTTGTCTCTGTAGTTCTGGGTCTGGAGTACCTCACGTTTGTCTCTCTGTAGTTCTGGGTCTGGAGTACCTCACGTTTGTCTCTGTAGTTCTGGGTCTGGAGTACCTCACGTTTGTCTCTGTAGTTCTGGGTCTGGAGTACCTCACGTTTGTCTCTCTGTAGTTCTGGGTCTGGAGTACCTCACGTTTGTCTCTCTGTAGTTCTGGGTCTGGAGTACCTCACGTTTGTCTCTGTAGTTCTGGGTCTGGAGTACCTCACGTTTGTCTCTGTAGTTCTGGGTCTGGAGTACCTCACGTTTGTCTC
The DNA here is from genome assembly GCF_951799975.1 of Gobius niger. NCBI lineage: Eukaryota > Metazoa > Chordata > Actinopteri > Gobiiformes > Gobiidae > Gobius > Gobius niger. The sequence continues at coordinate 277,677 of NW_027639282.1, read as the reverse complement.
TGTAGTTCTGGGTCAGGAGTACCTCACGTTTGTCTCTGTAGTTCTGGGTCTGGAGTACCTCACGTTTGTCTCTCTGTAGTTCTGGGTCTGGAGTACCTCACGTTTGTCTCTGTAGTTCTGGGTCAGGAGTACCTCACGTTTGTCTCTCTGTAGTTCTGGGTCAGGAGTACCTCACGTTTGTCTCTGTAGTTCTGGGTCAGGAGTACCTCACGTTTGTCTCTCTGTAGTTCTGGGTCAGGAGTACCTCACGTTTGTCTCTCTGTAGTTCTGGGTCTGGAGTACCTCACGTTTGTCTCTCTGTAGTTCTGGGTCTGGAGTACCTCACGTTTGTCTCTGTAGTTCTGGGTCTGGAGTACCTCACATTCCTCTGTAGTTCTGGGTCAGGAGTACCTCACATTCCTCTGTAGTTCTGGGTCAGGAGTACCTCACGTTTGTCTCTGTAGTTCTGGGTCTGGAGTACCTCACGTTTGTCTCTCTGTAGTTCTGGGTCAGGAGTACCTCACGTTTGTCTCTCTGTAGTTCTGGGTCAGGAGTACCTCACGTTTGTCTCCCTGTAGTTCTGGGTCTGGAGTACCTCACGTTTGTCTCTCTGTAGTTCTGGGTCAGGAGTACCTCACGTTTGTCTCTCTGTAGTTCTGGGTCTGGAGTACCTCACGTTTGTCTCCCTGTAGTTCTGGGTCTGGAGTACCTCACGTTTGTCTCTGTAGTTCTGGGTCTGGAGTACCTCACGTTTGTCTCTGTAGTTCTGGGTCTGGAGTACCTCACGTTTGTCTCCCTGTAGTTCTGGGTCTGGAGTACCTCACGTTTGTCTCCCTGTAGTTCTGGGTCTGGAGTACCTCACGTTTGTCTCTCTGTAGTTCTGGGTCAGGAGTACCTCACGCTCCTCTGTAGTTCTGGGTCTGGAGTACCTCACGCTCCTCTGTAGTTCTGGGTCAGGAGTACCTCACGCTCCTCTGTCTCTGTAGTTCTGGGTCTGGAGTACCTCACGTTTGTCTCTCTGTAGTTCTGGGTCAGGAGTACCTCACGCTCCTCTGTCTCTGTAGTTCTGGGTCAGGAGTACCTCACGTTTGTCTCTCTGTAGTTCTGGGTCAGGAGTACCTCACGCTCCTCTGTAGTTCTGGGTCTGGAGTACCTCACGTTCCTCTGTAGTTCTGGGTCTGGAGTACCTCACGCTCCTCTGTAGTTCTGGGTCAGGAGTTCCTCACGTTTGTCTCTCTGTAGTTCTGGGTCTGGAGTACCTCACGCTCCTCTGTAGTTCTGGGTCTGGAGTACCTCACGTTCCTCTGTCTCTGTAGTTCTGGGTCTGGAGTACCTCACGTTTGTCTCTGTAGTTCTGGGTCTGGAGTACCTCACGTTTGTCTCTGTAGTTCTGGGTCTGGAGTACCTCACGTTTGTCTCTGTAGTTCTGGGTCTGGAGTACCTCACGTTTGTCTCTCTGTAGTTCTGGGTCTGGAGTACCTCACGTTTGTCTCTCTGTAGTTCTGGGTCTGGAGTACCTCACGTTTGTCTCTCTGTAGTTCTGGGTCTGGAGTACCTCACGTTTGTCTCTGTAGTTCTGGGTCTGGAGTACCTCACGTTTGTCTCTGTAGTTCTGGGTCTGGAGTACCTCACGTTTGTCTCTGTAGTTCTGGGTCTGGAGTACCTCACGTTTGTCTCTCTGTAGTTCTGGGTCAGGAGTACCTCACGTTTGTCTCTGTAGTTCTGGGTCTGGAGTACCTCACGTTTGTCTCTGTAGTTCTGGGTCTGGAGTACCTCACGTTTGTCTCTGTAGTTCTGGGTCTGGAGTACCTCACGTTTGTCTCTCTGTAGTTCTGGGTCAGGAGTACCTCACGTTTGTCTCTGTAGTTCTGGGTCTGGAGTACCTCACGTTTGTCTCTCTGTAGTTCTGGGTCTGGAGTACCTCACGTTTGTCTCTGTAGTTCTGGGTCTGGAGTACCTCACGTTTGTCTCTCTGTAGTTCTGGGTCAGGAGTACCTCACGTTTGTCTCTGTAGTTCTGGGTCTGGAGTACCTCACGTTTGTCTCTGTAGTTCTGGGTCTGGAGTACCTCACGTTTGTCTCTGTAGTTCTGGGTCTGGAGTACCTCACGTTTGTCTCTGTAGTTCTGGGTCTGGAGTACCTCACGTTTGTCTCTCTGTAGTTCTGGGTCAGGAGTACCTCACGTTTGTCTCTCTGTAGTTCTGGGTCAGGAGTACCTCACGTTTGTCTCTCTGTAGTTCTGAGTCTGGAGTACCTCACGTTTGTCTCTGTAGTTCTGGGTCAGGAGTACCTCACGTTTGTCTCTGTAGTTCTGGGTCAGGAGTACCTCACGTTTGTCTCTCTGTAGTTCTGGGTCTGGAGTACCTCACGTTTGTCTCTGTAGTTCTGGGTCAGGAGTACCTCACGTTTGTCTCTGTAGTTCTGGGTCTGGAGTACCTCACGTTTGTCTCTCTGTAGTTCTGGGTCTGGAGTACCTCACGTTTGTCTCTCTGTAGTTCTGGGTCAGGAGTACCTCACGTTTGTCTCTGTAGTTCTGGGTCAGGAGTACCTCACGTTTGTCTCTCTGTAGTTCTGGGTCAGGAGTACCTCACGCTCCTCTGTAGTTCTGGGTCAGGAGTACCTCACGCTCCTCTGTCTCTGTAGTTCTGGGTCAGGAGTACCTCACGTTTGTCTCTGTAGTTCTGGGTCTGGAGTACCTCACGTTCCTCTGTCTCTGTAGTTCTGGGTCAGGAGTACCTCACGTTTGTCTCTGTAGTTCTGGGTCAGGAGTACCTCACGTTTGTCTCTGTAGTTCTGGGTCAGGAGTACCTCACGTTTGTCTCTGTAGTTCTGGGTCTGGAGTACCTCACGTTTGTCTCTGTAGTTCTGGGTCAGGAGTACCTCACGTTTGTCTCTCTGTAGTTCTGGGTCAGGAGTACCTCACGTTTGTCTCTGTAGTTCTGGGTCTGGAGTACCTCACGTTTGTCTCTCTGTAGTTCTGGGTCTGGAGTACCTCACGTTTGTCTCTGTAGTTCTGGGTCTGGAGTACCTCACGTTTGTCTCTGTAGTTCTGGGTCAGGAGTACCTCACGTTTGTCTCTGTAGTTCTGGGTCTGGAGTACCTCACGTTTGTCTCTCTGTAGTTCTGGGTCAGGAGTACCTCACGTTTGTCTCTGTAGTTCTGGGTCTGGAGTACCTCACGTTTGTCTCTCTGTAGTTCTGGGTCTGGAGTACCTCACGTTTGTCTCTGTAGTTCTGGGTCTGGAGTACCTCACGTTTGTCTCTGTAGTTCTGGGTCTGGAGTACCTCACGTTTGTCTCTGTAGTTCTGGGTCTGGAGTACCTCACGTTTGTCTCTCTGTAGTTCTGGGTCAGGAGTACCTCACGTTTGTCTCTCTGTAGTTCTGGGTCAGGAGTACCTCACGTTTGTCTCTGTAGTTCTGGGTCTGGAGTACCTCACGTTTGTCTCTGTAGTTCTGGGTCTGGAGTACCTCACGTTTGTCTCTCTGTAGTTCTGGGTCTGGAGTACCTCACGTTTGTCTCCCTGTAGTTCTGGGTCTGGAGTACCTCACGTTTGTCTCTGTAGTTCTGGGTCAGGAGTACCTCACGTTTGTCTCTGTAGTTCTGGGTCTGGAGTACCTCACGTTTGTCTCTCTGTAGTTCTGGGTCTGGAGTACCTCACGTTTGTCTCTCTGTAGTTCTGGGTCTGGAGTACCTCACGTTTGTCTCTCTGTAGTTCTGGGTCTGGAGTACCTCACGTTTGTCTCTCTGTAGTTCTGGGTCTGGAGTACCTCACGTTTGTCTCTGTAGTTCTGGATCAGGAGTACCTCACGCTCCTCCGTCTCCCCGCAGTTCTGCCAGGCGCTCGGCGTGGAGTACCTCACGGCGCGCCTGTGGGTGGGGCTGTGGCTGGTGCTGGTGGTCGTGGTCACCGTGGCGATGGAGGGGAGTGTCCTCGTGCGTCACGTGACTCGCTTCACTCAGGAGATCTTCTCTGTCCTCATCTCGCTCATCTTCATCTACGAGACCTTCGTCAAACTGGTCAAGGTGAAACCGCCCGGCTTTACTCAAATCTGAAGCTCCTCTCTATGTAATTTCTCCATCTGTGAGATCAATAAAGTATCATCTATCTACCTATCTCTCGGCTGATTTGAAAGCTGAGAACCTTAAATGTTTCCTCAGATCTTCCTGCAGCACCCCCTGAAGCGCTGTTCCCAGGACAACAGCACGGAGGCTCCCGATTGGTCCAACGGCTCAGCGTCTGATTGGCTGAACGGCTCGCTGTCGGCGGCGGGGGCGGGGCCAGAGGCGGGGGCGGGGCCAGAGGCGGGGGCGGGGCAGCCCAACACGGCGCTGCTGTCGTTCGTGCTGATGTTCGGGACGTACCTGAGCGCCCTCTGTCTGCGGAGGCTCAAGAACTCCGCCCTGTTCCCCGGACCGGTCAGTCACTGAGGGAGGGGGGCATCCAGGGAGGAGGGGGGCGTCCAGGGAGGGAGGGGGGCATCCAGGGAGGGCGTCCAGGGAGGGGGGCATCCAGGGAGGAGGAGCATCCAGGGAGGAGGAGCATCCAGGGAGGGGGGCATCCAGGGAGGGGGGCATCCAGGGAGGGGGGCATCCAGGACAATCTGACACTGCATACACATGAATGTTTCTGCAGCGCACACGTTTATTCACTTGTTTGTTTGTTTATATTTGTTTGTTTTTTGTTTGTTTATATTTGTTTATGTGTTTGTGTTTTTGTTTGTTTGTTGCAGCTGCGGAGGCTCGTGGGAGACTTCGGCGTCCCCATCTCCATCTTCATCACGGTGATGATCGACTACAGCCTGAAGGACACGTACACTCAGGTATAAACCCCGCCCACACTGACCCCGCCCACACTGACCCCGCCCACAGGTACTGACCTACACTCAGGTATAAACCCCGCCCACACTGACCCCGCCCACAGTCAGATGTTCCTCCTGTGATGACGCTGGGTTAAATGAGGGTCGGACCGTGACACATGGGCGGAGTCTACAGTGAAGATCCCGCCCTAATGCCCTTTTTAGGAACATGCTTCGTCAGAGCTGGGAGGAGGAGTCTCCATGGTCATCGTGGAAAAGGCTCTGAGATACAAACGCACAGGTTCAAACACGGGGAAACAAATGAAGACAAAGTCAAGATAATAAATGGTGAAAAAAAAAGAAACATAGGGATTAAATGTTTTTGGAACTCGTTTTTGGAGCTCGTTTTTAGAACTCGTTTTTAGAACTCGTTTTTGGAACTCGTTTTTGGAACTCGTTTTTGGAACTCGTTTTTGGAACTCGTTTTTAGAACTCGCTTTTGTAACTCGTTTTTAGAACTCGTTTTTGTAACTCGTTTTTGGAACTCGTTTTTGGAACTCGTTTTTGTAACTCGTTTTTAGAACTCGTTTTTGGAACTCGTTTTTGGAGCTCGTTTTTAGAACTCGTTTTTAGAACTCGTTTTTAGAACTCGTTTTTGGAACTCGTTTTTAGAACTCGTTTTTGGAACTCGTTTTTGGAACTCGTTTTTGGAGCTCGTTTTTAGAACTCGTTTTTAGAACTCGTTTTTAGAACTCGTTTTTGGAGCTCATTTTTAGAACTCGTTTTTAGAACTCGTTTTTAGAACTTGTTTTTAGAACTCGTTTTTAGAACTCGTTTTTGAAACTCGTTTTTAGAACTCGTTTTTGGAGCTCGTTTTTAGAACTCGTTTTTAGAACTCGTTTTTAGAACTCGTTTTTGGAACTCGTTTTTAGAACTCGTTTTTAGAACTCGTTTTTAGAGCTCGTTTTTAGAACTCGTTTTTAGAGCTCGTTTTTAGAACTCGTTTTTAGAACTCGTTTTTGGAGCTCGTTTTTAGAACTCGTTTCTGGAACTCGTTTTTAGAACTCGTTTTTAGAACTCGTTTTTGGAACTCGTTTTTAGAACTCGTTTTTGTAACTCGTTTTTAGAACTTGTTTTTGTAACTCGTTTTTAGAACTCGTTTTTGTAACTCGTTTTTAGAACTCGTTTTTGGAACTCGTTTTTGTAACTCGTTTTTAGAACTCGTTTTTGGAACTCGTTTTTAGAACTCGTTTTTGGAACTCGTTTTTGGAACTCGTTTTTGGAGCTCGTTTTTAGAACTCGTTTTTGGAACTCGTTTTTGGAACTCGTTTTTGGAACTCGTTTTTAGAACTCGTTTTTGTAACTCGTTTTTAGAACTCGTTTTTGGAACTCGTTTTTGGAACTCGTTTTTAGAACTCGTTTTTGGAACTCGTTTTTGGAACTCGTTTTTGGAACTCGTTTTTGGAACTCGTTTTTGGAACTCGTTTTTAGAACTCGCTTTTGTAACTCGTTTTTAGAACTCGTTTTTGTAACTCGTTTTTAGAACTCATTTTTGGAACTCGTTTTTGTAACTCGTTTTTAGAACTCGTTTTTGGAACTCGTTTTTGGAACTCGTTTTTGGAGCTCGTTTTTAGAACTCGTTTTTAGAACTCGTTTTTAGAACTCGTTTTTGGAACTCGTTTTTAGAACTCGTTTTTGGAACACGTTTTTGGAACTCGTTTTTGGAGCTCGTTTTTAGAACTCGTTTTTAGAACTCGTTTTTAGAACTCGTTTTTGGAGCTCATTTTTAGAACTCGTTTTTAGAACTCGTTTTTAGAACTCGTTTTTAGAACTTGTTTTTAGAACTCGTTTTTAGAACTCGTTTTTGAAACTCGTTTTTAGAACTCGTTTTTGGAGCTCGTTTTTAGAACTCGTTTTTAGAACTCGTTTTTGGAACTCGTTTTTAGAACTCGTTTTTAGAACTCGTTTTTAGAGCTCGTTTTTAGAACTCGTTTTTAGAGCTCGTTTTTAGAACTCGTTTTTAGAACTCGTTTTTGGAGCTCGTTTTTAGAACTCGTTTCTGGAACTCGTTTTTGGAACTCGTTTTTAGAACTCGTTTTTGTGACTCGTTTTTAGAACTTGTTTTTGTAACTCGTTTTTAGAACTCGTTTTTGTAACTCGTTTTTAGAACTCGTTTTTGGAACTCGTTTTTGTAACTCGTTTTTAGAACTCGTTTTTGGAACTCGTTTTTGGAACTCGTTTTTGGAGCTCGTTTTTAGAACTCGTTTTTGGAACTCGTTTTTGGAACTCGTTTTTGGAACTCGTTTTTAGAACTCGTTTTTGTAACTCGTTTTTAGAACTCGTTTTTGGAACTCGTTTTTGTAACTCGTTTTTAGAACTCGTTTTTGGAACTCGTTTTTGGAACTCGTTTTTGGAGCTCGTTTTTAGAACTCGTTTTTGGAACTCGTTTTTGGAACTCGTTTTTGGAGCTCGTTTTTAGAACTCGTTTTTAGAACTCGTTTTTAGAACTCGTTTTTGGAGCTCATTTTTAGAACTCGTTTTTAGAACTCGTTTTTAGAACTTGTTTTTAGAACTCGTTTTTAGAACTCGTTTTTGGAACTCGTTTTTAGAACTCGTTTTTGGAGCTCGTTTTTAGAACTCGTTTCTGGAACTCGTTTTTAGAACTCGTTTTTAGAACTCGTTTTTGTAACTCGTTTTTAGAACTCGTTTTTGGAACTCGTTTTTAGAACTCGTTTTTGGAACTCGTTTTTGTAACTCGTTTTTAGAACTCGTTTTTGGAACTCGTTTTTGGAACTCGTTTTTGGAGCTCGTTTTTAGAACTCGTTTTTGGAACTCGTTTTTGGAACTCGTTTTTGGAGCTCGTTTTTAAAACTCGTTTTTAGAACTCGTTTTTAGAACTCGTTTTTGGAGCTCATTTTTAGAACTCGTTTTTAGAACTCGTTTTTAGAACTTGTTTTTAGAACTCGTTTTTAGAACTCGTTTTTGGAACTCGTTTTTAGAACTCGTTTTTGGAGCTCGTTTTTAGAACTCGTTTCTGGAACTCGTTTTTAGAACTCGTTTTTAGAACTCGTTTTTGTAACTCGTTTTTAGAACTCGTTTTTGGAACTCGTTTTTAGAACTCGTTTTTGGAACTCGTTTTTGTAACTCGTTTTTAGAACTCGTTTTTGGAACTCGTTTTTGGAACTCGTTTTTGGAGCTCGTTTTTAGAACTAGTTTTTGGAACTCGTTTTTGGAACTCGTTTTTGGAGCTCGTTTTTAGAACTCGTTTTTAGAACTCGTTTTTAGAACTCGTTTTTGGAGCTCATTTTTAGAACTCGTTTTTAGAACTCGTTTTTAGAACTTGTTTTTAGAACTCGTTTTTAGAACTCGTTTTTGGAACTCGTTTTTAGAACTCGTTTTTGGAGCTCGTTTTTAGAACTCGTTTTTAAAACTCGTTTTTAGAACTCGTTTTTGGAACTCGTTTTTAGAACTCGTTTTTAGAACTCGTTTTTAGAGCTCGTTTTTAGAACTCGTTTTTAGAACTCGTTTTTGGAGCTCGTTTTTAGAACTCGTTTCTGGAACTCGTTTTTAGAACTCGTTTTTAGAACTCGTTTTTGGAACTCGTTTTTAGAACTCGTTTTTAGAACTCGTTTTTAGAACTCGTTTTTGGAACTCGTTTTTAGAACTCGTTTTTAGAACTCGTTTTTGGAACTCGTTTTTAGAACTCGTTTTTAGAACTCGTTTTTGGAACTCGTTTTTAGGGCTCGTTTTTAGAACTCGATTTTAGAACTCGTTTCTGGAACTCGTTTTTAGAACTCGTTTTTAGAACTCGTTTTTGGAACTCGTTTTTAGGGCTCGTTTTTAGAACTCGATTTTAGAACTCGTTTTTAGAACTCGTTTTTGGAGCTCATTTTTAGAACTCGTTTTTAGAACTCGTTTTTAGAACTTGTTTTTAGAACTCGTTTTTAGAACTCGTTTTTGGAACTCGTTTTTAGAACTCGTTTTTAGAACTTGTTTTTAGAACTTGTTTTTAGAACTCGTTTTTGGAGCTCATCTTTAGAACTCGTTTTTAGAACTCGTTTTTAGAACTTGTTTTTAGAACTCGTTTTTGGAACTCGTTTTTGGAACTCGTTTTTAGAACTCGTTTTTAGAACTCGTTTTTAGAACTCGTTTTTAGAACTCGTTTTTGGAACTCGTTTTTAGAACTCGTTTTTAGAACTCGTTTTTGGAACTCGTTTTTAGAACTCGTTTTTAGAACTCGTTTTTGGAACTCGTTTTTAGAACTCGTTTTTAGAACTCGTTTTTGGAACTCGTTTTTAGAACTCGTTTTTGGAACTCGTTTTTAGAACTCGTTTTTAGAACTCGTTTTTAGAACTCGTTTTTAGAACTCGTTTTTGGAACTCGTTTTTGGAACTCGTTTTTAGAACTCGTTTTTAGAACTCGTTTTTAGAACTCGTTTTTGGAACTCGTTTTTAGAACTCGTTTTTAGAACTCGTTTTTAGAACTCGTTTTTAGAACTCGTTTTTGGAACTCGTTTTTAGAACTCGTTTTTAGAACTCGTTTTTGGAACTCGTTTTTGGAACTCGTTTTTGGAACTCGTTTTTGGAACTCGTTTTTAGAACTCGTTTTTGGAACTCGTTTTTGGAACTCGTTTTTGGAACTCGTTTTTGGAACTCGTTTTTGGAACTCGTTTTTAGAACTCGTTTTTGGAACTCGTTTTGGAAATTGTTAGGAAAAAATAAAAAAAATACTGAGGGGGAAATTTACATTCATATAAAAAAAATCCCACATTTTTATGGTCCATGTTGTTTTTGTTTCCCCGGTCAGAGCTGGTCAGATAAACTAACCTAAACTAAACTAACCTAAACTAACCTAAACTAACCTCACGGCGTCTCCGTCTCCGTAGAAACTGAGCGTGCCGAGCGGCCTCTCGGTGTCGTCTCCTGAAAAGAGGGCGTGGCTCATCCCCCCTCTCGGCGCTGAGGGGCGGTTCCCCGTGTGGATGGCGGTGGCGAGCGCAGGCCCCGCCCTCCTCGCCTTCATCCTGCTCTTCATGGAGTCTCAGATCACGGCGCTCATCGTCTCCCGCCGCGTCGTCAAGGGCACCGGTTTCCACGCCGACCTGCTCATCATCGTCCTGGTGGGCGGAGTCTCGGCGCTGTTCGGGTTACCGTGGTTATCGGCCGCCACCGTGCGCTCCGTCACGCACGCCAACGCGCTGACAGTGGAGACACGCCCACAGGAAGAGACACGCCCACAGGAAGAGACACGCCCACAGGAAGAGACACGCCCACAGGTAGCACACACCTGGGAAACGCCAGCGGAAAAGAGGGAATAAAGGAGGAAAAATCTGGAAAAATTTGAAGAAAAAGAATCGAGAAAATATATTTTTAAAAAGTTTAAAAAGGAAAAAAAAAGGAAAAAAAAATAAATAAATAAAACATTTTGGGACAAAAATGGAAAATAAAATAAAAAATAAAGAAATGAGGAAAAATTCTGGAAAAATTGGAAAAAAAAAGCAAAAAAAGTTTTAAAAGTTTAAAAAAAAAGTTTAAAAAAAGGTTAAAAAAAGGTTACAAAAAAAAGTTTAAAAAAAAGTTTAAAAAAAGTTAAAAAAAAAAGTTAAAAAAAAGTTTTTAAAAAAGTACAAAAAGGAAAAAAAGGAAAAAGTAAAACATTTGGGGGCAAAACTAAAATAAATAAATAAATGAGAAAAAATTCTGTAAAAATTTGAAGAAAAAGAATCGAGAAAATATTGGGAAAACATTTGGGGGAAAATGAAAATAAAAATTAAATAAATGAGGAAAAAATTTTAAAACTTGGAAAACTGTGTTTGACTGTCCAGACACGCCCACAGGAAGAGAAGCCCCGCCCACTGGAGGAGAAACCCCGCCCTCATGATGAAAAGCCCCGCCCTCAGGAGGATAAGCTTCGCCCTCAGGAGGATAAGCCCCGCCCCCAGGTGATCGAGCAGAGGGTGACGGGCTTCGTGGTGGCGCTGCTCGTCGGTGAGTCTCGTTTTTGTCATTTATATATAGTATATATCGGGCCGATATTTGGGTATTTCCCGATATAAAAGGCCGATATCAGGATCAGAAACATCACAGTGAAAATCAGTCACAAGGTCGGGATGAAAATGTGGAAAGAAAATATAAGAAAATAAATAAAGAAAAACTTTGAGGAAAAAGTTTTAAAAAAGGAAAAAAAAAAAAGGAAAAATAGGAGAAAATTTAAAAATGTAGAAGAAAGATGGACATTTGAGAAAAAAAAAAATTGAGAAAATTTGGAGGAAAAAAATGGCTCTCGGTGTCTCTTTAACTCTCTCCTGTGATTGGCCAGGCCTGTCTCTGTAACTCTCTCCTGTGATTGGCCAGGCCTGTCTCTCTAACCCTCTCCTGTGATTGGCCAGGCCTGTCTCTGTAACTCTCTCCTGTGATTGGCCAGGCCTGTCTCTCTAACCCTCTCCTGTGATTGGCCAGGCCTGTCTCTGTAACTCTCTCCTCTGATAGGCCTGTCTCTGTAACCCTCTCCTCTGATAGGCCTGTCTCTGTAACCCTCTCCTCTGATAGGCCTGTCCGTGCTGGTGGGCGGGCTCCTGAGGCAGATCCCTGTAGCCGTGTTGTTTGGCGTGTTCCTGTACATGGGCGTCATGTCTCTGCAGGGAGTTCAGCTCACGGAGCGAATCAGCCTCTTGTTCAAACCGGCCAAGCACCACCCGAGGAGCGGCTACACCTGCCAGGTACTGACCCCGCCCACTACACCTGCCCCCACTGACCCCGCCCACTGCACCTGCCAGGTATGACCCCGCCCACTACACCTGCCAGGTACTGACCCCGCCCACTGCACCTGCCAGGTAAGACCCCGCCCACTGCACCTGCCAGGTATGACCCCGCCCACACTGACCCCGCCCACTGACCCCGCCCACTACACCTGCCAGGTAAGACCCCGCCCACTGCACCTGCCAGGTATGACCCCGCCCACTACACCTGCCAGGTATGACCCCGCCCACTGCACCTGCCAGGTATGACCCCGCCCACTACACCTGCCAGGTATGACCCCGCCCACTGCACCTGCCAGGTACTGACCCCGCCCACTACACCTGACCCCGCCCACTGACCCCGCCCACTGACCCCGCCCACAGGGACTGACCTCGCCCACTGACCCCGCCCCCAGGTACTGACCCCGCCCACTGCACCTGCCAGGTATGACCCCGCCCACTGACCCCGCCCACTACACCTGCCAGGTATGACCCCGCCCACTACACCTGCCAGGTATGACCCCGCCCCCACTGACCCCGCCCCCACTGACCCCGCCCACAGGTACTGACCCCGCCCACAGGTACTGACCCCGCCCCCACTGACCCCGCCCACAGGTACTGACCCCGCCCCCACTGACCCCGCCCACAGGTACTGACCCCGCCCCCACTGACCCCGCCCACTACACCTGCCAGGTACTGACCCCGCCCACTACACCCCCTCTCGTACCTGTGTCCCTGTAGCTCCGCCCCTGTATTAAAGCTCTCGTACCTGTGTCCCTGTAGCTCCGCCCCTGGAGGATGCACCTGTATATTATGCCCCTCCCCCCTGTGTTCCTGTATTAAAGCTCTCGTCCCCGTGTCCCTGTAGCTCCGCCCCTGTATTAAAGCTCTCTGTGTCCTGTAGCTCCGCCCCTGTATTAAAGCTCTCTGTGTCCCTGTAGCTCCGCCCCTGTATTAAAGCTCTCGTCCCTGTGTCCCTGTAGCTCCGCCCCTGTATTAAAGCTCTCTGTGTCCCTGTAGCTCCGCCCCTGGAGGATGCACCTGTATATTATGCCCCTCCCCCCTGTGTTCCTGTATTAAAGCTCTCTGTGTCCCTGTAGCTCCGCCCCTGGAGGATGCACCTGTATATTATGCCCCTCCCCCCTGTGTTCCTGTATTAAAGCTCTCTGTGTCCCTGTAGCTCCGCCCCTGTATTAAAGCTCTCGTACCCGTGTCTCTGTAGCTCCGCCCCTGTATTAAAGCTCTCTGTGTCCTGTAGCTCCGCCCCTGTATTAAAGCTCTCTGTGTCCCTGTAGCTCCGCCCCTGTATTAAAGCTCTCGTCCCCGTGTCCCTGTAGCTCCGCCCCTGTATTAAAGCTCTCTGTGTCCCTGTAGCTCCGCCCCTGTATTAAAGCTCTCTGTGTCCCTGTAGCTCCGCCCCTGTATTAAAGCTCTCTGTGTCCCCGTAGCTCCGCCCCTGGAGGATGCACCTGTATATTATGCCCCTCCCCCCTGTGTTCCTGTATTAAAGCTCTCGTACCCGTGTCTCTGTAGCTCCGCCCCTGTATTAAAGCTCTCTGTGTCCTGTAGCTCCGCCCCTGTATTAAAGCTCTCTGTGTCCCTGTAGCTCCGCCCCTGTATTAAAGCTCTCGTCCCCGTGTCCCTGTAGCTCCGCCCCTGTATTAAAGCTCTCTGTGTCTCTGTAGCTCCGCCCCTGTATTAAAGCTCTCTGTGTCCCCGTAGCTCCGCCCCTGTATTAAAGCTCTCTGTGTCCCCGTAGCTCCGCCCCTGTATTAAAGCTCTCTGTGTCCCCGTAGCTCCGCCCCTGTATTAAAGCTCTCTGTGTCTCTGTAGCTCCGCCCCTGTATTAAAGCTCTCGTCCCCGTAGCTCCGCCCCTGTATTAAAGCTCTCTGTGTCCCTGTAGCTCCGCCCCTGTATTAAAGCTCTCTGTGTCCCCGTAGCTCCGCCCCTGTATTAAAGCTCTCTGTGTCCCTGTAGCTCCGCCCCTGTATTAAAGCTCTCTGTGTCCCTGTAGCTCCGCCCCTGTATTAAAGCTCTGTGTCTCTGTAGCTCCGCCCCTGTATTAAAGCTCTCGTCCCCGTAGCTCCGCCCCTGTATTAAAGCTCTCTGTGTCCCTGTAGCTCCGCCCCTGGAGGATGCACCTGTATATTATGCCCCTCCCCCCTGTGTTCCTGTATTAAAGCTCTCTGTGTCCCTGTAGCTCCGCCCCTGTATTAAAGCTCTCTGTGTCCCCGTAGCTCCGCCCCTGGAGGATGCACCTGTATATTATGCCCCTCCCCCCTGTGTTCCTGTATTAAAGCTCTCTGTGTCCCTGTAGCTCCGCCCCTGTATTAAAGCTCTCTGTGTCCCTGTAGCTCCGCCCCTGGAGGATGCACCTGTATATTATGCCCCTCCCCCCTGTGTTCCTGTATTAAAGCTCTCTGTGTCCCTGTAGCTCCGCCCCTGTATTAAAGCTCTCTGTGTCCCCGTAGCTCCGCCCCTGGAGGATGCACCTGTATATTATGCCCCTCCCCCCTGTGTTCCTGTATTAAAGCTCTCTGTGTCCCTGTAGCTCCGCCCCTGTATTAAAGCTCTCTGTGTCCCTGTAGCTCCGCCCCTGTATTAAAGCTCTCTGTGTTCCCGTAGCTCCGCCCCTGGAGGATGCACCTGTACACCTGTGTGCAGCTCACCTGTCTGGCGGCGCTGTGGGTCGTCATGGCGACGCCCCTGGCTCTGGCGTTCCCCATCGGCGTGCTGCTGACCGTGCCTCTGCGCAAACTGCTGCTCCCCCTGCTGTTCACGCCCGGGGAACTGCAGCTGGTGAGCTTCAAACGCCCAAAACTTTATTCAAAACTGAGAAACAGAGAATCAGGCGCAAACAAAAACAGATTAAAGGAACATTCGGAAAAACAGGAGAACTGTGACAAAAAAGGGACGAAAATGGATGAAAAAGTGGCAAAAAATGTCACAAGAAATTGACAAAAAATGGAAGAAAAAATGACAAAAATGTGACAAAAAAATTTGATAAAAAAAAAAAAAATATTTGACCAAAAAATTACAAAAATGTGGTAAAAATTCAATAAAAACCTGACAAAAAATGACAAAAATTTGATAAAGAAATTGACGAAAAAATGACAAAAAAGTGACGAAATGAGTTGAATTCCCAACAAAAAAATCACAGTAAAAAAATGTGATGACGTGAGGAAACAGATCCTCTCGGTTCAGGCGGGAGTTAAGAGGTTAAGAGGCTTTTAGATTTGGGTAAAGCCAAACCGGAGTAAACGTGCTGGGTTCAGGCTGTGGTTTATTCATATACACGCGTGTCCAATGACATCACGCACAGCTCCGGCGGCCATTTTGAATACCGAAGTAGAATTATGCAGTACTACAACATGTAACAATATCTGTACTGTGTCTGAGGAGCGACAGCAGGATTTACTGAAGATCTGCTCCACTCTGAAGACTGAATGAACATATCAAAGAGTCTGAGTCAGTGTTTAAGCTGCTCAACACGTTAGCATGCTACTGGTTAGCAACTGTCAATGGAGGCTCACATCTATGAACAGTAACAGTGTGGTTCAGGCCTTTCTCTGGGAGAGGTCTGAGCTAAATGCTAACCGGTAGCATGCTAACATCTGGAGCAGCTTAAACACTGACATAGACGTGTTTTTACTGTTATCTTCACTTTCATCCTGAGTAGAGATATTGTTGTCGTAGTACTGCATAATTCTACTGCGGTATTCAAAATGGCCGCCGCAACAACAGACGTTAAACATGACTGAAAAAGCTGTGTTTGTGTTTGTGCAGCTGGACTCGGACGGCCAGGAGGTGGCGCCGCAGCAGGACGAGTACGAGCAGCTGCAGATGCCGGTGTGACAGGGCCGTGTCCACAGGGGGGGGCTCTGGGGGCTCTGATACAGTTACAGCACAATGAGGCATATTCTCATAATGAACTGTATAAATATATTGGAATAAAACCATCTGAACAAAACCACTGCACTTTATTATTCCCTTCTCAGCACTCTGAAGCTTTAGATTTGGGTAAAGCTGAAAGCGGGGGGGTCAGACGGACGACGGTGAACGACCAAACTGTAACCGGTGTCAGTAATGAAGTAACTGTACTCGAGTATTTGTGTTAAAGGTAAACGTCAGATTCATGTTTGAACATTTATTGATGTATTGAATATAAACAGACTCTGAATAAATACTACATTACCCATCAGCCCCTGCTCCAATAAAAAACACCCTCCCCCACATTCACGCAGCGTCCAATCATAGCTCGGCGTCAGCACAACGTCCAATCAGAAACAGCCTCCACAGTCAGGGATTCACAATGTTCCAAAGAGTCACAGGCCAGGGGGCGGGGCCTGTCCGGTCCAGGGGGCGGGGCCTGTCCGGTCCAGGGGGCGGGGCCTGTCCGGTCCAGGGGGCGGGGCCTGTCCGGTCCAGGGGGCGGGGCCTGTCACAGAGGAAGCTCCTGAAGCTTCTGTTGCAGATAAACCTTGACGTCTTCGATGCCGTTGAGTTTCTCAAGCTCATGATACGGAAGCTGCACAAGGACAAACAGACCCGGTTATTACACGGTTATTACCTGTTTATGCCTAATTTATTACATACTTAGGCCCGAGCGCCATACATGGCGGTAGGGACTACTGTTTCTGTGTTTTCAGAAAAGCCCTCACGGGGCTTCAACGGTGAATCGCGCGCTCCACGTACACGCCAAGAAAAAATGACCCGCAACTTTTTTATGCGCCTCAGTCACTCAGTGCGCATGTGGTGGTAAGGGCAACAGCTATATGTTTTTTTGGCCAAAAAACCTATTTATTTATTTCCACTTCTTGAAACTGGATTTTGACCCCCTGAATATGCTCTAAAACTCAATTAAAAATCACCGAAAAATCCGGTCTGGTGAAAAATGTATGAAAATGTGAGTGCCCAATGTGGGACATGCAAAATAGCACAACAGCGCCACCTGCAAAATTTAAAAAAATGCCTCCAATGCGCCCGAGCCTCAACCAACTTGGCCACACACTCGCGCCTTTCAGCTTTAAGTGGGTTGTAAGTGGGTTGTAAGTGGGTTGTAAGTGTGTTGTAAGTGGGTTGTAAGTGGGTTGTAAGTGGGTTGTAAGTGGGTTGTAAGTGGGTTGTAAGTGTGTTGTAAATGGGTTGTAAGTGGGTTGTAAGTGGTTTGTAAGTGGTTTGTAAGTGGTTTGTAAGTGGGTTGTAAGTGTGTTGTAAGTGGGTTGTAAGTGGGTTGTAAGTGGGTTGTAAGTGGTTTGTAAGTGGGTTGTAAGTGTGTTGTAAGTGGGTTGTAAGTGGGTTGTAAGTGGGTTGTAAGTGGTTTGTAAGTGGGTTGTAAGTGGGTTGTAAGTGGGTTGTAAGTGGTTTGTAAGTGGTTTGTAAGTGGTTTGTAAGTGGTTTGTAAGTGGGTTGTAAGTGGGTTGTAAGTGGGTTGTAAGTGGGTTGTAAGTGGGTTGTAAGTGGGTTGTAAGTGGGTTGTAAGTGGTTTGTAAGTGGTTTGTAAGTGTGTTGTAAGTGGGTTGTAAGTGGGTTGTAAGTGGTTTGTAAGTGGGTTGTAAGTGGGTTGTAAGTGTGTTGTAAGTGGGTTGTAAGTGTGTTGTAAGTGTGTTGTAAGTGTGTTGTAAGTGTGTTGTAAGTGGGTTGTAAGTGGGTTGTAAGTGGTTTGTAAGTGGTTTGTAAGTGGTTTGTAAGTGGGTTGTAAGTGGGTTGTAAGTGGTTTGTAAGTGGGTTGTAAGTGGGTTGTAAGTGGGTTGTAAGTGTGTTGTAAGTGGGTTGTAAGTGGGTTGCAAGTGGTTTGTAAGTGGTTTGTAAGTGTGTTGTAAGTGGGTTGTAAGTGGGTTGTAAGTGTGTTGTAAGTGGGTTGTAAGTGGGTTGTAAGTGTGTTGTAAGTGTGTTGTAAGTGGGTTGTAAGTGGTTTGTAAGTGGGTTGTAAGTGGGTTGTAAGTGGTTTGTAAGTGGTTTGTAAGTGGGTTGTAAGTGGGTTGTAAGTGGGTTGTAAGTGGTTTGTAAGTGGGTTGTAAGTGGGTTGTAAGTGTGTTGTAAGTGTGTTGTAAGTGGGTTGTAAGTGGTTTGTAAGTGGGTTGTAAGTGTGTTGTAAGTGGGTTGTAAGTGTGTTGTAAGTGGGTTGTAAGTGGGTTGTAAGTGGGTTGTAAGTGGTTTGTAAGTGGGTTGTAAGTGGGTTGTAAGTGGGTTGTAAGTGGTTTGTAAGTGGTTTGTAAGTGGTTTGTAAGTGGGTTGTAAGTGGGTTGTAAGTGGGTTGTAAGTGGGTTGTAAGTGGGTTGTAAGTGGGTTGTAAGTGGGTTGTAAGTGGGTTGTAAGTGGTTTGTAAGTGGTTTGTAAGTGTGTTGTAAGTGGGTTGTAAGTGGGTTGTAAGTGGTTTGTAAGTGGGTTGTAAGTGGGTTGTAAGTGTGTTGTAAGTGGGTTGTAAGTGTGTTGTAAGTGTGTTGTAAGTGTGTTGTAAGTGGGTTGTAAGTGGGTTGTAAGTGGGTTGTAAGTGTGTTGTAAGTGTGTTGTAAGTGTGTTGTAAGTGTGTTGTAAGTGTGTTGTAAGTGTGTTGTAAGTGGGTTGTAAGTGGGTTGTAAGTGGTTTGTAAGTGTGTTGTAAGTGTGTTGTAAGTGTGTTGTAAGTGTGTTGTAAGTGTGTTGTAAGTGTGTTGTAAGTGTGTTGTAAGTGGGTTGTAAGTGGGTTGTAAGTGGGTTGTAAGTGTGTTGTAAGTGTGTTGTAAGTGTGTTGTAAGTGTGTTGTAAGTGGGTTGTAAGTGGTTTGTAAGTGTGTTGTAAGTGTGTTGTAAGTGGGTTGTAAGTGGGTTGTAAGTGTGTTGTAAGTGTGTTGTAAGTGTGTTGTAAGTGTGTTGTAAGTGTGTTGTAAGTGTGTTGTAAGTGGTTTGTAAGTGTGTTGTAAGTGTGTTGTAAGTGTGTTGTAAGTGGGTTGTAAGTGTGTTGTAAGTGTGTTGTAAGTGTGTTGTAAGTGTGTTGTAAGTGTGTTGTAAGTGTGTTGTAAGTGGGTTGTAAGTGGGTTGTAAGTGGGTTGTAAGTGTGTTGTAAGTGTGTTGTAAGTGTGTTGTAAGTGTGTTGTAAGTGGGTTGTAAGTGGGTTGTAAGTGTGTTGTAAGTGGGTTGTAAGTGGCCCGCCCATCCTCCGTGGAAATGGCCAGAGGTCTTAGCCAGGCAGCATGCTGGTCTGTAAGAGTTTCCCCTGAAATTCGTCAATTTTCCAAATTTGGCCCTTTATTCACACCAGCTACAATTTTAGACTCGTACATGTTTATACGACCCCTCTGTCACAGAAAGACGCTTTCATTTAGACATTTTTGGTTCCAAAATCAACTTTTTCTAAACTGTATAGTCACAGGAAGTTCAGTTTTCCTGTTTCCTGTCTGTCCCTCTGTGTGTTCCCCGTACTATATGGGTCTCAACCAAATATTCTTCAATATCGAGGGTGCTGCGGGGCTGGTGCACCCTCTCATCATATCTTTGGGCAGCCAGGGGAATTTACCCTAATAAAAAATGAGTCAATATATTAACGCTTAAGCTGTAATTCCGTCTTCTGCAAATACACAAGTGCAGTCTTTGATGACATGAATGTTAAATCAGCGGTGTCATTCACTCAGCCTGTGGTGAGAGTGCTGGGTTCCCATACGTAAGACTGTAGGATCCATCCCAGCCTAGACTTCTTCTTCTTTCTATTTTGGACTCAGCACTTCCTGGAAGAACAGGAATTACCGCCTTTGGTCCCACCCTCATTAATAATGGGGAAATGATCCCTCACCTCCAGTGGGGTGCTGTCCCCTAATTTAGGCCCAGGAATTGAGAGAACCCTCACCCTCATCAGGCCCATGTTTGTATGGACTTATATGTCAGTAGTAGCAAGGTTGTCCTCGGTGAAGGAGGAAGCTTGTCCTAACACAACCTTCACACTTTTCTAATGCATGGGGCATTTCATCAGATATCTAATAGTTCGGGTGGTCACTTCACTGTGCCTGTGTAGTGTCATAGGTAGAGCATTGGGTTCATAATCATGAGGCTGCTGGATCAATTCCGACATTCACTATTTTTTTTTTTCTCGGCACCTACTGGAAATTACATGATTCAGCACCTATGGTCCCACCCTCATGAAAAAAGTGTGAAGAACGCTTACAGAATTTGCATAACTAAAGACATGGCAGGATAGTAGGGAAACTATTAAAGCCAAACCAACAGTGGGCCGGCACCGGCGCAACCCGGGACAAGAGTGAGGCCGGTGTGTGACAAAGGCTCAGGCGAGAGCGGGATGGGTTAGCAGGCGTAAGAGAGTGGTTTGGGTGTGAGGCTGAGGCTAAAGCAGGTTTGGGTGACAGGGAGCGTGGGCATTCGCAAGGGGGGAGGTCGCCAGGGGCAAGAGCGATCAGAAGGGCTCGCATGGGGCGAGAGCGAGCAGGGGCGGTCGCAACGGGGGGACTGCCAGGGGCGAGGGCCGCACGACGCCGCTTGCGGCTTATATTATTCCTGTTTTTTCCATATTTTTTCCTGGTTTAGCCCTGGTTTAGTCCTGGTTTAGTCCTGGTTTAGTCCTGGTTTAGTCCTGGTTTAGTCCTGGTTTAGTCCTGGTTTAGTCCCGGTTTAGTCCCGGTTTAGACCCGGTTTAGTCCCGGTTTAGTCCAGGTTTAGTCCTGGTTTAGTCCCGGTTTAGTCCCGGTTTAGTCCCGGTTTAGTCCAGGTTTAGTCCCGGTTTAGTCCCGGTTTAGTCCAGGTTTAGTCCCGGTTTAGTCCCGGTTTAGTCCAGGTTTAGACCTGGTTTAGTCCTGGTTTAGTCCCGGTTTAGTCCCGGTTTAGTCCAGGTTTAGTCCAGGTTTAGTCCAGGTTTAGTCCTGGTTTAGTCCCGGTTTAGTCCCGGTTTAGTCCCGGTTTAGTCCCGGTTTAGTCCCGGTTTAGTCCCGGTCTAGTCCCGGTCTAGTCCCGGTCTAGTCCCGGTTTAGTCCAGGTTTAGTCCTGGTTTAGTCCCGGTTTAGTCCCGGTTTAGTCCCGGTTTAGTCCCGGTTTAGTCCCGGTTTAGTCCCGGTTTAGTCCCGGTTTAGTCCCGGTTTAGCCCCGGTTTAGCCCCGGTTTAGCCCCGGTTTAGCCCCGGTTTAGTCCCGGTTTAGTCCCGGTTTAGTCCCGGTTTAGTCCCGGTTTAGTCCCGGTTTAGTCCCGGTTTAGTCCCGGTTTAGTCCCGGTTTAGTCCCGGTTTAGACCTGGTTTAGTCCTGGTTTAGTCCTGGTTTAGTCCTGGTTTAGACCCGGTTTAGTCCCGGTTTAGTCCCGGTTTAGTCCCGGTTTAGTCCCGGTTTAGTCCCGGTTTAGTCCCGGTTTAGTCCCGGTTTAGTCCTGGTTTAGTCCTGGTTTAGACCTGGTTTAGTCCTGGTTTAGTCCTGGTTTAGTCCTGGTTTAGTCCCGGTTTAGTCCCGGTTTAGTCCTGGTTTAGTCCTGGTTTAGTCCTGGTTTAGACCCGGTTTAGTCCCGGTTTAGTCCCGGTTTAGTCCCGGTTTAGTCCCGGTTTAGTCCCGGTTTAGTCCCGGTTTAGTCCCGGTTTAGTCCAGGTTTAGTCCTGGTTTAGTCCCGGTTTAGTCCCGGTTTAGTCCCGGTTTAGTCCCGGTTTAGTCCCGGTTTAGTCCCGGTTTAGTCCAGGTTTAGTCCTGGTTTAGTCCTGGTTTAGTCCTGGTTTAGTCCCGGTTTAGTCCCGGTTTAGTCCCGGTTTAGTCCCGGTTTAGTCCCGGTTTAGTCCTGGTTTAGTCCCGGTTTAGTCCCGGTTTAGTCCTGGTTTAGTCCCGGTTTAGCCCCGGTTTAGTCCCGGTTTAGTCCCGGTTTAGTCCCGGTTTAGTCCCGGTTTAGTCCCGGTTTAGTCCCGGTCTAGTCCCGGTTTAGTCCCGGTTTAGTCCCGGTTTAGTCCCGGTTTAGTCCTGGTCTAGTCCTGGTCTAGTCCTGGTTTAGTCCTGGTTTAGTCCTGGTTTAGTCCAGGTCTAGTCCTGGTTTAGTCCTGGTTTAGCCCTGGTTTAGTCCTGGTTTAGCCCTGGTTTAGTCCCGGTTTAGTCCCGGTTTAGCCCTGGTTTAGTCCTGGTTTAGTCCTGGTTTAGTCCTGGTTTAGTCCTGGTTTAGCCCTGGTTTAGTCCTGGTTTAGCCCTGGTTTAGTCCCGGTTTAGTCCCGGTTTAGCCCTGGTTTAGTCCTGGTTTAGTCCTGGTTTAGTCCTGGTTTAGTCCTGGTTTAGTCCTGGTTTAGTCCTGGTTTAGTCCTGGTTTAGCCCTGGTTTAGTCCTGGTTTAGTCCTGGTTTAGTCCTGGTTTAGCCCTGGTTTAGTCCTGGTTTAGTCCTGGTTTAGTCCTGGTTTAGTCCTGGTTTAGTCCTGGTTTAGTCCTGGTTTAGTCCTGGTTTAGTCCTGGTTTAGTCCTGGTTTAGCCCTGGTTTAGTCCTGGTTTAGTCCTGGTTTAGTCCTGGTTTAGTCCTGGTTTAGTCCTGGTTTAGTCCTGGTTTAGCCCTGGTCTAGTCCTGGTCTAGACCTGGTTTAGTCCTGGTTTAGTCCTGGTTTAGTCCTGGTTTAGTCCTGGTTTAGTCCTGGTTTAGTCCTGGTTTAGTCCTGGTTTAGTCCTGGTTTAGCCCTGGTTTAGTCCTGGTTTAGTCCTGGTTTAGTCCCGGTTTAGTCCCGGTTTAGTCCCGGTTTAGTCCCGGTTTAGTCCCGGTTTAGTCCCGGTCTAGTCCCGGTCTAGTCCTGGTTTAGTCCTGGTTTAGACCTGGTTTAGTCCTGGTTTAGTCCTGGTTTAGTCCTGGTTTAGACCTGGTTTAGTCCTGGTTTAGTCCTGGTTTAGTCCTGGTTTAGTCCTGGTTTAGTCCTGGTTTAGACCTGGTTTAGTCCTGGTTTAGACCTGGTTTAGTCCTGGTTTAGCCCTGGTTTAGTCCTGGTTTAGTCCTGGTTTAGCCCTGGTTTAGTCCTGGTTTAGTCCTGGTCTAGTCCTGGTTTAGTCCCGGTTTAGTCCCGGTTTAGTCCCGGTTTAGTCCCGGTTTAGTCCCGGTTTAGTCCCGGTTTAGTCCCGGTTTAGTCCCGGTTTAGTCCCGGTTTAGACCCGGTTTAGTCCCGGTTTAGTCCTGGTTTAGTCCTGGTTTAGTCCTGGTTTAGTCCTGGTTTAGTCCTGGTCTAGTCCTGGTTTAGACCTGGTTTAGTCCTGGTTTAGTCCCGGTTTAGTCCCGGTTTAGTCCCGGTTTAGACCTGGTTTAGTCCCGGTTTAGTCCTGGTTTAGTCCTGGTTTAGACCCGGTTTAGTCCTGGTTTAGTCCCGGTTTAGTCCCGGTTTAGTCCCGGTTTAGTCCCGGTTTAGTCCCGGTTTAGTCCCGGTTTAGTCCCGGTTTAGTCCCGGTTTAGTCCTGGTTTAGACCTGGTTTAGTCCTGGTTTAGTCCTGGTTTAGTCCTGGTTTAGTCCCGGTTTAGTCCTGGTTTAGTCCTGGTTTAGTCCTGGTTTAGTCCTGGTTTAGACCCGGTTTAGTCCCGGTTTAGTCCCGGTTTAGTCCCGGTTTAGTCCCGGTTTAGTCCCGGTTTAGTCCCGGTTTAGTCCCGGTTTAGTCCCGGTTTAGTCCAGGTTTAGTCCTGGTTTAGTCCCGGTTTAGTCCCGGTTTAGTCCCGGTTTAGTCCCGGTTTAGTCCCGGTTTAGTCCCGGTTTAGTCCCGGTTTAGTCCCGGTTTAGTCCCGGTTTAGTCCTGGTTTAGTCCTGGTTTAGTCCCGGTTTAGTCCCGGTTTAGTCCTGGTTTAGTCCTGGTTTAGTCCTGGTTTAGTCCCGGTTTAGTCCCGGTTTAGTCCTGGTTTAGTCCTGGTTTAGTCCCGGTTTAGTCCAGGTTTAGTCCCGGTTTAGTCCCGGTTTAGTCCAGGTTTAGTCCCGGTTTAGTCCCGGTTTAGTCCAGGTTTAGTCCTGGTTTAGTCCTGGTTTAGTCCTGGTTTAGTCCCGGTTTAGTCCCGGTTTAGTCCCGGTTTAGTCCCGGTTTAGTCCCGGTTTAGTCCCGGTTTAGTCCCGGTTTAGTCCCGGTTTAGTCCTGGTTTAGTCCCGGTTTAGCCCCGGTTTAGTCCCGGTTTAGTCCCGGTTTAGTCCCGGTTTAGTCCCGGTTTAGTCCTGGTCTAGTCCCGGTTTAGTCCCGGTTTAGTCCCGGTTTAGTCCCGGTTTAGTCCTGGTCTAGTCCTGGTCTAGTCCTGGTTTAGTCCTGGTTTAGTCCTGGTTTAGTCCAGGTCTAGTCCTGGTTTAGTCCTGGTTTAGCCCTGGTTTAGTCCTGGTTTAGCCCTGGTTTAGTCCTGGTTTAGTCCAGGTCTAGTCCTGGTTTAGTCCTGGTTCAGTCCTGGTTTAGTCCTGGTTTAGTCCCGGTTTAGTCCCGGTTTAGTCCTGGTTTAGTCCTGGTTTAGTCCTGGTTTAGTCCTGGTTTAGTCCTGGTTTAGTCCTGGTTTAGTCCTGGTTTAGTCCTGGTTTAGTCCCGGTTTAGTCCCGGTTTAGTCCAGGTCTAGTCCTGGTCTAGTCCTGGTCTAGTCCTGGTCTAGTCCCGGTTTAGTCCTGGTTTAGTCCTGGTTTAGTCCAGGTCTAGTCCTGGTCTAGTCCTGGTTTAGACCTGGTTTAGTCCTGGTTTAGTCCTGGTTTAGTCCTGGTTTAGTCCTGGTTTAGTCCTGGTTTAGTCCCGGTTTAGTCCCGGTTTAGTCCCGGTTTAGTCCCGGTTTAGTCCCGGTTTAGTCCCGGTTTAGCCCTGGTTTAGTCCCGGTTTAGTCCCGGTTTAGTCCCGGTTTAGTCCCGGTTTAGTCCCGGTTTAGTCCCGGTTTAGTCCCGGTTTAGTCCCGGTTTAGTCCCGGTTTAGTCCCGGTTTAGTCCCGGTTTAGTCCCGGTTTAGCCCTGGTTTAGTCCTGGTTTAGTCCTGGTTTAGTCCTGGTTTAGTCCTGGTTTAGTCCCGGTTTAGTCCCGGTTTAGTCCCGGTTTAGTCCCGGTTTAGTCCCGGTTTAGTCCTGGTTTAGCCCTGGTTTAGTCCTGGTTTAGTCCTGGTTTAGCCCTGGTTTAGTCCTGGTTTAGCCCTGGTCTAGTCCTGGTTTAGTCCCGGTTTAGTCCCGGTTTAGTCCTGGTTTAGTCCCGGTTTAGTCCTGGTTTAGTCCTGGTTTAGTCCTGGTTTAGTCCTGGTTTAGTCCTGGTTTAGTCCCGGTTTAGTCCCGGTTTAGTCCCGGTTTAGTCCCGGTTTAGTCCCGGTTTAGTCCTGGTTTAGCCCTGGTTTAGTCCTGGTTTAGTCCTGGTTTAGCCCTGGTTTAGTCCTGGTTTAGCCCTGGTCTAGTCCTGGTTTAGTCCCGGTTTAGTCCCGGTTTAGTCCTGGTTTAGCCCTGGTCTAGTCCTGGTTTAGTCCCGGTTTAGTCCTGGTTTAGTCCTGGTTTAGTCCCGGTTTAGTCCTGGTTTAGCCCTGGTTTAGTCCTGGTTTAGCCCTGGTCTAGTCCTGGTTTAGTCCCGGTTTAGTCCCGGTTTAGTCCCGGTTTAGTCCCGGTTTAGTCCTGGTTTAGTCCCGGTTTAGACCCGGTTTAGTCCCGGTTTAGTCCCGGTTTAGTCCCGGTTTAGTCCCGGTTTAGTCCCGGTTTAGTCCCGGTTTAGTCCCGGTTTAGACCCGGTTTAGTCCCGGTTTAGTCCCGGTTTAGTCCCGGTTTAGTCCCGGTTTAGTCCCGGTTTAGTCCCGGTTTAGTCCCGGTTTAGTCCCGGTTTAGTCCCGGTTTAGTCCCGGTTTAGTCCCGGTTTAGTCCCGGTTTAGTCCCGGTTTAGTCCCGGTTTAGTCCCGGTTTAGACCCGGTTTAGTCCCGGTTTAGTCCCGGTTTAGTCCCGGTTTAGTCCCGGTTTAGTCCCGGTTTAGTCCCGGTTTAGTCCCGGTCTAGTCCCGGTCTAGTCCCGGTCTAGTCCTGGTCTAGTCCTGGTTTAGTCCTGGTTTAGACCTGGTTTAGTCCTGGTTTAGTCCTGGTTTAGTCCAGGTCTAGTCCTGGTTTAGTCCTGGTTTAGCCCTGGTTTAGTCCTGGTTTAGTCCTGGTTTAGTCCTGGTTTAGTCCAGGTTTAGTCCAGGTTTAGTCCCGGTTTAGTCCCGGTTTAGTCCTGGTTTAGTCCTGGTTTAGTCCTGGTCTAGTCCTGGTTTAGTCCTGGTTTAGTCCTGGTTTAGTCCAGGTCTAGTCCTGGTCTAGTCCTGGTTTAGTCCTGGTTTAGTCCTGGTTTAGTCCTGGTTTAGTCCTGGTTTAGTCCTGGTTTAGTCCTGGTTTAGTCCTGGTCTAGTCCTGGTTTAGTCCTGGTTTAGTCCTGGTTTAGTCCAGGTCTAGTCCTGGTCTAGTCCTGGTTTAGTCCTGGTTTAGTCCTGGTTTAGTCCTGGTTTAGTCCTGGTTTAGTCCTGGTTTAGTCCAGGTCTAGTCCTGGTCTAGTCCTGGTTTAGTCCTGGTTTAGTCCTGGTTTAGTCCTGGTTTAGTCCTGGTTTAGTCCTGGTTTAGTCCTGGTCTAGTCCTGGTTTAGTCCTGGTCTAGTCCTGGTCTAGTCCTGGTCTAGTCCTGGTTTAGTCCTGGTTTAGTCCTGGTTTAGTCCTGGTCTAGTCCTGGTTTAGTCCTGGTTTAGTCCAGGTCTAGTCCTGGTCTAGTCCTGGTCTAGTCCTGGTCTAGTCCTGGTCTAGTCCTGGTTTAGTCCTGGTTTAGTCCTGGTTTAGTCCTGGTTTAGTCCTGGTCTAGTCCTGGTTTAGTCCTGGTTTAGTCCAGGTCTAGTCCTGGTCTAGTCCTGGTCTAGTCCTGGTCTAGTCCTGGTCTAGTCCTGGTTTAGTCCAGGTCTAGTCCTGGTTTAGTCCTGGTCTAGTCCTGGTTTAGTCCTGGTTTAGTCCAGGTCTAGTCCTGGTTTAGTCCTGGTTTAGTCCTGGTTTAGTCCTGGTTTAGTCCTGGTCTAGTCCTGGTTTAGTCCTGGTTTAGTCCAGGTCTAGTCCTGGTCTAGTCCTGGTCTAGTCCTGGTCTAGTCCTGGTCTAGTCCTGGTTTAGTCCAGGTTTAGTCCCGGTTTAGTCCAGGTTTAGTCCTGGTTTAGTCCTGGTTTAGTCCTGGTTTAGTCCCGGTTTAGCCCTGGTTTAGTCCTGGTTTAGTCCTGGTTTAGTCCAGGTTTAGTCCCGGTTTAGTCCCGGTTTAGCCCCGGTTTAGTCCCGGTTTAGTCCCGGTTTAGTCCCGGTTTAGTCCCGGTTTAGTCCCGGTTTAGTCCTGGTTTAGTCCTGGTTTAGTCCTGGTTTAGTCCTGGTTTAGTCCTGGTTTAGTCCCGGTTTAGTCCCGGTTTAGTCCCGGTTTAGTCCCGGTCTAGTCCCGGTCTAGTCCCGGTTTAGTCCCGGTTTAGTCCTGGTTTAGTCCTGGTTTAGTCCCGGTTTAGTCCCGGTTTAGTCCCGGTCTAGTCCCGGTCTAGTCCCGGTTTAGTCCTGGTTTAGTCCTGGTTTAGTCCAGGTCTAGTCCTGGTCTAGTCCTGGTTTAGACCTGGTTTAGCCCTGGTTTAGTCCTGGTTTAGTCCTGGTTTAGCCCTGGTTTAGTCCTGGTTTAGTCCTGGTTTAGTCCTGGTTTAGTCCTGGTTTAGTCCTGGTTTAGTCCTGGTTTAGTCCTGGTTTAGACCTGGTTTAGTCCTGGTTTAGTCCTGGTTTAGTCCTGGTTTAGTCCTGGTTTAGTCCTGGTTTAGACCTGGTTTAGTCCTGGTTTAGTCCCGGTTTAGTCCCGGTTTAGACCCGGTTTAGTCCCGGTTTAGTCCCGGTTTAGTCCCGGTTTAGTCCCGGTTTAGTCCTGGTTTAGTCCCGGTTTAGTCCCGGTTTAGTCCCGGTTTAGACCCGGTTTAGTCCCGGTTTAGTCCCGGTTTAGTCCCGGTTTAGTCCCGGTTTAGTCCCGGTTTAGTCCCGGTTTAGTCCCGGTTTAGTCCCGGTTTAGTCCTGGTCTAGTCCTGGTCTAGTCCTGGTTTAGTCCTGGTTTAGTCCTGGTTTAGTCCTGGTTTAGTCCTGGTTTAGCCCTGGTTTAGTCCTGGTTTAGTCCAGGTCTAGTCCTGGTTTAGTCCTGGTTTAGCCCTGGTTTAGTCCTGGTTTAGTCCTGGTTTAGTCCTGGTTTAGTCCTGGTTTAGTCCTGGTTTAGTCCTGGTTTAGTCCTGGTTTAGCCCTGGTTTAGTCCTGGTTTAGTCCTGGTTTAGTCCTGGTTTAGTCCTGGTTTAGCCCTGGTTTAGTCCTGGTTTAGTCCAGGTTTAGTCCAGGTTTAGTCCCGGTTTAGTCCAGGTTTAGTCCTGGTTTAGTCCTGGTTTAGTCCTGGTCTAGTCCTGGTTTAGACCTGGTTTAGTCCTGGTTTAGTCCTGGTTTAGACCTGGTTTAGTCCTGGTTTAGTCCTGGTTTAGTCCTGGTTTAGTCCTGGTTTAGTCCTGGTTTAGTCCAGGTCTAGTCCAGGTCTAGTCCTGGTCTAGTCCTGGTCTAGTCCTGGTTTAGTCCTGGTCTAGTCCTGGTCTAGTCCTGGTCTAGTCCTGGTTTAGTCCTGGTTTAGTCCTGGTTTAGTCCTGGTCTAGTCCTGGTTTAGTCCTGGTTTAGTCCAGGTCTAGTCCTGGTCTAGTCCTGGTCTAGTCCTGGTCTAGTCCTGGTCTAGTCCTGGTTTAGTCCTGGTTTAGTCCTGGTTTAGTCCTGGTTTAGTCCTGGTCTAGTCCTGGTTTAGTCCTGGTTTAGTCCAGGTCTAGTCCTGGTCTAGTCCTGGTCTAGTCCTGGTCTAGTCCTGGTCTAGTCCTGGTTTAGTCCTGGTTTAGTCCAGGTCTAGTCCTGGTTTAGTCCTGGTTTAGTCCTGGTTTAGTCCTGGTTTAGTCCCGGTTTAGCCCTGGTTTAGTCCCGGTTTAGTCCTGGTTTAGTCCTGGTTTAGTCCTGGTTTAGTCCTGGTCGTACCTGCAGGATGCTGAAGCCCAGCAGTCTCAGGTGTCGGTCTCTCATGGCTCTGGACCCGACCAGGACCTGGGAGTTATGGCAGTAATGCCACTTATCGTTCACCGACAGCACCACCCTGTGGCAGACACGTGTAAGTAAATATAAGTATATATATTTATATATATATATATATATATATATTATATATATATATATATATATATATATACACGAGTACATGTGGGACTTGAACCCGCGCCTCTGACCTGTGCACATCCTGGTCTTTGCTCGCGGCGCTGAAACCGTCTGTGGAGTAAAACGGAGTCACGTGATGCAGACAAGCCCCGCCCACAACAGCAAGTGCTTCCTCCGACGGCTCCGCCTCCAACGTGAACTTCTGGAAATCAGAGGCCAGTCCCGATGCGTCCAGCTGCCAACCCTTCAAAATAAAACACAGCCCTTCAAAATAAAACACAGCCTTCAAAATAAAACACAGCCTTCAAAATAAAACACAGCCCTTATAAAACACAGCCCTTCAAAATAAAACACCGCCTTCAAAATAAAACACAGCCTTCAAAATAAAACACAGCCTTCAAAATAAAACACAGCCTTCAAAATAAAACACAGCCTTCAAAATAAAACACAGCCTTCAAAATAAAACACAGCCCTTCAAAATAAAACACCGCCTTCAAAATAAAACACAGCCTTCAAAATAAAACACAGCCCTTCAAAATAAAACACCCGGAGACTCGGACTCACCGCCGGCGCACACGGGTCACATGGTTTGGTCGAGCGAATGGGAAGAACTCTCCGAGACGAGTCGATCCAGAGCAGGAAGTCTGAGGAGAGAGTTTAGATCTGTTAGAACTGGGGGGTCTGCAGGTGACGTCCCAGAGGGGGATAGGGCAGGTGACGTCCCAGAGGGGGATAGGGCAGATGACGTCCCAGAGGGGGGGGGGGGGGGTGACGTCCCAGAGGGGGATAGGGCAGATGACGTCCGAGAGGGGGATAGGGCAGATGACGTCCGAGAGGGGGATAGGGCAGATGACGTCCCAGAGGGGGATAGGGCAGGTGACGTCCCAGAGGGGGATAGGGCAGATGACGTCCCAGAGGGGGATAGGGCAGATGACGTCCCAGAGGGGGATAGGGCAGGTGACGTCCCAGAGGGGGAGAGGGCAGGTGACGTCCCAGAGGGGGATAGGGCAGGTGACGTCCCAGAGATGACGTCCCAGAGGGGGATAGGGCAGATGACGTCCCAGAGGGGGATAGGGCAGATGACGTCCCAGAGGGGGATAGGGCAGATGACGTCCGAGAGGGGGATAGGGCAGATGACGTCCCAGAGGGGGATAGGGCAGATGACGTCCCAGAGGGGGGTCTGCAGGTGACGTCCCAGAGGGGGATAGGGCAGGTGACGTCCCAGAGGGGGATAGGGCAGATGACGTCCCAGAGGGGGGGGGGGATGACGTCCCAGAGGGGGGGGGGCAGGTGACGTCCCAGAGGGGGATAGGGCAGGTGACGTCCCAGAGGGGGATAGGGCAGATGACGTCCCAGAGGGGGATAGGGCAGGTGACGTCCCAGAGGGGGATAGGGCAGATGACGTCCCAGAGGGGGGGGGGGATGACGTCCCAGAGGGGGGGGGGGCAGGTGACGTCCCAGAGGGGGATAGGGCAGGTGACGTCCCAGAGGGGGATAGGGCAGATGACGTCCGAGAGGGGGATAGGGCAGGTGACGTCCGAGAGGGGGATAGGGCAGGTGACGTCCGAGAGGGGGATAGGGCAGGTGACGTCCGAGAGGGGGATAGGGCAGATGACGTCCGAGAGGGGGATAGGGCAGGTGACGTCCGAGAGGGGGATAGGGCAGGTGACGTCCGAGAGGGGGATAGGGCAGATGACGTCCCAGAGGGGGATAGGGCAGGTGACGTCCGAGAGGGGGATAGGGCAGATGACGTCCCAGAGGGGGATAGGGCAGGTGACGTCCGAGAGGGGGATAGGGCAGATGACGTCCGAGAGGGGGATAGGGCAGATGACGTCCGAGAGGGGGATAGGGCAGATGACGTCCGAGAGGGGGATAGGGCAGGTGACGTCCGAGAGGGGGATAGGGCAGATGACGTCCGAGAGGGGGATAGGGCAGATGACGTCCCAGAGGGGGATAGGGCAGGTGACGTCCGAGAGGGGGATAGGGCAGGTGACGTCCGAGAGGGGGATAGGGCAGATGACGTCCCAGAGGGGGATAGGGCAGGTGACGTCCGAGAGGGGGATAGGGCAGGTGACGTCCGAGAGGGGGATAGGGCAGATGACGTCCCAGAGGGGGATAGGGCAGGTGACGTCCGAGAGGGGGATAGGGCAGGTGACGTCCGAGAGGGGGATAGGGCAGATGACGTCCCAGAGGGGGATAGGGCAGGTGACGTCCGAGAGGGGGATAGGGCAGATGACGTCCGAGAGGGGGATAGGGCAGGTGACGTCCGAGAGGGGGATAGGGCAGATGACGTCCGAGAGGGGGATAGGGCAGATGACGTCCCAGAGGGGGATAGGGCAGGTGACGTCCGAGAGGGGGATAGGGCAGGTGACGTCCGAGAGGGGGATAGGGCAGATGACGTCCCAGAGGGGGATAGGGCAGGTGACGTCCGAGAGGGGGATAGGGCAGATGACGTCCGAGAGGGGGATAGGGCAGATGACGTCCGAGAGGGGGATAGGGCAGATGACGTCCCAGAGGGGGATAGGGCAGATGACGTCCCAGAGGGGGATAGGGCAGATGACGTCCCAGAGGGGGGGGGATGACGTCCCAGAGGGGGGGGGTCTGCAGATGACGTACCTGTGGAGTATCCCGGGGCGAGGATCTGGTCCTGTCTGTAGCCGTGTTCCCCGAGGAGCTGCCGAAGAGCCTCGGCCACCAGCCCTTTATAACTGAGAGAGACCTTCATGTTAGTGTGTCTGAGGGCGTGGTCAGGGGGCGTGGTCAGGGCGTGGTCAGGGGGCGTGCTCAGGGGGCGTGGTCAGGGTGTGGTCAGGGGCGTGGTCAGGGGGGCGGGCTCTCACCTGTACTTGCGGTTGGCTTCGTCGGCGGTCAGGGCGTGGTCAGGGGGCGTGGTCAGGGGGCGTGGTCAGGGGGCGTGGTCAGGGCGCGGTCAGGGCGTGGTCAGGGGGCGTGGTCAGGGGGCGGGCTCTCACCTGTACTTGCGGTTGGCTTCGTCGGCGGTCAGGGCGTGGTCGAACATCAGGACTTTGTGGACGGGGCTCAGACGAGGCCCGGTGTAATCCCTGAACTCCAGCTCCACCGCAGAGTCCAGCAGAGACAGGTACCTCCTCACGATCCCGGAGTACGGGGAGCCTGAGGAGCATCGAGAAGGTCCTCCTGGTCAGGTCGTGGAGGGAGGAGGTTCTTACTGGTCAGGTCGTGGAGGGAGGAGGTTCTTACTGGTCAGGTCGTGGAGGGAGAAGGTTCTTACTGGTCAGGTCGTGGAGGGAGGAGGTTCTTACTGGTCAGGTCGTGGAGGGAGGAGGTTCTTACTGGTCAGGTCGTGGAGGGAGGAGGTTCTTACTGGTCAGGTCGTGGAGGGAGGAGGTTCTTACTGGTCAGGTCGTGGAGGGAGGAGGTTCTTACTGGTCAGGTCGTGGAGGGAGGAGGTTCTTACTGGTCAGGTTGTGGAGGGAGAAGGTTCTTACTGGTCAGGTTGTGGAGGGAGAGAGTTCTTACTGGTCAGGTTGTGGAGGGAGAAGGTTCTTACTGGTCAGGTTGTGGAGGGAGAGAGTTCTTACTGGTCAGGTCATGGAGGGAGAAGGTTCTTACTGGTCAGGTCGTGGAGGGAGGAGGTTCTTACTGGTCAGGTCGTGGAGGGAGGAGGTTCTTACTGGTCAGGTCGTGGAGGGAGGAGGTTCTTACTGGTCAGGTCGTGGAGGGAGGAGGTTCTTACTGGTCAGGTCGTGGAGGGAGGAGGTTCTTACTGGTCAGGTCGTGGATGGAGGAGGTTCTTACTGGTCAGGTCGTGGAGGGAGGAGGTTCTTACTGGTCAGGTCGTGGAGGGAGGAGGTTCTTACTGGTCAGGTCGTGGAGGGAGGAGGTTCTTACTGGTCAGGTCGTGGAGGGAGGAGGTTCTTACTGGTCAGGTCGTGGAGGGAGGAGGTTCTTACTGGTCAGGTCGTGGAGGGAGGAGGTTCTTACTGGTCAGGTCGTGGAGGGAGAGAGTTCTTACTGGTCAGGTCGTGAGGGAGAGGGTTCTTACTGGTCAGGTCGTGGAGGGAGGAGGTTCTTACTGGTCAGGTCGTGGAGGGAGAGAGTTCTTACTGGTCAGGTCGTGGAGGGAGGAGGTTCTTACTGGTCAGGTCGTGGAGGGAGAAGGTTCTTACTGGTCAGGTCGTGAGGGGAGGAGGTTCTTACTGGTCAGGTCGTGGAGGGAGAGAGTTCTTACTGGTCAGGTCGTGAGGGAGAGGGTTCTTACTGGTCAGGTCGTGGAGGGAGGAGGTTCTTACTGGTCAGGTCGTGGAGGGAGAGAGTTCTTACTGGTCAGGTCGTGGAGGGAGAGAGTTCTTACTGGTCAGGTCGTGAGGGAGAGGGTTCTTACTGGTCAGGTCGTGGAGGGAGGAGGTTCTTACTGGTCAGGTCGTGGAGGGAGGAGGTTCTTACTGGTCAGGTCGTGGAGGGAGGAGGTTCTTACTGGTCAGGTCGTGGAGGGAGGAGGTTCTTACTGGTCAGGTCGTGGAGGGAGGAGGTTCTTACTGGTCAGGTCGTGGAGGGAGGAGGTTCTTACTGGTCAGGTCGTGGAGGGGGGAGGTTCTTACTGGTCAGGTCGTGGAGGGAGATGGTTCTTACTGGTCAGGTCGTGGAGGGAGAGAGTTCTTACTGGTCAGGTCGTGGAGGGAGGAGGTTCTTACTGGTCAGGTCGTGGAGGGAGGAGGTTCTTACTGGTCAGGTCGTGGAGGGAGGAGGTTCTTACTGGTCAGGTCGTGGAGGGAGGAGGTTCTTACTGGTCAGGTCGTGGAGGGGGGAGGTTCTTACTGGTCAGGTCGTGGAGGGAGATGGTTCTTACTGGTCAGGTCGTGGAGGGAGGAGGTTCTTACTGGTCAGGTCGTGGAGGGAGGAGGTTCTTACTGGTCAGGTCGTGGAGGGAGAGAGTTCTTACTGGTCAGGTCGTGGAGGGAGGAGGTTCTTACTGGTCAGGTCGTGGAGGGAGGAGGTTCTTACTGGTCAGGTCGTGGAGGGAGAGGGTTCTTACTGGTCAGGTCGTGGAGGGAGGAGGTTCTTACTGGTCAGGTCGTGGAGGGAGAGAGTTCTTACTGGTCAGGTCGTGGAGGGAGGAGGTTCTTACTGGTCAGGTCGTGGAGGGAGGAGGTTCTTACTGGTCAGGTCGTGAGGGAGAGAGTTCTTACTGGTCAGGTCGTGGAGGGAGAGAGTTCTTACTGGTCAGGTCGTGGAGGGAGAGAGTTCTTACTGGTCAGGTCGTGGAGGGAGGAGGTTCTTACTGGTCAGGTCGTGGAGGGAGGAGGTTCTTACTGGTCAGGGCGTGGAGGGAGAGAGTTCTTACTGGTCAGGTCGTGGAGGGAGGAGGTTCTTACTGGTCAGGTCGTGGAGGGAGAGAGTTCTTACTGGTCAGGTCGTGGAGGGAGAAGGTTCTTACTGGTCAGGTCGTGGAGGGAGGAGGTTCTTACTGGTCAGGTCGTGGAGGGAGGAGGTTCTTACTGGTCAGGTCGTGGAGGGAGAGAGTTCTTACTGGTCAGGTCGTGGAGGGAGGAGGTTCTTACTGGTCAGGTCGTGGAGGGGGGAGGTTCTTACTGGTCAGGTCGTGGAGGGAGGAGGTTCTTACTGGTCAGGTCGTGAGGGAGAGAGTTCTTACTGGTCAGGTCGTGAGGGAGAGAGTTCTTACTGGTCAGGTCGTGGAGGGAGGAGGTTCTTACTGGTCAGGTCGTGGAGGGAGAAGGTCCTACTGGTCAGGTCGTGGAGGGAGGAGGTTCTTACTGGTCAGGTCGTGGAGGGAGGAGGTTCTTACTGGTCAGGTCGTGGAGGGAGGAGGTTCTTACTGGTCAGGTCGTGGAGGGAGAGAGTTCTTACTGGTCAGGTCGTGGAGGGAGGAGGTTCTTACTGGTCAGGTCGAGGAGGGAGGAGGTTCTTACTGGTCAGGTCGTGGAGGGAGGAGGTTCTTACTGGTCAGGTCGTGGAGGGAGGAGGTTCTTACTGGTCAGGTCGTGGAGGGAGGAGGTTCTTACTGGTCAGGTCGTGGAGG
This sequence comes from Gobius niger, assembly GCF_951799975.1. Taxonomy (NCBI): domain Eukaryota; kingdom Metazoa; phylum Chordata; class Actinopteri; order Gobiiformes; family Gobiidae; genus Gobius; species Gobius niger. The sequence continues at coordinate 243,088 of NW_027639282.1, read as the reverse complement.
GAGGAGGTTCTTACTGGTCAGGTCGTGGAGGGAGGAGGTTCTTACTGGTCAGGTCGTGGAGGGAGAGAGTTCTTACTGGTCAGGTCGTGGAGGGAGGAGGTTCTTACTGGTCAGGTCGTGGAGGGAGAGGGTTCTTACTGGTCAGGTCGTGGAGGGAGGAGGTTCTTACTGGTCAGGTCGTGGAGGGAGGAGGTTCTTACTGGTCAGGTCGTGGAGGGAGGAGGTTCTTACTGGTCAGGTCGTGGAGGGAGAGAGTTCTTACTGGTCAGGTCGTGGAGGGAGGAGGTTCTTACTGGTCAGGTCGAGGAGGGAGGAGGTTCTTACTGGTCAGGTCGTGGAGGGAGGAGGTTCTTACTGGTCAGGTCGTGAGGGAGGAGGTTCTTACTGGTCAGGTCGTGGAGGGAGGAGGTTCTTACTGGTCAGGTCGTGAGGGAGGAGGTTCTTACTGGTCAGGTCGTGGAGGGAGGAGGTTCTTACTGGTCAGGTCGTGGAGGGAGGAGGTTCTTACTGGTCAGGTCGTGGAGGGAGAGAGTTCTTACTGGTCAGGTCGTGGAGGGAGAAGGTTCTTACTGGTCAGGTCGTGGAGGGAGAGGGTTCTTACTGGTCAGGTCGTGGAGGGAGGAGGTTCTTACTGGTCAGGTCGTGGAGGGAGGAGGTTCTTACTGGTCAGGTCGTGGAGGGAGGAGATTCTTACTGGTCAGGTCGTGGAGGGAGGAGGTTCTTACTGGTCAGGTCGTGGAGGGAGAGAGTTCTTACTGGTCAGGTCGTGGAGGGAGGAGGTTCTTACTGGTCAGGTCGTGGATGGAGGAGGTTCTTACTGGTCAGGTCGTGGAGGGAGGAGGTTCTTACTGGTCAGGTCGTGGAGGGAGAGAGTTCTTACTGGTCAGGTCGTGGAGGGAGGAGGTTCTTACTGGTCAGGTCGTGGAGGGAGGAGGTTCTTACTGGTCAGGTCGTGGAGGGAGAAGGTTCTTACTGGTCAGGTCGTGGATGGAGGAGGTTCTTACTGGTCAGGTCGTGGATGGAGGAGGTTCTTACTGGTCAGGTCGTGGAGGGAGGAGGTTCTTACTGGTCAGGTCGTGGAGGGAGAAGGTTCTTACTGGTCAGGTCGTGGAGGGAGGAGGTTCTTACTGGTCAGGTCGTGGAGGGAGGAGGTTCTTACTGGTCAGGTCGTGGAGGGAGAGAGTTCTTACTGGTCAGGTCGTGGAGGGAGGAGGTTCTTACTGGTCAGGTCGTGGAGGGGGGAGGTTCTTACTGGTCAGGTCGTGGAGGGAGGAGGTTCTTACTGGTCAGGTCGTGGAGGGAGGAGGTTCTTACTGGTCAGGTCGTGAGGGAGAGAGTTCTTACTGGTCAGGTCGTGGAGGGAGGAGGTTCTTACTGGTCAGGTCGTGGAGGGAGGAGGTTCTTACTGGTCAGGTCGTGGAGGGAGGAGGTTCTTACTGGTCAGGTCGTGAGGGAGAGAGTTCTTACTGGTCAGGTCGTGGAGGGAGAGAGTTCTTACTGGTCAGGTCGTGAGGGAGAGAGTTCTTACTGGTCAGGTCGTGGAGGGAGGAGGTTCTTACTGGTCAGGTCGTGGAGGGAGAAGGTCCTACTGGTCAGGTCGTGGAGGGAGGAGGTTCTTACTGGTCAGGTCGTGAGGGAGAGAGTTCTTACTGGTCAGGTCGTGGAGGGAGGAGGTTCTTACTGGTCAGGTCGTGAGGGAGGAGGTTCTTACTGGTCAGGTCGTGGAGGGAGGAGGTTCTTACTGGTCAGGTCGTGGAGGGAGGAGGTTCTTACTGGTCAGGTCGTGGAGGGAGAAGGTTCTTACTGGTCAGGTCGTGGAGGGAGGAGGTTCTTACTGGTCAGGTCGTGGATGGAGGAGGTTCTTACTGGTCAGGTCGTAGAGGGAGAGAGTTCTTACTGGTCAGGTCGTGGAGGGAGAGAGTTCTTACTGGTCAGGTCGTGGAGGGAGAGAGTTCTTACTGGTCAGGTCGTGGAGGGAGGAGGTTCTTACTGGTCAGGTCGTGGAGGGAGGAGGTTCTTACTGGTCAGGTCGTGGAGGGAGGAGGTTCTTACTGGTCAGGTCGTGGAGGGAGAGAGTTCTTACTGGTCAGGTCGTGGAGGGAGGAGGTTCCTACTGGTCAGGTCGTGAGGGAGAGAGTTCTTACTGGTCAGGTCGTGGAGGGAGGAGGTTCTTACTGGTCAGGTCGTGGAGGGAGAGAGTTCTTACTGGTCAGGTCGTGGAGGGAGGAGGTTCTTACTGGTCAGGTCGTGGAGGGAGGAGGTTCTTACTGGTCAGGTCGTGGAGGGAGAAGGTTCTTACTGGTCAGGTCGTGAGGGAGAGAGTTCTTACTGGTCAGGTCGTGGAGGGAGGAGGTTCTTACTGGTCAGGTCGTGGAGGGAGGAGGTTCTTACTGGTCAGGTCGTGGAGGGAGGAGGTTCTTACTGGTCAGGTCGTGGATGAAGCTCGGGGAGAAGACCTTCTGCAGCACGGTGGTGGGGTAGAACTTGAGCTGGAACAGGGACATGAGGATGTTGACGGTGGCCAGAGGAGACGTGAGGGCCTTCAGCTCCAGCACCTGCTCCAGGCGGAGGAACAGCTCGGGGGCGTTGTGGGGGCTGTAGTTCATGCGGCTGAAGGGGAACACCAGGCGCTGGATGACCTGCGGGAGGGCATCCGGGTCAGGGCGGGGCTCACAGACCGGGGCGGGGGAGGGGTCAAGGGGGCGGGGCTCACGGACTCACCTTGCTGTCCAGTTGCTCCGCCCTCTTCAGCAGGTAGTCCGCGATGGTGTCCAGGAGCCGCGTCTCCCGGAGCCGGTGCCGCGCCGCGTACTTGGCGATGAGCGCCATCGTGTTCGGGCTCAGGCCGTCCACCTTCAGCGGCAGCTCCTCTGGCACACAAAAGGTTAACAATAGGGGACCAGGCCTTCAGCGGCAGCTCCTCTGGCACACAAAAGGTTAACAATAGGGACTCAGGCCTTCAGCGGCAGCTCCTCTGGCACACAAAAGGTTAACAATAGGGACCAGGCCTTCAGCGGCACCTGCGAGCCTCCTGATGAAGCGCTCCTGTTGGGGGCGGGGCTACAGTAAGGAGGCGGGGTTACAGTAAGGGGGCGGGGCTACCTGCGAGCCTCCTGATGAAGCGCTCCTTTTGGGGGCGGGGCTACAGTAAGGGGGCGGGGTTACAGTAAGGGGGCGGGGTTACAGTAAGGGGGCGGGGCTACAGTAAGGGGGCGGGGTTACAGTAAGGAGGCGGGGTTACAGTAAGGGGGCGGGGTTACAGTAAGGGGGCGGGGTTACAGTAAGGAGGCGGGGTTACAGTAAGGGGGCGGGGTTACAGTAAGGAGGCGGGGTTACAGTAAGGGGGCGGGGTTACAGTAAGGGGGCGGGGTTACAGTAAGGAGGCGGGGTTACAGTAAGGGGCGGGGTTACTTGCGAGCCTCCTGATGAAGCGCTCCTGATGAAGCGCTCCTGTTGGGGGCGGGGTTACAGTAAGGGGGCGGGGCTACAGTAAGGGGGCGGGGCTACCTGCGAGCCTCCTGATGAAGCGCTCCTGTTGGGGGCGGGGTTACAGTAAGGGGGCGGGGCTACAGTAAGGAGGCGGGGTTACAGTAAGGGGGCGGGGCTACAGTGAGGGGGCGGGGCTACAGTAAGGGGGCGGGCTACCTGCGAGCCTCCTGATGAAGCTCTCCTGTTGGGGGCGGGGTTACAGTAAGGGGGCGGGGCTACAGTAAGGAGGCGGGGTTACAGTAAGGGAGCGGGGCTACAGTGAGGGGGCGGGGCTACAGTGAGGGGGCGGGCTACCTGCGAGCCTCCTGATGAAGCGCTCCTGTTGGGGGCGGGGCTACAGTAAGGGGGCGGGGTTACAGTAAGGGGGCGGGGTTACAGTAAGGGGGCGGGGTTACAGTAAGGGGGCGGGGCTACAGTAAGGGGGCGGGTTACCTGCGAGCCTCCTGATGAAGCGCTCCTGTTGGGGGCGGGGCTACAGTAAGGGGGCGGGGTTACAGTAAGGGGGCGGGGTTACAGTAAGGGGGCGGGGGTAGAGTAAGGGGGCGGGGTTACAGTAAGGAGGCGGGGTTACAGTAAGGGGGCAGGGTTACAGTAAGGGGGCGGGGCTACCTGCGAGCCTCCTGATGAAGCGCTCCTGTTGGGGGCGGGGCTACAGTAAGGGGGCGGGGTTACAGTAAGGGGGCAGGGTTACAGTAAGGGGGCGGGGTTACAGTAAGGGGGCGGGGTACAGTAAGGGGGCGGGGTTGCAGTAAGGGGGCGGGGTTGCAGTAAGGGGGCGGGGCTACAGTAAGGGGGCGGGGCTACAGTAAGGGGGCGGGGTTACAGTAAGGGGGCGGGGTTACAATAAGGGGGCGGGGTTACAGTAAGGGGGCGGGGTTACAGTAAGGAGGCGGGGTTACAGTTAGGGGGCGGGGTTACAGTAAGGGGGCGGGGTTACAGTAAGGGGGCAGGTTACAGTAAGGGGGCGGGGTTACAGTAAGGGGGCGGGGTTACAGTAAGGGGGCGGGGTTACAGTAAGGGGGCGGGGTTACAGTAAGGGTGTGGGGTTACAGTAAGGGGGCGGGGTTACAGTAAGGGGGCGGGGTTACAGTAAGGAGGCGGGGTTACAGTTAGGGGGCGGGGTTACAGTAAGTGGGCGGGGTTACAGTAAGGGGGCGGGGCTACCTGCGAGCCTCCTGATGAAGCGCTCCTGGCGGTTCTGGTGGAACAGGTGGGAGGTGAAGATCAGCTCCAGGCTGCGGTTTGAAGCCTCGGAGGCACAGGCCGCCAACATCTCGTCCAACAGCGCCATCTCCTGCTCACGCACCGCACTCACACACGACAGAGTGTGCTTCACCAGACGCAGGATCTTCCTATGACACATGAGACCAGCTTCAGACCAGAGGAACCTCCAGCTTCAGACCAGAGGAACCTCCAGAGGAAGCTCCAGAGGAACCTCCAGAGGAACCTCCAGAGGAACCTCCAGAGGAACCTCCAGAGGAACCTCCAGAGGAACATCCAGAGGAACCTCCAGAGGAACCTCCAGAGGAACATCCAGAGGAACCTCCAGAGGAACATCCAGAGGAACATCCAGAGGAACCTCCAGAGGAACATCCAGAGGAACATCCAGAGGAACCTCCAGAGGAACCTCCAGAGGAACCTCCAGAGGAACCTCCAGAGGAACCTCCAGAGGAACATCCAGAGGAACATCCAGAGGAACATCCAGAGGAACCTCCAGAGGAACATCTAGAGGAACATCCAGAGGAACCTCCAGAGGAACATCCAGAGGAACCTCCAGAGGAACATCCAGAGGAACCTCCAGAGGAACATCTAGAGGAACATCCAGAGGAACCTCCAGAGGAACATCTAGAGGAACATCCAGAGGAACCTCCAGAGGAACATCCAGAGGAACATCCAGAGGAACTTCCAGAGGAACATCCAGAGGAACCTCCAGAGGAACATCTAGAGGAACATCCAGAGGAACATCTAGAGGAACATCCAGAGGAACATCCAGAGGAACATCCAGAGGAACATCTAGAGGAACATCCAGAGGAACATCTAGAGGAACATCTAGAGGAACCTCCAGAGGAACCTCCAGAGGAACATCCAGAGGAACCTCCAGAGGAACATCTAGAGGAACCTCCAGAGGAACCTCCAGCTTCAGACCAGAGGAACATCCAGAGGAACATCCAGAGGAACATCCAGAGGAACATCCAGAGGAACCTCCAGATGAACATCCAGAGGAACATCTAGAGGAACCTCCAGAGGAACATCTAGAGGAACCTCCAGAGGAACATCTAGAGGAACCTCCAGAGGAACATCTAGAGGAACATCCAGAGGAACATCTAGAGGAACCTCCAGAGGAACCTCCAGAGGAACATCTAGAGGAACATCCAGAGGAACATCTAGAGGAACATCCAGAGGAACATCTAGAGGAACATCCAGAGGAACATCTAGAGGAACATCCAGAGGAACATCTAGAGGAACATCTAGAGGAACATCTAGAGGAACCTCCAGAGGAACCTCCAGAGGAACCTCCAGACGAACATCCAGAGGAACCTCCAGAAGAACCTCCAGAGGAACATCCAGAGGAACCTCCAGAGGAACCTCCAGACGAACATCCAGAGGAACATCCAGAAGAACCTCCAGAGGAACATCCAGAGGAACCTCCAGAGGAACCTCCAGAGGAACCTTTAGAGGAACCTCCAGAGGAACCTCCAGAGGAACATCCAAAGGAACCTCCAGAGGAACATCCAGAGGAACCTCCAGAGGAACCTTTAGAGGAACCTCCAGAGGAACCTCCAGAGGAACATCCAAAGGAACCTCCAGAGGAACATCTCGTGGTGTTTCCACACTGAGCCGGTTCTGACCTGTTTGTGAGCAGCAGTTCCGGGCTTCCCGCTGCAGGGGGCGGGTCCTGGCTGCTCTGCTCTGATTGGCTGTGCAGCTCTCTCCAGCGCCCCCTGTAGAAGGCGAGCAGCAGGAACAGCGTCTGCGGGTGGCGCTCTCGCTCCAGGCTGCGCTCCAGCCCCGACAGGCAGGCCTCGGTCAGAGCCACGCCCACATCCGGGGGCGGGGCCTCCTCCTCCACGGGCGCCTGGGACACACTCAGGGTTACTATCCCACACCCGGACAGCAGGGGGCGCTGGGACACACTCAGGGTTACTATCCCACACCCGGACAGCAGGGGGCGCCAGACACACTCAGGGTTACTATCCCACACCCGGACAGCAGGGGGCGCCAGACACACTCAGGGTTACTATCCCACACCCGGACAGCAGGGGGCGCCAGACACACTCAGGGTTACTATCCCACACCCGGGCAGCAGGGGGCGCCTGACACACTCAGGGTTACTATCCCACACCCGGACAGCAGGGGGCGCCAGACACACTCAGGGTTACTATCCCACACCCGGGCAGCAGGGGGCGCCAGACACACTCAGGGTTACTATCCCACACCTGGACAGCAGGGGGCGCTGGGACACACTCAGGGTTACTATCCCACACCCGGGCAGCAGGGGGCGCCAGACACACTCAGGGTTACTATCCCACACCCGGGCAGCAGGGGGCGCTGGGACACACTCAGGGTTACTATCCCACACCCGGGCAGCAGGGGGCGCCAGACACACTCAGGGTTACTATCCCACACCCGGGCAGCAGGGGGCGCCAGACACACTCAGGGTTACTATCCCACACCCGGACAGCAGGGGGCGCCAGACACACTCAGGGTTACTATCCCACACCCGGACAGCAGGGGGCGCCAGACACACTCAGGGTTACTATCCCACACCCGGACAGCAGGGGGCGCCAGACACACTCAGGGTTACTATCCCACACCCGGACAGCAGGGGGCGCCAGACACACTCAGGGTTACTATCCCACACCCGGACAGCAGGGGGCGCCAGACACACTCAGGGTTACTATCCCACACCCGGGCAGCAGGGGGCGCCAGACACACTCAGGGTTACTATCCCACACCCGGACAGCAGGGGGCGCCAGACACACTCAGGGTTACTATCCCACACCCGGGCAGCAGGGGGCGCCTGGGACACACTCAGGGTTACTATCCCACACCCGGACAGCAGGGGGCGCCAGACACACTCAGGGTTACTATCCCACACCCGGACAGCAGGGGGCGCCAGACACACTCAGGGTTACTATCCCACACCCGGGCAGCAGGGGGCGCCAGACACACTCAGGGTTACTATCCCACACCCGGACAGCAGGGGGCGCCAGACACACTCAGGGTTACTATCCCACACCCGGACAGCAGGGGGCGCTCTCACAGAGAGACCACCACCTTCAGCTTTGAACCAGACGGCACAAAACAAGAACCTGCTCTGGAAACATCTGCACACATCAGCACTGACCTCTGCCGGGGGGCCCTGGGGGGGGCCCTGGGGGGGCTCCTGAGGCGCGGGCCCCGGTGGGGGAGGGGCGTCGGGGCTCGGGGGGTGGAGCCTCATGACGGAGCTGAAAACCATGGACAGGTCCTTCTGATTAAACTGAGCCACACGAGAGAGACACTGGGACTCCAGCGCTCGGACCACGGCCAGGTCTGAGGGCAGGCCTGGGGGAGGGGGGGGGGGCAGACAGGGGGGGGGGGGGGGGGGGATGGGAGACAGAGGGGAGGAGGGGAGAACATAAGACAACAAACAACCCATAAGAAGAAAAACAAGAAGAAATCATTTACCCCTAAGAAGTAACACATTATATTTACAAATATAAAACTTAGAAAAACTTTGGAATAAAAATATTGGACATAAAAAAAACATATAAAACAGAAAAAATACCCAAAAAACGAAAACATAACAAAAATCAATGATTTATTTATTCATATATGGCAATATTTGGAGTAATGGAAGTAGTAGCAGTAGCTGTAATAGTAGGGATGCTTCGATATCCGATACTGGTATCGGATATCGAAGCTGATACTGGAAAAAAAACGATATCGAGAATCGGTTACAAATATTTGGCACTGAAGCGATACCAGATTTGTCTCTCTTTAAAAACACAACTTTCACTAAATCTGAACGAATATGTGTAATACGCAAACGCCACGGCTACCGACAGCAAGCTAACGCTAATGCTAATGCTAACGCTAACGCTAGCAGCCAGGTCTGATAAAGAGTAGTGTCGAAAAGTCCAGTCCTTCATTAGATAGATGAGTTTATTCAGATATAACTGATCATTGATCTGTAAAAGATCAGACTTTTTTATTGATCTTAAAATGGAGATAAGACGATATTCACTTTTTAACACTGAGACACTTTAATAAAGTCTGTAAAGCTGGATCGGTGCATCTGTAAGTAGTATTTGGAATATTCGTAGTACCTATATTACCTATATTAGCGGCGGCGTACAGACTCGTGACGAGGCTGAGGCTGGTCTTTTAGTTATCACTGTAGCTTTTACAGTAGTAGTAGTTGCTGTAGTTGTAGTAGAGGTATTAATGGTAGTAGTACTGTATTTGCAGTAATATTCGTAGTACCTATATTACCTATATTGGCGGCGGCGTACAGACTCGTGACGAGGCTGAAGTTGTCGAACTTGGCGGCGTCTCGCTCGATGGCGTCGCACAGAGACAGGAAGTCGCGCTGCTCCAGAGTCCACTTCCTGTCGCCCACTGTAGCCCTGCCCGCCTCTGCCCCTGTGGGCGTGGTCTCTGAGTCTGAGGGCATGGTCTCCGGTCCTGGGGGCGGGGCCTGTGCGGTGGAGGGCGGGGCCTGTAGCAGCTGAGCGATCCTCTGCAGCGCCACCGCCAGGTGACTGTGGGAAACTTTGGACGGATTCTGAGAAATCCACCGCAACACCTGCGGATTACAGATACTCAGCTACTCGAGTAACACCTGCGGATTACAGTTACTCAGTTACTCGAGTCACACCTGCGGATTACAGTTACTCAGTTACTCGAGTAACACCTGCGGATTACAGTTACTCAGTTACTCGAGTAACACCTGCGGATTACAGTTACTCAGTTACTCGAGTAACACCTGCGGATTACAGTTACTCAGTTACTCGAGTAACACCTGCGGATTACAGTTACTCAGTTACTCAGTTACTCGAGTAACACCTGCGGATTACAGTTACTCAGTTACTCGAGTAACAACTGTGGATTACAGTTACTCAGTTACTCGAGTAACACCTGTGGATTACAGTTACTCAGTTACTCGAGTAACACCTGCGGATTATAGTTACTCAGGTTAGATACTTGAGTGAAACCTGAAGTCGTGAACTCGTTTTTGGAGCTCGTTTTTGGAACTCGTTTTTGGAACTCGTTTTTGAAGCTCGTTTTTGAAGCTCGTTTTTGGAACTCTTTTTTGGAACTCGTTTTTAGAACTCGTTTTTGGAGCTCGTTTTTGGAACTCGTTTTTAGAACTCGTTTTTGGAACTCGTTTTTGGAACTCGTTTTTAGAACTCGTTTTTAGAACTCGTTTTTGGAGCTCGTTTTTAGAACTCGTTTTAAGAACTCGTTTTTAGAACTCGTTTTTGGAGCTCGTTTTTAGAACTCGTTTTTGGAACTCGTTTTTGGAACTCGTTTTTAGAACTCGTTTTTAGAACTCGTTTTTGGAACTCGTTTTTAGAACTCGTTTTAAGAACTCGTTTTTGGAACTCGTTTTTGGAGCTCGTTTTTAGAACTCGTTTTAAGAACTCGTTTTTAGAACTCGTTTTTGGAGCTCGTTTTTAGAACTCGTTTTTGGAACTCGTTTTTGGAGCTCGTTTTTAGAACTCGTTTTAAGAACTCGTTTTTAGAACTCGTTTTTGGAGCTCGTTTTTAGAACTCGTTTTTGGAACTCGTTTTTGGAACTCGTTTTTAGAACTCGTTTTTAGAACTCGTTTTTGGAACTCGTTTTTAGAACTCGTTTTTAGAACTCGTTTTTGGAACTCGTTTTTGGAACTCTTTTTTGGAACTCGTTTTTAGAACTCGTTTTTGGAGCTCGTTTTTGGAACTCTTTTTTAGAACTCGTTTTTAGAACTCGTCTTTGGAACTCGTTTTTAGAACTCGTTTTAAGAACTCGTTTTTAGAACTCGTTTTTAGAACTCGTTTTTAGAACTCGTTTTTGGAGCTCGTTTTTAGAACTCGTTTTTAGAACTCGTCTTTGGAACTCGTTTTTAGAACTCGTTTTTGGAGCTCGTTTTTAGAACTCGTTTTTAGAACTCGTCTTTGGAGCTCAAATTAATGTTCATGCTAAACATGCTTTTGGTTCTCAACGACATATATTTTAGTATAGTAGTAGTATTATTATTATTAGTAGTATAGTAGTATAGTATAGTATAGGTATAGGTATAGAAGAGAGTGTCATTATTTGGTAGTAGAAGTAATTGGTATAAAACATTTTTTACCCAGCCCTAATCCCCCTCCTGGCCCCGCCCTAATCCCCCGCCTGGCCCCGCCCTAATCCCCCTCCTGGCCGCGCCCTAATCCCCCGCCTGGCCCCGCCCTCACCTCGTCCGTCCTCCGCGAGCGCTCGATCAGCCGCTTCATGGTGAAGAAGGTGTCGTAGCTCAGCGAGTCTCTGATGAAGCTCCAGGTTTTCTTACGGGCCGGGGGCGGGGCTCCGTGGTAGGGGGCGTGGCCGGCCGGATGGTGATGTAAAGCCGGGGGCGGGCCGTAGCGGAATATCACGCCCGTCGGGGGTTTGGACCCGCCCCCGGCCACACCCCCTCCACCGCAGAGCCGGTACATCCTCAAGAACCTCCCACACACCTGCATCGTCCTATCGGCCTGAAGGGGGAGACATTAACACGTTAATAACACATGATTAACACATGATTAACACATGATTAACACATGATTAACACAGCCTTAAAGGGGGGGTATTCTGCTAAATGGACTTGTTCAAGCTTTCCCTCATGTTATTCTGTCACTCCCTCATTAAAAACATGCCTGAAGTGTTGCCTTGGCACATTCACGTATTTCTGAGTCATCTGTAAAAACTCTGATGGCGGCCATTTTAGGGATAGGTTTGCCTGAGTCCTCCTAGGAACGCCCCCACCTCCTGGAGACGCCTCCGAGCTTTGGTCACCAGCCGAGTAACCAACCACTGCTCCTCAGCAGAACCCCCTCCCCACTGATGCCACAGACAGCGTGTGGAGGGGGCGTGTCTAAAGGCTCAGAGGTTCTTAAAGAGACAGAGGCCTATTTCAAGACATTCACTACAGCCATTTTGAGAGAGACATTTTATACAAGGCAGTTATTCTAATTTACTGCATTTACAGACCAGCAGAAGGTTTGTCATCATTGTAGTGTGATATAGACTGGTGCTATGGGGCTGACAAAAGCAGAACACCCCCTCTTTAAAGCAGAGCACCCCCTCTTTAAAGCAGAACACCCCCTCTTTAAAGCAGAACACCCCCTCTTTAAAGCAGAACACCCCCTCTTTAAAGCAGAACACCCCCTCTTTAAAGCAGAACACCCCCTCTTTAACAAAGTATTAACACATTATTAACAAATTAATAACACATGATTAACATGTTAATAACACTTTAATAACACATGATTAACACATTAATAACACAGTGTAGGCTTATGCACAGTTTCCCCACGTGACGTCTTCCTGGACAGTCACAGACGCTGGACTTCCTGTCGCTGATCGTTTACGTTCACAACGAGCAGGTCCCACAAATAAAGAGAAGCTCAGGATCTGGTTAAGGACGAGTTACTGATGGAGTCACAGCAACGTGTTACAAACATCATGTTCACTGTGAATCTGCCCCAAATGAAACGCCAGCGCTCGTGAGGGGCGGAGCTTTATCTTAGAGCTAAAGGCTAGTGTTAAAAATGATAATATAACATGTAAACAAGTAAATATTATTTAAACTAACAGGACCATTCTGTTTTGCGCAGCTCGTTCAAAACTTTGCGCTAGTTTTATTTTTTATTTTATTAGCTGCGTTAGCTGCGTTAGCTGCGTTAGCTGCGTTAGCTGCGTTAGCTGCGTTAGCTGCGTCAGCCGCGTTAGCCGCGTTAGCTGCGTTAGCCGCGTTAGCTGTGTTAGCTGCGTTAGCCGCGTTAACCGTGTTAGCTGCGTTAGCTGTGTTAGCTGCGTCAGCCGCGTTAGCCGTGTTAGCTGTGTTAGCCGCGTTAGCTGCGTTAGCTGCGTTAGCTGCGTTAGCCGCGTTAACCGTGTTAGCTGCGCTAGCTGCGTTAGCTGCGTTAGCTGCATCAGCTGTGTTAGCTGCGTCAGCCGCGTTAGCCGTGTTAGCTGCGTTAGCCGCGTTAGCTGTGTTAGCCGCGTTAGCTGCGTTAGCTGCGTTAGCCGCGTTAACCGTGTTAGCTGCGCTAGCTGCGTTAGCTGCATTAGCCGCGTTAGCTGTGTTAGCTGCGTTAGCTGTGTTAGCCGTGTTAACTGTGTTAGCTGCGTTAGCCGTGTTAACTGTGTTAGCTGCGCTAGCCGCATTAGCCGCGTTAGCTGTGTTAGCCGCGTTAGCTGTGTTAGCTGCGTTAGCTGTGTTAGCTGCGTTAGCTGTGTTAGCCGCGTTAGCCTCAAGACAAAAACATCCACCGTTATGAACACGGAGTTTCCTCCAGTGAAGTCGTTACGTCTCATGTAATATTTTCTAACCTGCTCCGTCACATCTGAACATTTACTCTCTGTCCTTCACCAGATCTTCAGCTGTGGCTTCATTTCTGTGGGACCTGCTCATGTTGAATGTGAAGAGATAACGGACAGGAAGGACAGCGTCTGACTGACTGTCCAGGCGGGAACACGGGGGGTCACTGTGCGTATGGTCTATTAACACAGTATTAACATATGTAAAGCACAAGATTAGGCTGAGTTGCCAAAATATTTCCTCCAGTCAGAGTAACTTCAGAATCAGTCTAAAGTAGTGACCAAAAAATTATTCACGATTATTCCGCGATAATAAATACAAATAAATGAGTAATAACAAAGTTCACACAAATAAACACTTAATAGATTTATTCAGTGAAACGAGTAACTTTTTATTTATTTTTTTAATTACAGTACTCCCTATATGTGTGAACTCGGACTGACCCCTGACCCCGCCGCTGTCACTGTCAGAGCCGTTAGCCTGTTAGCCGTTAGCTCCGTTAGCCTGTTCGCTCCGGTCCGCCCTCTCCTCCTCCGGCGGCCTCTGTCCCGGCTGTCGCGGGGCGTGTGGGGCCTGACAGCGGGCGGACTCACCTCATGTCTGGGACCCGCGGGCAGCAGGGCTCCTGGGGCTCCTCTGGGGCCGCTCACAGCGCTCTGTTTCCCGCAAACACGCAGCGGTCAGCGGCTTCATTCCTCCACACACTCCGCGGCCGCCATCTTAGCTGCTTCTGCTTCTTCTGCGGCGCCAGGGAGAGGGCCGGGCCGAGAGCGCCCCCTGCTGCTGCGCTCGCGGGAGTAGCAGTTAACCTCTTAACTCCCGCCTGAACCGAGAGCATTTTCTCCAGTTCAGCTTTACCCAAATCCTGTAGGCCAGTGTGACGCCTCATTTGAAAGACCTGCAAAACTAAATGGATCTTTTTCCTCACATTTTCAGATTTTTTTTCCATCACTGTTTTTGTTGGGCAGTCGACTCATTTTTGTCAAATTTTCGTGACTTTTTTTTTTACTTTTTCGTCAATTATTATTATTTTTTTGTACATTTTTTCTCATTTTTTCGTCAAATTTTTCTCACTTTTTGTCACTTTTTTGTCAATTTTTTGTCACTTTTTTGTCACTTTTTTGTCCATTTTTCTCATTTTTTTGTACATTTTCAAACAGTTAAAGGTCAAACTGGAGGATGAGCAGCTCCTGCAGCCAAACCAGAGTAATCAGTAATCTATTACTTTTTAATGAAAGTAATCACAGGAGTAATGCGATTACTTTTACAGAGACTAATAAGTAATCAGTAACTGGATTACTTTCAGAGAGTAATCCACACGGGTTAAGGAGTCGAGTCACAGAAATAAAAGACTTTTCTCTGAACTTGCAACTTTTTATTAATGAAAACAAAACTAATCAAACGGTGATGTCACAGTGATGTCACAGCGGATCTGCGTCCTGATTGGTCAGTCCGACTTCTTGCGTTTGTCTCGCCGCGGCGTTGTCGCGGAAACCGTTTGGTCGTCCTTGTTTCCGAACGTGGGACGAGCCTGAAATAAAAACAGGAAACAGAAACATGTATCAGACACGTCTGGTTTTCCTCAGAACAGGAAGATGCTCAGGTGCAGAGGAAGACTGACCCTGATGCAGAGGAAGAGCAGAGACAGAATCACAGACGACGGAATCGCCAACAGCAAACCCCCGAGAACCGGCGCCTCCCGGAAGACGGGCTGAGGACGAGACGAGGGGTTAGAGGCCCAACACATATGCATTAGCTCAAAGACTGAGGAAACCTGGGACGAGACGAGGGGTTAGAGGCCGAGCACATATGCATTAGCTCAAAGACTGAGGAAAACTGAGAAGAGGAAACACGTGTGAATGTAGAGACACGTGATCTACGGGTGATCTGTGATGTTTCAAAATAAAGCCTTAATTATGTGTTTTTTTCAAAATAAAAGCCTTAAATATGTGGTGTTTTCAAATAAAGCCTTAAATGTGACGTGTTTTCAAAATAAAGCCTTAAATGTGTGCTGTTTTCAAAATAAAAGCCTTAAATATGTGCTGTTTTCAAAATAAAAGCCTTAAATATGTGGTGTTTTCAAAATAAAAGCCTTAAATATGTGGTGTTTTCAAAATAAAAGCCTTAAATATGTGGTGTTTTCAAAATAAAGCCTTAAATATGTGCTGTTTTCAAAATAAAGCCTTAAATATGACGTGTTTTCAAAATAAAAGCCTTAAATATGACGTGTTTTCAAAATAAAAGCCTTAAATATGATGTGTTTTCAAAATAAAAGCCTTAAATATGATGTGTTTTCAAAACAAAAGCCTTAAATATGATGTGTTTTCAAAATAAAGCCTTAAATATGACGTGTTTTCAAAATAAAGCCTTAAATATGATGTGTTTTCAAAACAAAGCCTTAAATATGACGTGTTTTCAAAATAAAGCCTTAAATATGATGTGTTTTCAAAATAAAAGCCTTAAATATGATGTGTTTTCAAAATAAAAGCCTTAAATATGATGTGTTTTCAAAACAAAGCCTTAAATATGACGTGTTTTCAAAATAAAAGCCTTAAATATGATGTGTTTTCAAAACAAAGCCTTAAATATGACGTGTTTTCAAAATAAAAGCCTTAAATATGATGTGTTTTCAAAACAAAGCCTTAAATGTGACGTGTTTTCAAAATAAAAGCCTTAAATATGATGCGTTAAATGTGACGTGTTTTCAAAATAAAAGCCTTAAATAAATGTGTGCTTTCACAATAAAAGACTCACGGTCAGCGCGGTCTTCACATCGAACAGGACTCTTCTGATTCGCTGAAGCACACTGTTCCCGCCCAGAGCCTGTCACATGACACACACACAGAGCTGTGATTGGCCCTCGCTCTCTCACGGCGTGCTCCCATTGGCTCATACCTGCAGGGTCCCGCCCATCACCGCGTCCAGGAAGAGCCTGAGGTCCTGCTCCGTCTCCACGGCGACCGGCGGCAGGAAGTACGAGTCAGAGGTCAGATTCAGCACGAGGAGGAGGGGCACGGTGACATCATCACTGCGGGACAGACACGTTAACTGATTATTCAAACGATTATTTGTTGCCTTTAAAAAAAGTATTTATTTTATTTATATATTCATTAATAAAAAAACTGCTGAATGTTTCTGTTTTCTGAACAGTCATAAAAGTACAAATGATTTCAAGTTTGCCTCGATTAAGGAGAGGTCTCTGTTTCACACCTGCCCCCTGCTGGCCAGCCCTCACACCTGCGCAAGCAAACTGAGCAGCGCAGCCTGATGACATCATCACACAGCGCCTTTTGTTTTTATGTCAGACAAAAGCAAGAGCCACGGCACGAGAAATGAGAAGGGAAATTAATCCCAGCGCCGTGAAATAATGTAAGACTGCTTTGCCAGAAAAAAAAGAAAAGAAAAAAAAGAAAAGAAAAAAAAAATTGGGAAAATTGGGGGGGGAAAAATATTCAATTATGCTAATTTTGTAATCGTTTAGTGTAATCGGATTTCGATTAATTGCACAGCCCTACAGTTTCTAATGTTTTTCTGTTTAAGATGTTTTTCTACTAAATAAAGATAGAGAAGTGGTTCAACAGAACGTAAATACTTAAAAACTGACAACGCTAACAGGGAAGCTAATGAAGCTAGGTTAGCATCTTTCTACGTTAGCTAACGAGTGGCGTTTTTTGCTTCTATAGAACAATCTGCTGAAAACACACAGACCTGATCGAGACTGGACTTTATTGGTGATATAAATATATCGTCCAACAGGAAGTGGATAAAGACACGGAAAATGACATCAGAAGCTCCTCCCACTTGGCTCCGCCCCCGGAGTAACCACTGACCTCATCATGAACCCCGACACGAAGTCCGTCTCCTCCAGGAACCCGAAGTAAAAGTCACTGCGGAGACAGAGGTCAGAGTGAGTACCCTCAAAATAAAAGCCTTAAATATGATGTGTTTTCAAAATAAAAGCCTTAAATATGATGTGTTTTCAAAATAAAAGCCCTAAATATTATGTGTTTTCAAAATAAAAGCCTTAAATATGACGTGTTTTCAAAATAAAAGCCTTAAATATGATGTGTTTTCAAAATAAAAGCCTTAAATATGATGTGTTTTCAAAATAAAAGCCTTAAATGTGACGTGTTTTCAAAATAAAAGCCTTAAATGTGACGTGTTTTCAAAATAAAAGCCTTAAATATGATGTGTTTTCAAAATAAAAGCCTTAAATATGATGTGTTTTCAAAATAAAGGCCCTAAATATGTGCTGTTTTCAAAATAAAAGCCTTAAATGTGACGTGTTTTCAAAATAAAAGCCTTAAATGTGCACAGAGGTCAGAGTGAGTACCTGTAGTGAGTCCTGGACTCGGAGGAGAGCGTCTGGACCAGGGCCTTCAGCCTGCAGCAGAGACAGAGTCAGGGTCAAGGGCACAACGGCAGAGCCAGGAGGGACCGTAAACTACAGTAATAATACTACTGAAGTACTACAGTAACAGTAAGTAATACTACAGTAACAGTAACTAATACTACAGTAACAGTAAGTAATACTACAGTAACAGTAACTAATACTACAGTACAAGTACTATTACTGCAGGACTGACTCAGACCTGAGACTTTGCTGAGATCGAGACTTTCCCAAAACCGCCGCCAGAACCAGCCGCCCTTTAACGACAACAGCAATATTCTTTATGTCCTGTAGGAGGCAGTACCTGAGTGTCCTGTAGGCAGTACCTGAGTGTCCTGTAGGAGGCAGTACCTGAGTGTCCTGTAGGGGGCAGTACCTGAGTGTCCTGTAGGAGGCAGTACCTGAGTGTCCTGTAGGGGGCAGTACCTGAGTGTCCTGTAGGCAGTACCTGAGTGTCCTGTAGGGGGCAGTACCTGAGTGTCCTGTAGGGGGCAGTACCTGAGTCTCCTGTAGGGGGCAGTACCTGAGTGTCCTGTAGGGGGCAGTACCTGAGTGTCCTGTAGGAGGCAGTACCTGAGTGTCCTGTAGGAGGCAGTACCTGAGTGTCCTGTAGGGGGCAGTACCTGAGTGTCCTGTAGGAGGCAGTACCTGAGTGTCCTGTAGGAGGCAGTACCTGAGTGTCCTGTAGGAGGCAGTACCTGAGTGTCCTGTAGGCAGTACCTGAGTGTCCTGTAGGGGGCAGTACCTGAGTGTCCTGTAGGGGGCAGTACCTGAGTGTCCTGTAGGGGGCAGTACCTGAGTGTCCTGTAGGGGGCAGTACCTGAGTGTCCTGTAGGAGGCAGTACCTGAGTGTCCTGTAGGCAGTACCTGAGTGTCCTGTAGGGGGCAGTACCTGAGTGTCCTGTAGGGGGCAGTACCTGAGTGTCCTGTAGGGGGCAGTACCTGAGTGTCCTGTAGGAGGCAGTACCTGAGTGTCCTGTAGGGGGCAGTACCTGAGTGTCCTGTAGGAGGCAGTACCTGAGTGTCCTGTAGGAGGCAGTACCTGAGTGTCCTGTAGGCAGTACCTGAGTGTCCTGTAGGGGGCAGTACCTGAGTGTCCTGTAGGGGGCAGTACCTGAGTGTCCTGTAGGGGGCAGTACCTGAGTGTCCTGTAGGAGGCAGTACCTGAGTGTCCTGTAGGGGGCAGTACCTGAGTGTCCTGTAGGAGGCAGTACCTGAGTGTCCTGTAGGGGGCAGTACCTGAGTGTCCTGTAGGAGGCAGTACCTGAGTGTCCTGTAGGGGGCAGTACCTGAGTGTCCTGTAGGAGGCAGTACCTGAGTGTCCTGTAGGCAGTACCTGAGTGTCCTGTAGGAGGCAATACCTGAGTGTCCTGTAGGAGGCAGTACCTGAGTGTCCTGTAGGGGGCAGTACCTGAGTGTCCTGTAGGAGGCAGTACCTGAGTGTCCTGTAGGAGGCAGTACCTGAGTGTCCTGTAGGGGGCAGTACCTGAGTGTCCTGTAGGAGGCAGTACCTGAGTGTCCTGTAGGAGGCAGTACCTGAGTGTCCTGTAGGGGGCAGTACCTGAGTGTCCTGTAGGAGGCAGTACCTGAGTGTCCTGTAGGAGGCAGTACCTGAGTGTCCTGTAGGAGGCAGTACCTGAGTGTCCTGTAGGCAGTACCTGAGTGTCCTGTAGGGGGCAGTACCTGAGTGTCCTGTAGGAGGCAGTACCTGAGTGTCCTGTAGGGGGCAGTACCTGAGTGTCCTGTAGGGGGCAGTACCTGAGTGTCCTGTAGGAGGCAGTACCTGAGTGTCCTGTAGGGGGCAGTACCTGAGTGTCCTGTAGGAGGCAGTACCTGAGTGTCCTGTAGGGGGCAGTACCTGAGTGTCCTGTAGGCAGTACCTGAGTGTCCTGTAGGCAGTACCTGAGTGTCCTGTAGGGGGCAGTACCTGAGTGTCCTGTAGGAGGCAGTACCTGAGTGTCCTGTAGGAGGCAGTACCTGAGTGTCCTGTAGGAGGCAGTACCTGAGTGTCCTGTAGGGGGCAGTACCTGAGTGTCCTGTAGGGGGCAGTACCTGAGTGTCCTGTAGGAGGCAGTACCTGAGTGTCCTGTAAGGGGCAGTACCTGAGTGTCCTGTAGGAGGCAGTACCTGAGTGTCCTGTAGGAGGCAGTACCTGAGTGTCCTGTAGGAGGCAGTACCTGAGTGTCCTGTAGGGGGCAGTACCTGAGTGTCCTGTAGGAGGCAGTACCTGAGTGTCCTGTAGGGGGCAGTACCTGAGTGTCCTGTAGGGGGCAGTACCTGAGTGTCCTGTAGGGGGCAGTACCTGAGTGTCCTGTAGGAGGCAGTACCTGAGTGTCCTGTAGGAGGCAGTACCTGAGTGTCCTGTAGGAGGCAGTACCTGAGTGTCCTGTAGGGGGCAGTACCTGAGTGTCCTGTAGGAGGCAGTACCTCAGTGTCCTGTAGGAGGCAGTACCTGAGTGTCCTGTAGGGGGCAGTACCTGAGTGTCCTGTAGGAGGCAGTACCTGAGTGTCCTGTAGGAGGCAGTACCTGAGTGTCCTGTAGGGGGCAGTACCTGAGTGTCCTGTAGGAGGCAGTACCTGAGTGTCCTGTAGGAGGCAGTACCTGAGTGTCCTGTAGGGGGCAGTACCTGAGTGTCCTGTAGGCAGTACCTGAGTGTCCTGTAGGAGGCAGTACCTGAGTGTCCTGTAGGAGGCAGTACCTGAGTGTCCTGTAGGGGGCAGTACCTGAGTGTCCTGTAGGCAGTACCTGAGTGTCCTGTAGGGGGCAGTACCTGAGTGTCCTGTAGGCAGTACCTGAGTGTCCTGTAGGGGGCAGTACCTGAGTGTCCTGTAGGAGGCAGTACCTGAGTGTCCTGTAGGAGGCAGTACCTGAGTGTCCTGTAGGAGGCAGTACCTGAGTGTCCTGTAGGAGGCAGTACCTGAGTGTCCTGTAGGAGGCAGTACCTGAGTGTCCTGTAGGGGGCAGTACCTGAGTGTCCTGTAGGAGGCAGTACCTGAGTGTCCTGTAGGAGGCAGTACCTGAGTGTCCTGTAGGGGGCAGTACCTGAGTGTCCTGTAGGGGGCAGTACCTGAGTGTCCTGTAGGAGGCAGTACCTGAGTGTCCTGTAGGCAGTACCTGAGTGTCCTGTAGGAGGCAGTACCTGAGTGTCCTGTAGGCAGTACCTGAGTGTCCTGTAGGGGGCAGTACCTGAGTGTCCTGTAGGGGGCAGTACCTGAGTGTCCTGTAGGAGGCAGTACCTGAGTGTCCTGTAAGGGGCAGTACCTGAGTGTCCTGTAGGAGGCAGTACCTGAGTGTCCTGTAGGAGGCAGTACCTGAGTGTCCTGTAGGAGGCAGTACCTGAGTGTCCTGTAGGGGGCAGTACCTGAGTGTCCTGTAGGAGGCAGTACCTGAGTGTCCTGTAGGGGGCAGTACCTGAGTGTCCTGTAGGGGGCAGTACCTGAGTGTCCTGTAGGGGGCAGTACCTGAGTGTCCTGTAGGAGGCAGTACCTGAGTGTCCTGTAGGAGGCAGTACCTGAGTGTCCTGTAGGAGGCAGTACCTGAGTGTCCTGTAGGCAGTACCTGAGTGTCCTGTAGGAGGCAGTACCTGAGTGTCCTGTAGGAGGCAGTACCTGAGTGTCCTGTAGGGGGCAGTACCTGAGTGTCCTGTAGGAGGCAGTACCTGAGTGTCCTGTAGGCAGTACCTGAGTGTCCTGTAGGAGGCAGTACCTGAGTGTCCTGTAGGAGGCAGTACCTGAGTGTCCTGTAGGCAGTACCTGAGTGTCCTGTAGGAGGCAGTACCTGAGTGTCCTGTAGGGGGCAGTACCTGAGTGTCCTGTAGGCAGTACCTGAGTGTCCTGTAGGAGGCAGTACCTGAGTGTCCTGTAGGCAGTACCTGAGTGTCCTGTAGGAGGCAGTACCTGAGTGTCCTGTAGGGGGCAGTACCTGAGTGTCCTGTAGGAGGCAGTACCTGAGTGTCCTGTAGGAGGCAGTACCTGAGTGTCCTGTAGGAGGCAGTACCTGAGTGTCCTGTAGGGGGCAGTACCTGAGTGTCCTGTAGGGGGCAGTACCTGAGTGTCCTGTAGGGGGCAGTACCTGAGTGTCCTGTAGGGGGCAGTACCTGAGTGTCCTGTAGGGGGCAGTACCTGAGTGTCCTGTAGGAGGCAGTACCTGAGTGTCCTGTAGGAGGCAGTACCTGAGTGTCCTGTAGGAGGCAGTACCTGAGTGTCCTGTAGGAGGCAGTACCTGAGTGTCCTGTAGGAGGCAGTACCTGAGTGTCCTGTAGGAGGCAGTACCTGAGTGTCCTGTAGGGGGCAGTACCTGAGTGTCCTGTAGAGGGCAGTACCTGAGTGTCCTGTAGGGGGCAGTACCTGAGTGTCCTGTAGGAGGCAGTACCTGAGTGTCCTGTAGGGGGCAGTACCTGAGTGTCCTGTAGGAGGCAGTACCTGAGTGTCCTGTAGGAGGCAGTACCTGAGTGTCCTGTAGGGGGCAGTACCTGAGTGTCCTGTAGGAGGCAGTACCTGAGTGTCCTGTAGGGGGCAGTACCTGAGTGTCCTGTAGGAGGCAGTACCTGAGTGTCCTGTAGGGGGCAGTACCTGAGTGTCCTGTAGGGGGCAGTACCTGAGTGTCCTGTAGGGGGCAGTACCTGAGTGTCCTGTAGGAGGCAGTACCTGAGTGTCCTGTAGGAGGCAGTACCTGAGTGTCCTGTAGGCAGTACCTGAGTGTCCTGTAGGAGGCAGTACCTGAGTGTCCTGTAGGAGGCAGTACCTGAGTGTCCTGTAGGAGGCAGTACCTGAGTGTCCTGTAGGCAGTACCTGAGTGTCCTGTAGGAGGCAGTACCTGAGTGTCCTGTAGGAGGCAGTACCTGAGTGTCCTGTAGGGGGCAGTACCTGAGTGTCCTGTAGGGGGCAGTACCTGAGTGTCCTGTAGGAGGCAGTACCTGAGTGTCCTGTAGGCAGTACCTGAGTGTCCTGTAGGGGGCAGTACCTGAGTGTCCTGTAGGAGGCAGTACCTGAGTGTCCTGTAGGGGGCAGTACCTGAGTGTCCTGTAGGAGGCAGTACCTGAGTGTCCTGTAGGGGGCAGTACCTGAGTGTCCTGTAGGAGGCAGTACCTGAGTGTCCTGTAGGAGGCAGTACCTGAGTGTCCTGTAGGCAGTACCTGAGTGTCCTGTAGGAGGCAGTACCTGAGTGTCCTGTAGGGGGCAGTACCTGAGTGTCCTGTAGGAGGCAGTACCTGAGTGTCCTGTAGGGGGCAGTACCTGAGTGTCCTGTAGGAGGCAGTACCTGAGTGTCCTGTAGGGGGCAGTACCTGAGTGTCCTGTAGGAGGCAGTACCTGAGTGTCCTGTAGGAGGCAGTACCTGAGTGTCCTGTAGGGGGCAGTACCTGAGTGTCCTGTAGGGGGCAGTACCTGAGTGTCCTGTAGGGGGCAGTACCTGAGTGTCCTGTAGGGGCAGTACCTGAGTGTCCTGTAGGGGGCAGTACCTGAGTGTCCTGTAGGGGGCAGTACCTGAGTGTCCTGTAGGGGGCAGTACCTGAGTGTCCTGTAGGGGGCAGTACCTGAGTGTCCTGTAGGAGGCAGTACCTGAGTGTCCTGTCGGGGCAGTACCTGAGTGTCCTGTAGGGGGCAGTACCTGAGTGTCCTGTAGGGGGCAGTACCTGAGTGTCCTGTAGGGGGCAGTACCTGAGTGTCCTGTAGGGGGCAGTACCTGAGTGTCCTGTAGGGGGCAGTACCTGAGTGTCCTGTAGGGGGCAGTACCTGAGTGTCCTGTAGGGGGCAGTACCTGAGTGTCCTGTAGGGGGCAGTACCTGAGTGTCCTGTAGGAGGCAGTACCTGAGTGTCCTGTAGGGGGCAGTACCTGAGTGTCCTGTAGGGGGCAGTACCTGAGTGTCCTGTAGGAGGCAGTACCTGAGTGTCCTGTAGGAGGCAGTACCTGAGTGTCCTGTAGGGGGCAGTACCTGAGTGTCCTGTAGGGGGCAGTACCGGAGTGTCCTGTAGGGGGCAGTACCTGAGTGTCCTGTAGGGGGCAGTACCTGAGTGTCCTGTAGGGGGCAGTACCTGAGTGTCCTGTAGGAGGCAGTACCTGAGTGTCCTGTAGGAGGCAGTACCTGAGTGTCCTGTAGGGGGCAGTACCGGAGTGTCCTGTAGGGGGCAGTACCTGAGTCTCCGAGCGAGTACAGGCTGTAACTGTCGAGTCTGGAGAAGGAGGGGAATCGTTCTCTGTTGATCCAGGTCTTCAGGTCCAAACCGGCTCCAGCTGAAACAGGGCGTGTTATTACAGACAGAGAGGGGGCGCTGTCGGGTCACAGGGGGGGTGTCGGGTCACAGGGGGGGTGTCGGGTCACAGGGGGGGTGTCGGGTCACAGGGGGCTGTCGGGTCACAGGGGGGGTGTCGGGTCACAGGGGGCTCTGTCGGGTCACAGGGGGGGTGTCGGGTCACAGGGGGGCTGTCGGGTCACAGGGGGGCTGTCGGGTCACAGGGGGGCTGTCGGGTCACAGGGGGGCTGTCGGGTCACAGGGGGGCTGTCGGGTCACAGGGGGGTGTCGGGTCACAGGGGGCTCTGTCGGGTCACAGGGGGGCTGTCGGGTCACAGGGGGGCTGTCGGGTCACAGGGGGGCTGTCGGGTCACAGGGGGGTGTCGGGTCACAGGGGGGGTGTCGGGTCACAGGGGGCGCTGTCGGGTCAGAGTCGGGTACTCACTGTAGGGGAAGTACGTCCCGTCTTTAAACACCAGGACGACGGGAAACGACGAGACCGACACCCACTGAAACAGAACAACAGCCTCAGAACCAGCGCCCCCTAATGCTCACTGTACTGCAGTATTAGTACTGTAGTATTAGCACTGTAGTATTAGTACAGTAGTATTAGAACTGCAGTACTACTACTGTAGTATTAGTACTGTAGTATCAGTAATGTAGTATTAGTACTGTAGTATCAGTACTGTAGTATTAGTACTGTAGTATTAGTACTGTAGTATTAGTACTGTAGTATTAGTACTGTAGTATCAGTACTGTAGTATCAGTAATGTAGTATTAGTACTGTAGTATCAGTACTGTAGTATTAGTACTGTAGTATTAGTACTGTAGTATCAGTACTGTAGTATTAGTACTGTAGTATTAGTACTGTAGTATCAGTACTGTAGTATTAGTACTGTAGTATTAGTACTGTAGTATTAGTACTGTAGTATCAGTACTGTAGTATTAGTACTGTAGTATTAGTACTGTAGTATTAGTACCTTGGGCAGGTGTTCTCGGCTCGTGCTGTAAAACTCTGTGTGGACGATGAGCTCCTGAGCTGCAGCCGAGAAGTTACTCTGAAACACAAATATAAATATATCAATATATCAATATATGTACTACAGTGATGTACTACAGTGATGTACTACAGTGATGTACTACAGAAGCACATGACGTCACATGACCGTCTCCTAAAGGCGGGTCACGTCCTGTAGTCCTGCTCCGACCTCATCTACACAAACTATATGGGAGGAGGACAAAGGGCGGTCCTGAGGTCAGAGGGGGAGGAGTTAGAAGTTAAGAGGTTAAAGAGGGTGTTCCCCAGTCTATATCCCACTACAATGATGACAAACCTTCTGTTGGTCTGTAAATGCAGTAAATTAGAATAACTGCCTTGTATAAAATGTCTCTCTCAAAATGGCTGTAGTGAATGTCTTGAAATAGGCCTCTGTCTCTTTAAGAACCTCTGAGCCTTTAGACACGCCCCCTCCACACGCTGTCTGTGGCATCAGTGGGGAGGGGGTTCTGCTGAGGAGCAGTGGTTGGTTACAAAGCTCGGAGGCGTCTCCAGGAGGTGGGGGCGTTCCTAGGAGGACTCAGGCAAACCTATCCCTAAAATGGCCGCCATCAGAGTTTTTACAGATTACTCAGAAATACGTGAATGTGCCAAGGCAACACTTCAGCCATGTTTTTAATGAGGGAGAGACAGAAAAACAGGATGGAAAGCTGGAAAAAGTCCATTTTGCAGAATACCCCCCCCTTTAACAGTTAAGAGTTAGGAGTTAGGACTTAGGAGTTAGGAGTTAGGAGTTAGGATTTAGGAGTTAGGAGGTAGGAGGTAGAAGTTAGGAGGTAGAAGTTAGGAGGTAGGAGTTAGGAGGTAGGAGTTAGGAGGTAGAAGTTAGGAGGTAGAAGTTAGGAGATAGGAGGTAGTGTGTAGGAGGTAGTGTGTAGGAGGTAGTGTGTAGGAGGTAGGAGTTAGGAGGTAGGATGTAGTGTGTAAGAAGCACCTTGAGCTCGGAAGTGGCTCCGATGAACAGGAACATGACGCTGTGTCGACTCAGAGCGTGTTCCACCAACTTCAGCGACGACAGAGACTTCACACTGGGCCTGAGGAGACAGAGGAGACAGAGGAGACAGGGGGTGGGTCAGTCTGGGTCAGTCTGAGTCAGTCTGAGTCCAGGTCCAGGTCCAGGTCCAGGTCCAGGTCCAGGTCCAGGTCCAGGTCCTCACCCTGAGACCCTGTTGGCGAAGTCCAGGATGGACTCCTTGGTCTTGGCTCCGAGGTAGTTGTACTTCAGCTCCTTCTTCGTCCTCAAACAGAAAAAGAAACAACATCATCATCATCAACAGGTGTTAGGGGGCGGGGTCAGACCAACAGGTCACATGATCACCCCTCAGTCTCAGACCCTGGCTGCGTCTGAAACGAGCAGACTGGTCAGAGCTCTTACGCCAAACCGGATGTGCGTCAGCGTCCGCCATGACAGGAAGCTTCCGAATTGGTCTGTCAGTGAGGAGCTAGCATAGCCACTTTAGCACAGGGACCTCTGATGCTAACTATCATAGCCACTTTAGCATAGGGACCTCTGGTGCTAACTATCATAGCCACTTTAGCATAGGGACCTCTGATGCTAACTATCATAGCCACTTTAGCATAGGGACCTCTGATGCTAACTAGCATAGCCACTTTAGCATAGGGACCTCTGGTGCTAACTATCATAGCCACTTTAGCATAGGGACCTCTGATGCTAACTATCATAGCCACTTTAGCATAGGGACCTCTGATGCTAACTATCATAGCCACTTTAGCATAGGGACCTCTGGTGCTAACTATCATAGCCACTTTAGCATAGGGACCTCTGATGCTAACTATCATAGCCACTTTAGCATAGGGACCTCTGATGCTAACTATCATAGCCACTTTAGCATAGGGACCTCTGGTGCTAACTAGCATAGCCACTTTAGCATAGGGGCCTCTGATGCTAACTATCATAGCCACTTTAGCATAGGGACCTCTGGTGCTAACTATCATAGCCACTTTAGCATAGGGACCTCTGGTGCTAACTAGCATAGCCACTTTAGCATAGGGACCTCTGGTGCTAACTAGCATAGCCACTTTAGCATAGGGACCTCTGGTGCTAATTATCATAGCCACTTTAGCATAGGGACCTCTGGTGCTAACTATCATAGCCACTTTAGCATAGGGACCTCTGATGCTAACTATCATGGCCACTTTAGCATAGGGACCTCTGATGCTAACTATCATAGCCACTTTAGCATAGGGACCTCTGGTGCTAACTATCATAGCCACTTTAGCATAGGGACCTCTGATGCTAACTATCAGCCACTTTAGCATAAGGACCTCTGATGCTAACTATCATAGTCACTTTAGCATAGGGACCTCTGATGCTAACTATCATAGCCACTTTAGCATAGGGACCTCTGATGCTAACTATCATAGCCACTTTAGCATAGGGACCTCTGGTGCTAACTAGCATAGCCACTTTAGCATAGGGACCTCTGGTGCTAACTAGCATAGCCACTTTAGCATAGGGACCTCTGGTGCTAACTATCATAGCCACTTTAGCATAGGGACCTCTGATGCTAACTATCATAGCCACTTTAGCATCGGGACCTCTGGTGCTAACTAGCATAGCCACTTTAGCATAGGGACCTCTGATGCTAACTATCATAGCCACTTTAGCATAGGGACCTCTGATGCTAACTAGCATAGCCACTTTAGCATAGGGACCTCTGATGCTAACTATCATAGCCACTTTAGCATAGGGACCTCTGGTGCTAACTAGCATAGCCACTTTAGCATAGGGACCTCTGATGCTAACTATCATAGCCACTTTAGCATAGGGACCTCTGGTGCTAACTATCATAGCCACTTTAGCATAGGGACCTCTGGTGCTAACTAGCATAGCCACTTTAGCATAGGGACCTCTGATGCTAACTATCATAGCCACTTTAGCATAGGGACCTCTGATGCTAACTATCATAGCCACTTTAGCATAGGGACCTCTGGTGCTAACTATCATAGCCACTTTAGCATAGGGACCTCTGATGCTAACTATCATAGCCACTTTAGCATAGGGACCTCTGATGCTAACTATCATAGCCACTTTAGCATAAGGACCTCTGATGCTAACTATCATAGCCACTTTAGCATAGGGACCTCTGGTGCTAGCTAACCGGTGATTAGGAGCTATGTGCCGTCCCATGAGCCACTGCACCAAGGAGTTGCTGGTGTTAGAGCTTAGAGGCTGTGATGTGATGGTTTCAGACGCAGCCTCTGATAACAGGTGTTTGGGGGCGGGGTCAGACTCACAGGATGATGGCGGGGTACGTCCGAACTCTGAACTCTTTGGCCATTGCTGCAACAGAAGAAGAACTCACGGTTAGGGTTAGTTAGCCCCCTTTAGCCCCCTTTAGCCCCCTTTAGCCCCCGTTAGCCCCCGTTAGCCCCCCTTTAGCCCCCCTTTAGCCCCCTTTAGCCCCCCTTTAGCCCCCGTTAGCCCCCGTTAGCCCCCCTTTAGCCCTCTTTAGCCCCCCTTTAGCCCCCTTTAGCCCCCCTTTAGCCCCCCTGTAGCCCCTGTTAGCCCCCGTTAGCCACCTTTAGCCCCCGTTAGCCCCCTTTAGCCCCCCTTTAGCCCACCTTTAGCCCCTGTTAGCCCCCGTTAGCCACCTTTAGCCCCCTTTAGCCCCCTTTAGCCCCCCTTTAGCCCCCCTTTAGCCCCCTTTAGCCCCCTTTAGCCCCGGTCCGGCTCGTACCCGGGCTGCTGGTCGCGTCCACTTTGCCGACCTGGACGATGGAGCCGAGGCTGCGGAGCTCGGAGCCGATCTGGTGCCACAGCGGATCCAGCTGTTTGCAGTACGAACACCAGGGGGCGTAGAACTGCACAGAGACACTGTTACCGCGACGACCACCACACTGTTACCACGACGACCACGACAACCAGGGAAGATCCAGACTCTGACCCAGACTGTTTCTATGGGAGGAGTTTATCTGCTCTGTGGGAGGAGTTTATCTGCTCTGTGGGAGGAGTTTATGTGCTCTGTGGGCGGAGTTTATCTGCTCTGTAGGAGGAGTTTATCTGCTCTGTGGGCGGAGTTTATCTGCTCTGTGGGAGGAGTTTATCTGCTCTGTGGGCGGATTTATCTGCTCTGTGGGAGGAGTTTATCTGCTCTGTGGGAGGAGTTTATCTGCTCAGTGGGAGGAGTTTATCTGCTCAGTGGGAGGAGTTTATCTGCTCTGTGGGTGGAGTTTATCTGCTCTGTAGGAGGAGTTTAACTGCTCTGTGGGAGGAGTTTATCTGCTCTGTGGGAGGAGTTTATCTGCTCTGTAGGAGGAGTTTAACTGCTCTGTGGGAGGAGTTTATCTGCTCTGTGGGCGGAGTTTATCTGCTCTGTAGGAGGAGTTTAACTGCTCTGTGGGAGGAGTTTATCTGCTCTGTGGGCGGAGTTTATCTGCTCTGTAGGAGGAGTTTATCTGCTCTGTGGGAGGAGTTTATCTGCTCTGTGGGCGGAGTTTATCTGCTCTGTGGGCGGAGTCTGTACCTTGATGAGCCAGACGTCGTCTTCTCCGCGACTCTCCATGAACCTGAAACACAAACATCAACATCATACAGAGAATAACCCAACAAATACTAACTAAAACTAACCAAAACTAACTAAAAACTAACTAAAACTAACTAAAAACTAACTAAAACTAACTAAAAACTAACTAAAACTAACTAAAAACTAACTAAAACTAACTAAAACTAACCAAAACTAACTAAAACTAACTAAAACTAACTAAAACTAACTAAAAACTAACCAAAACTAACTAAAACTAACTAAAAACTAACTAAAACTAACTAAAAACTAACTAAAACTAACTAAAAACTAACTAAAACTAACTAAAACTAACCAAAACTAACTAAAACTAACCAAAACTAACTAAAACTAACTAAAACGAACTAAAACGAACTAAAAACTAACTAAAACTAACTAAAACTAACTAAAACTAACTAAAACTAACTAAAAACTAACTAAAACTAACCAAAACTAACTAAAAACTAACTAAAACTAACTAAAAACTAACTAAAACTAACTAAAACTAACTAAAAACTAACTAAAACTAACCAAAACTAACTAAAAACTAACTAAAACTAACTAAAAACTAACTAAAACTAACCAAAACTAACTAAAACTAACTAAAACTAACTAAAAACTAACTAAAACTAACCAAAACTAACCAAAACTAACTAAAACTAACTAAAACTAACTAAAAACTAACTAAAACTAACTAAAAACTAACTAAAACTAACTAAAACTAACCAAAACTAACTAAAACTAACTAAAAACTAACAAAAACTAACTAAAACTAACTAAAAACTAACTAAAACTAACTAAAACTAACCAAAACTAACTAAAACTAACTAAAAACTAACAAAAACTAACTAAAACTAACCAAAACTAACCAAAACTAACTAAAAACTAACTAAAACTAACTAACAAACTAACTAAAACTAACTAAAACTAACTCAAAACTAACCAAAACTAACTAAAACTAACTAAAACTAACTCAAAACTAACCAAAACTAACCAAAACTAACTCAAAACTAACTCAAAACTAACCAAAACTAACCAAAACTAACCAAAACTAACCAAAACTAACCAAAACTAACCAAAACTAACTCAAAACTAACTCAAAACTAACCAAAACTAACCAAAACTAACCAAAACTAACCAAAACTAACCAAAACTAACTAAAAACTAACTCAAAACTAACCAAAACTAACTAAAACTAACCAAAACTAACCAAAACTAACCAAAACTAACCAAAACTAACTAAAAACTAACTCAAAACTAACCAAAACTAACCAAAACTAACCAAAACTAACCAAAACTAACTAAAAACTAACAAAAACTAACTAAAACTAACCAAAACTAACCAAAACTAACTAAAAACTAACTAAAACTAACTAAAAACTAACTAAAACTAACTAAAACTAACTCAAAACTAACCAAAACTAACCAAAACTAACTCAAAACTAACTCAAAACTAACCAAAACTAACCAAAACTAACCAAAACTAACCAAAACTAACTCAAAACTAACTCAAAACTAACCAAAACTAACCAAAACTAACCAAAACTAACTAAAACTAACTAAAAACTAACAAAAACTAACTAAAACTAACCAAAACTAACCAAAACTAACTAAAAACTAACTAAAACTAACTAAAAACTAACTAAAACTA
Source organism: Gobius niger (assembly GCF_951799975.1). Classification (NCBI taxonomy): domain Eukaryota; kingdom Metazoa; phylum Chordata; class Actinopteri; order Gobiiformes; family Gobiidae; genus Gobius; species Gobius niger. Next base: position 212,214 of record NW_027639282.1, on the reverse strand, counting down.
ACTAAAACTAACTCAAAACTAACCAAAACTAACCAAAACTAACTCAAAACTAACTCAAAACTAACCAAAACTAACCAAAACTAACCAAAACTAACCAAAACTAACCAAAACTAACTCAAAACTAACTCAAAACTAACCAAAACTAACCAAAACTAACCAAAACTAACCAAAACTAACCAAAACTAACCAAAACTAACCAAAACTAACTAAAAACTAACCAAAACTAACTAAAACTAACCAAAACTAACTAAAACTAACTAAAAACTAATTAAAACTAACTAAAGCTAACTAAAAGTAACTAAAACTAACTAAAACTAACTAAAACTAACTAAAACTAACCAAAACTAATGTAAAAAGAGTCCAAACTCACGAGTCGTTGAGTTCGTCCACGAAGCTCAGCGCCGGAACCAGGAGGAGCCCTGAGGAGATAAACCAGAAACTCTCAATAAAGGAACCATGAAACTGCCGTCTCCTCGGGTTTGTAAAAGGTCTGAGGGTCAGGAGCCTCTGACTGAGGCCTGGTGTGAGAGCGCCCCCTGGTGTCTGAGAGCGCCCCCTGGTGTCGGTGTGAGAGCGCCCCCTGGTGTCGGTGTGAGAGCGCCCCCTGGTCTCTAACAGGGTCATACTGGTGTAAATGAAAACTCAGGTGCAGGAAGTAACAAACTGAACCCGGGCCGAGGGGGACGCTGTGGAGGAGCTGATCCCAGCGTAACTTTGACACAGATTTAGCCACTTTTCAAACCTCCTGTGACCATATTTGGAAACAGGGAAACAAATGTTTATGACCCTCCAGGGTTTTAATAAAGTCTCCATCGCGTCTTCAAAGCACGTCCAGCTGCTCCGTGTGCAGGTCAGTCCCACGCCTCAAAATAACTCCTCCCATCAGCGCGAGCGTCTCGTCTTCTCTCGGGTCAGTCTCATGATCGATCACAAACACAAACGCTCCGTCTAAACTCGCCTTTTACACGAGATAACAACAAATAATCCGAAACAGAAACCTGCAGTGACACTGATGTCAAAGCTCCGCTAACAGCAACGAAACACTTCCTGTTGTCCCGACAAAATAAAAGGCGTCAATGTTGCAGCCGCTGGGAGAGGGTTTGAAATGTTCAGTAATAAATGAACCTAATATTTTATCTTCTCCTTCTTCTTCTTATTTTACAGCCAGTTTCTACATGTTTTTGTCTGAGTTTAAATCTCGATAAAACGACCCAGGTCAGCGTTAAAGACCCTCGTGTGACGTCATGTGACTGCGCCGGAGCCTTTCTTTATGAACATGGCTCTCCCCCAGAGTCGCATCATCCTCACCATCATCCTCATCATGTTAACGGCCTCTTCAGATAAATGTAAAGTTTTACCTGAGACTTGGAGACAGAGCAGAACACGAGTCGCCGCAGACGCCATGATGCAGGTCTGGTCCTAATCCGGGTCTTAATCCTGCTCCTAATCCAGCCCCGCCCCGGATTATCCACAGGCAGACAGGAGGCGCTCCTCAGGGCCAGCGAGGACCCCTGGAGGCGCTCCTCAGGGCCAGCGAGGACCCCTGGAGGCCCTCAGAGGAGCTGCACTGACCCCTGGAGGCCCTCAGAGGAGCTGCACTGACCCCTGGAGGCCCTCAGAGGAGCTGCACTGACCCTCAGAGGAGCTGCACTGACCCCTGCAGGCCCTCAGAGGAGCTGCACTGACCCCTGGAGGCCCTCAGAGGAGCTGCACTGACCCCTACAGGCCCTCAGAGGAGCTGCACTGACCCCTGGAGGCCCTCAGAGGAGCTGCACGGACCCTCAGAGGAGCTGCACTGACCCCTGGAGGCCCTCAGAGGAGCTGCACTGACCCTCAGAGGAGCTGCACTGACCCCTGGAGGCCCTCAGAGGAGCTGCACGGACCCCTGGAGGCCCTCAGAGGAGCTGCACGGACCCTCAGAGGAGCTGCACTGACCCCTGGAGGCCCTCAGAGGAGCTGCACGGACCCTCAGAGGAGCTGCACTGACCCTCAGAGGAGCTGCACGGACCCTCAGAGGAGCTGCACTGACCCTCAGAGGAGCTGCACTGACCCTCAGAGGAGCTGCACTGACCCTCAGAGGAGCTGCACTGACCCTCAGAGGAGCTGCACTGACCCCTGGAGGCCCTCAATAAACATCAATAAACATCAATAAACATCAATAAACATCAATAAACATCAATAAACATTAATAAACATTAATCAACACAAACCACATTTTAATAATTTATTAAATTACATTTTTCACAAAAGCAGCTTCATTTGTTTCAGCATCAAGTAAAAAAGTCCCTCAGACGAGTCTCCGGGAAAAGTGTCCGAAACACGTCAGGAACACGCGTGTCCCACGGTGTCCCACGTCCGTCCCACAGGGGGCAGTGTGTGGTTTCATGGTGAGTCTGACTTCTGTCCTTCAGGAGAAACGTTGGGCAGAAGCTGCTGATCAAAGGTTCCTCTGACAGACGTTCTAACCAGTGTAGACGAGTTTCCTCAGAAGGAACATGACCTTCAGAGAGTGGGAGTAACTGCAGACGCTGCGCTCGGCCTGTAGGGGGCGGGAGGCTCCGTGTTCAGTTTGGTCCAAAACGCCCACAGCGAGGTCCTGGGGCGGGGTCTCTGTCCAGGGGGCGGGGTCTCTGTCCAGGGGGCGGGGTCTCTGTCCTGGGGGCGGGGTCTCTGTCCTGGGGGCAGGGTCTCTGTCCTGGGGCGGGGTCTCTGTCCTGGGGGCGGGGTCTCTGTCCAGGGGCGGGGTCTCTGTCCAGGGGGCGGGGTCTCTGTCCTGGGGGCGGGGTCTCTGTCCAGGGGCGGGGTCTCTGTCCTGGGGGCGGGGTCTCTGTCCTGGGGGCGGGGTCTCTGTCCTGGGGGCGGGGTCTCTGTCCTGGGGGCGGGGTCTCTGTCCAGGGGCGGGGTCTCTGTCCTGGGGCGGGGTCTCTGTCCTGGGGCGGGGTCTCTGTCCTGGGGCGGGGTCTCTGTCCTGGGGCGGGGTCTCTGTCCAGGGGCGGGGTCTCTGTCCAGGGGCGGGGTCTCTGTCCTGGGGCGGGGTCTCTGTCCTGGGGTCAGTGTTGGTCAGGGGCGGGGTCAGTGTTGGTCAGGGGCGGGGTCAGGGGCGGGGTCAGTGTTGGTCAGGGGCGGGGTCAGGACGGCGGCAGAGGCACACAGCCCACGCCCACGCCGCCCTGGTGGCAGCTCATGGGAGCGCAGAAGCTCCAGGTCCGGCTCAGAGGACAGAACGTCTCTGTGGAGCTGAGGTTGGACTGACCGTCGTACCCGCCCACCGCGAAGAGGCGCCGCCCACAGGCCACGAGGGAGACCTGCAACACAGACACGTTAATGAAGAGCGCCCCCTCAGGCCACGAGGGAGACCTGCAACACAGACACGTCAGACATGTCCTGCTGTAAAGAAAACCTCTGCATCACTGGCTGCTATGGGCATAAAAGGAGAGAGACTCATGATGTGGACCCCCTCCTCCCCTGACCTCAACCCTATTGAGAACCTTTGGAGCCTCAACAAAACATCTCTGAGGGTGGGAGGCAGTTTTCATCCAAACAGCAGCTCTGGGAGGTTATTTTAACATCCTGCAAAGAAATCCAAGCAGAAACTGTCCAAAAACTCACAAGTTTAATGGATTTAAGGATTGTGAAGCTGCTCAAAGAAGCTCCTATGGTAAAATATAACTTGGCCTGTTGAGATGTTTTTGATTGAAATATCTTCTGATTTCAGTAAGTATGACCTCCTAATGCTACAAATACAACAAATGACCATTTTCAGTGAATTACAAGCTTTAAAATGTATTGAAACGATGAGTTGCAGAATAATTTGGAACAGTGGATTTTGAGGTTTTTACTATATTTATTTTTGAAATAAATACTGTTTTCACTGGGAGGTTTTTCCACCACATTTAAATGATCCTCGACCAGTTAAAGACTTGAACATGATGCTGACTCTCATTTGAATTTAGGAAATCAGAGAAAAATGTCATTTGCATAATAATTTGGAACGCAGTGTCACATTTTTCTCTGTATAATGTATGAATTAAGAGCAGAGTTCCAAAAATCCTCAAACTAAGACCATCGGGAAAAAACTTAAAAAGCAAACTAACATAAAGGCAGGAGCAATACCGTAAATTTAGATTGAGGGAGACAAAAGGGGGCGGGGCGGTCGGCGAGGGCCGCTAATCGCCGCTTGCGGCTATATTTTAATTTAGTTTTAGTCTCTTGACGAAAATGTAAGTCGATTTTAGTCTAGTTTTAGTCGAGTAAATGTCAGACTAATTGAGTGGACTTTGCATTGATAATATTGATTCTAATCATGTTTAATGTTGTTCCTCTGCTTCATGTTTCTGCTCCACATGAACAAAGCTCAGAGCTGATCCTTTAAACATGATCTGAGGCTCTTTCAGACGCTCAATACAAGTTTGGGTGATTTTAGTCTCTCCTTTTCAGTTTTATTTAGTCTGATTTTAGTCGACTCAAATATCTGGACATTTTAGTCATAGTTTTAGTCTCATGAGAAACTTTTCATTTAGTTTTAGTCCAATTTTAGTCACAAAAATCTCACTTTGACTAAAATTAAGACTAAATATTGTAGTCGACGACATTAACCCTGCAGAGTTGATGATAATGAAGTTTCCAGGCTCGACATGACTCACCCGGCTGCGGCGCGTGTGCATGGCCACCAGGAGGCTCCACTGTCCGCTGTGGGAGCTGTAAACCTCGGCGCTGCTGAGGAAGGCGGAGCCGTCGTATCCTCCCGCCACGAACAGCTCCCCCCCGAGCGCCGCGGCGCCGTGACGACAGCGCTTATTCATCATGGAGCAAAACCCGGACCATCGAGAGCTGTGGCGGCTGTAGCACTCCACCTGGACGAGCGAGAGTTTCACAGCGTTAATGACCTGGACGAGCGAGAGTTTCACAGCGTTAATGACCTGGACGAGCGAGAGTTTCACAGCGTTAATGACCTGGACGAGCGAGAGTTTCACAGCGTTAATGACCTGGACGAGCGAGAGTTTCACAGCGTTAATGACCTGGACGAGCGAGAGTTTCACAGCGTTAATGACCTGGACGAGCGAGAGTTTCACATGTCACACTAACGTTAGCTTCCTGCTATAGAGCTGTGGCGGCTGTAGCACTCCACCTGGACGAGCGAGAGCTTCACAGCGTTAATGACCCGGACGAGCGAGAGTTTCACAAGTCATGCTAACGTTAGCTTCCTGCTATAGAGCTGTGGGAGACGGTCGCGCTAACGTTAGCTTCCTGCTATAGAGCTGTGGGAGACGGTCATGCTAACGTTAGCTTCCTGCTATAGAGCTGTGGGAGACGGTCACGCTAACGTTAGCTTCCTGCTATAGAGCTGTGGGAGACGGTCGCGCTAACGTTAGCTTCCTGCTATAGAGCTGTGGGAGACGGTCGCGCTAACGTTAGCTTCCTGCTATAGAGCTGTGGAGACGGTCACGCTAACGTTAGCTTCCTGCTATAGAGGGAGACGGTCATGCTAACGTTAGCTTACTGCTATAGAGCTGTGGGAGACGGTCACGCTAACGTTAGCTTACTGCTATAGAGCTGTGGGAGACGGTCGCGCTAACGTTAGCTTCCTGCTATAGAGCTGTGGAGACGGTCACGCTAACGTTAGCTTCCTGCTATAGAGGGAGACGGTCATGCTAACGTTAGCTTACTGCTGTAGAGCTGTGGGAGACGGTCATGCTAACGTTAGCTTACTGCTATAGAGCTGTGGAGACGGTCACGCTAACGTTACCTTACTGCTATAGAGCTGTGGGAGATGGTCACGCTAACGTTAGCTTACTGCTATAGAGCTGTGGGAGACGGTCACGCTAACGTTAGCTTCCTGCTATAGAGCTGTGGGAGACGGTCACGCTAACGTTAGCTTCCTGCTATAGAGCTGTGGGAGACGGTGACGCTAACGTTAGCTTCCTGCTATAGAGCTGTGGGAGACGGTCACGCTAACGTTACCTTACTGCTATAGAGCTGTGGGAGACGGTCACGCTAACGTTAGCTTCCTGCTATAGAGCTGTGGGAGACGGTGACGCTAACGTTAGCTTACTGCTATAGAGGGAGACGGTCATGCTAACGTTAGCTTCCTGCTATAGAGCTGTGGGAGACGGTCACGCTAACGTTAGCTTCCTGCTATAGAGGGAGATGATCACGCTAACGTTAGCTTCCTGCTATAGAGCTGTGGGAGACGGTCACGCTAACGTTAGCTTCCTGCTATAGAGGGAGACGGTCATGCTAACGTTAGCTTCCTGCTATAGAGCTGTGGAGACGGTCACGCTAACGTTAGCTTCCTGCTATAGAGCTGTGGGAGACGGTCACGCTAATGTTAGCTTACTGCTATAGAGCTGTGAGAGACGGTCACGCTAACGTTAGCTTACTGCTATAGAGCTGTGGAGACGGTCACGCTAACGTTAGCTTACTGCTATAGAGCTGTGGGAGACGGTCACGCTAATGTTAGCTTACTGCTATAGAGCTGTGAGAGACGGTCACGCTAACGTTAGCTTACTGCTATAGAGCTGTGGGAGACGGTCACGCTAACGTTACCTTACTGCTATAGAGCTGTGGGAGACGGTCACGCTAACGTTAGCTTCCTGCTCTAGAGCTGTGGGAGACGGTGACGCTAACGTTAGCTTACTGCTATAGAGGGAGACGGTCATGCTAACGTTAGCTTCCTGCTATAGAGCTGTGGGAGACGGTCACGCTAACGTTAGCTTCCTGCTATAGAGGGAGATGATCACGCTAACGTTAGCTTCCTGCTATAGAGCTGTGGGAGACGGTCACGCTAACGTTAGCTTCCTGCTATAGAGGGAGACGGTCATGCTAACGTTAGCTTCCTGCTATAGAGCTGTGGAGACGGTCACGCTAACGTTAGCTTCCTGCTATAGAGCTGTGGGAGACGGTCACGCTAATGTTAGCTTCCTGCTATAGAGCTGTGGGAGACGGTCATGCTAACGTTAGCTTCCTGCTATAGAGCTGTGGGAGACGGTCACGCTAATGTTAGCTTACTGCTATAGAGCTGTGGAGACGGTCACGCTAACGTTAGCTTACTGCTATAGAGCTGTGAGAGACGGTCACGCTAACGTTAGCTTACTGCTATAGAGCTGTGGAGACGGTCACGCTAACGTTAGCTTCCTGCTATAGAGCTGTGGGAGACGGTCACGCTAACGTTAGCTTACTGCTATAGAGCTGTGGAGACGGTCACGCTAACGTTAGCTTCCTGCTATAGAGCTGTGGGAGACGGTCGCGCTAACGTTAGCTTCCTGCTATAGAGCTGTGGAGACGGTCACGCTAACGTTAGCTTCCTGCTATAGAGGGAGACGGTCATGCTAACGTTAGCTTACTGCTATAGAGCTGTGGGAGACGGTCACGCTAACGTTAGCTTACTGCTATAGAGCTGTGGGAGACGGTCGCGCTAACGTTAGCTTCCTGCTATAGAGCTGTGGAGACGGTCACGCTAACGTTAGCTTCCTGCTATAGAGGGAGACGGTCATGCTAACGTTAGCTTACTGCTATAGAGCTGTGGAGACGGTCACGCTAACGTTACCTTACTGCTATAGAGCTGTGGGAGATGGTCACGCTAACGTTAGCTTACTGCTATAGAGCTGTGGGAGACGGTCACGCTAACGTTAGCTTCCTGCTATAGAGCTGTGGGAGACGGTCACGCTAACGTTAGCTTCCTGCTATAGAGCTGTGGGAGACGGTGACGCTAACGTTAGCTTACTGCTATAGAGGGAGACGGTCATGCTAACGTTAGCTTCCTGCTATAGAGCTGTGGGAGACGGTCACGCTAACGTTAGCTTCCTGCTATAGAGGGAGATGATCACGCTAACGTTAGCTTCCTGCTATAGAGCTGTGGGAGACGGTCACGCTAACGTTAGCTTCCTGCTATAGAGGGAGACGGTCATGCTAACGTTAGCTTCCTGCTATAGAGCTGTGGAGACGGTCACGCTAACGCTAGCTTCCTGCTATAGAGCTGTGGGAGACGGTCACGCTAATGTTAGCTTCCTGCTATAGAGCTGTGGGAGACGGTCATGCTAACGTTAGCTTCCTGCTATAGAGCTGTGGGAGACGGTCACGCTAATGTTAGCTTACTGCTATAGAGCTGTGGAGACGGTCACGCTAACGTTAGCTTACTGCTATAGAGCTGTGGAGACGGTCACGCTAACGTTAGCTTCCTGCTATAGAGCTGTGGGAGACGGTCACGCTAACGTTAGCTTACTGCTATAGAGCTGTGGAGACGGTCACGCTAACGTTAGCTTCCTGCTATAGAGCTGTGGGAGACGGTCACACTAACGTTACCTTACTGCTATAGAGCTGTGGGAGACGGTCACGCTAACGTTAGCTTACTGCTATAGAGCTGTGGGAGACGGTAACGCTAACGTTAGCTTCCTGCTATAGAGCTGTGGGAGACGGTCACGCTAACGTTACCTTACTGCTATAGAGCTGTGGGAGACGGTCACACTAACGTTACCTTACTGCTATAGAGCTGTGGGAGACGGTCACGCTAACGTTAGCTTACTGCTATAGAGCTGTGGGAGACGGTCACGCTAACGTTAGCTTACTGCTATAGAGCTGTGGGAGACGGTCACGCTAACATTACCTTACTGCTATAGAGCTGTGGGAGACGGTCACGCTAACGTTACCTTACTGCTATAGAGCTGTGGGAGACGGTCACGCTAACGTTAGCTTACTGCTATAGAGCTGTTGAGACGGTCACGCTAACGTTAACTTCCTGCTATAGAGGGAGACGGTCACGCTAACGTTACCTTACTGCTATAGAGCTGTGGGAGACGGTCACGCTAACGTTAGCTTACTGCTATAGAGCTGTGGGAGACGGTCACACTAACGTTAGCTTCCTGCTATAGAGCTGAGGGAGACGGTCACACTAACGTTAGCTTCCTGCTATAGAGCTGTGGGAGACGGTCACGCTAACGTTAGCTTCCTGCTATAGAGCTGTGGGAGACGGTCACACTAACGTTAGCTTCCTGCTATAGAGCTGTGGGAGACGGTCACGCTAACGTTAGCTTCCTGCTATAGAGCTGTGGGAGACGGTCACACTAACGTTAGCTTCCTGCTATAGAGCTGTGGGAGACGGTCACACTAACGTTAGCTTCCTGCTATAGAGCTGTGGGAGACGGTCACGCTAACGTTAGCTTCCTGCTATAGAGCTGTGGGAGACGGTCACACTAACGTTAGCTTCCTGCTATAGAGCTGTGGGAGACGGTCACGCTAACGTTAGCTTCCTGCTATAGAGGGAGACGGTCACGCTAACGTTAGCTTCCTGCTATAGAGCTGTGGGAGACGGTCACGCTAACGTTAGCTTCCTGCTATAGAGCTGTGGGAGACGGTCACACTAACGTTAGCTTCCTGCTATAGAGGGAGACGGTCACACTAACGTTAGCTTCCTGCTATAGAGGGAGACGGTCACGCTAACGTTAGCTTACTGCTATAGAGCTGTGGGAGACGGTCACGCTAACGTTAGCTTCCTGCTATAGAGCTGTGGGAGACGGTCATGCTAACGTTAGCTTACTGCTATAGAGCTGTGGGAGACGGTCATGCTAACGTTAGCTTACTGCTATAGAGCTGTGGAGACGGTCACGCTAACGTTAGCTTCCTGCTATAGAGGGAGACGGTCATGCTAACGTTAGCTTACTGCTATAGAGCTGTGGGAGACGGTCACGCTAACGTTAGCTTACTGCTATAGAGCTGTGGGAGACGGTCATGCTAACGTTAGCTTACTGCTATAGAGCTGTGGAGACGGTCACGCTAACGTTAGCTTACTGCTATAGAGGGAGACGGTCATGCTAACGTTAGCTTACTGCTATAGAGCTGTGGGAGACGGTCACGCTAACGTTAGCTTCCTGCTATAGAGGGAGACGGTCACGCTAACGTTAGCTTCCTGCTATAGAGGGAGACGGTCACGCTAACGTTAGCTTCCTGCTATAGAGCTGTGGGAGACGGTCACACTAACGTTAGCTTCCTGCTATAGAGCTGTGGGAGACGGTCACGCTAACGTTAGCTTCCTGCTATAGAGCTGTGGGAGACGGTCACACTAACGTTAGCTTCCTGCTATAGAGGGAGACGGTCACACTAACGTTAGCTTCCTGCTATAGAGGGAGACGGTCACGCTAACGTTAGCTTACTGCTATAGAGCTGTGGGAGACGGTCACGCTAACGTTAGCTTCCTGCTATAGAGCTGTGGGAGACGGTCATGCTAACGTTAGCTTCCTGCTATAGAGCTGTGGGAGACGGTCACGCTAACGTTAGCTTACTGCTATAGAGCTGTGGAGACGGTCACGCTAACGTTAGCTTCCTGCTATAGAGCTGTGGGAGACGGTCACACTAACGTTAGCTTACTGCTATAGAGGGAGACGGTCATGCTAACGTTAGCTTACTGCTATAGAGCTGTGGGAGACGGTCACGCTAACGTTAGCTTACTGCTATAGAGGTAGACGGTCATGCTAACGTTAGCTTACTGCTATAGAGGGAGACGGTCATGCTAACGTTAGCTTACTGCTATAGAGCTGTGGGAGAAGGTCACACTAACGTTAGCTTACTGCTATAGAGGGAGACGGTCATGCTAACGTTAGCTTACTGCTATAGAGCTGTGGGAGACGGTCACGCTAACGTTAGCTTACTGCTATAGAGGGAGACGGTCATGCTAACGTTAGCTTACTGCTATAGAGCTGTGGGAGACGGTCACGCTAATGTTAGCTTACTGCTATAGAGGGAGACGGTCATGCTAACGTTAGCTTCCTGCTATAGAGCTGTGGGAGACGGTCACGCTAACGTTAGCTTACTGCTATAGAGCTGTGGAGACGGTCACGCTAACGTTAGCTTCCTGCTATAGAGCTGTGGGAGACGGTCATGCTAACGTTAGCTTACTGCTATAGAGCTGTGGGAGACGGTCACGCTAACGTTAGCTTACTGCTATAGGGCTGTGGGAGACGGTCATGCTAACGTTAGCTTACTGCTATAGAGCTGTGGGAGACGGTCACACTAACGTTAGCTTCCTGCTATAGAGCTGTGGGAGACGGTCATGCTAACGTTAGCTTACTGCTATAGAGCTGTGGGAGACGCTAACGTTAGCTTACTGCTATAGAGCTGTGGGAGACGGTCATGCTAACGTTAGCTTACTGCTATAGAGCTGTGGGAGACGCTAACGTTAGCTTACTGCTATAGAGCTGTGGGAGACGGTCATGCTAACGTTAGCTTACTGCTATAGAGCTGTGGGAGACGCTAACGTTAGCTTACTGCTATAGAGCTGTGGGAGACGGTCATGCTAACGTGAGACTGACCGTGTTGAAGATCTGCAGACAGTCGTGACCTCCTGACACCACGATCCGTCCATCGAACACCGTGACTCCGGCCGCACTGCGACTCACGCTCATGTCCTCCACGCAGCTCCACCTGAGGAGCATGAGGAGAACATCAGACTGAGGAGCATGAGGAGAACATCAGACTGAGGAGCATGAGGAGAACATCAGACTGAGGAGCATGAGGAGAACATCAGACTGAGGAGCATGAGGAGAACATCAGACTGAGGAGCATCAGGAGAACATCAGACTGAGGAGCATGAGGAGAACATCAGGCTGAGGAGCATGAGGAGAACATCAGACTGAGGAGCATCAGGAGAACATCAGGCTGAGGAGCATGAGGAGAACATCAGACTGAGGAGCATCAGGAGAACATCAGACTGAGGAGCATGAGGAGAACATCAGACTGAGGAGCATGAGGAGAACATCAGACTGAGGAGCATGAGGAGAACATCAGACTGAGGAGCATGAGGAGAACATCAGACTGAGGAGCATCAGGAGAACATCAGACTGAGGAGCATGAGGAGAACATCAGACTGAGGAGCATGAGGAGAACATCAGGCTGAGGAGCATGAGGAGAACATCAGACTGAGGAGCATGAGGAGAACATCAGACTGAGGAGCATGAGGAGAACATCAGACTGAGGAGCATCAGTCGGTCTCTGAGTCTCACCTGTCGGTCTCCGGGGAGTAACATTCCACAGAGTTGAGGGAGGACTTCCCGTCGTAGCCTCCGCAGACGTAAATGTGTCCGTCCAGAACCACCGTCCCCATCGCACTGAAACACACACGGCTTATTTAGACGACGACAACAACGACAACGACAACAACAACAACAACACAACACCACACACAAACAAACAAACATAAAAACAAACTGATACAATGACCTAATAATGAACGACCGGGACAGTTCTCTTCCTGATGGGCGGAGCTTGAAGCAGCTGGAGCTCTGATCTCTCCAGGCAACACTTTCCCTTCAAGGCCAGACAGACTGTGACTATATGACAGTTTCCTGTGTTTCTGGTGTTTTTATGCCACTATTTATGTGTATTTTAATAGTGGCCCTTTTGTACAGCACTTTCTTCATGCCCTGGCCCCGCCCTCTCCCCTGGCCCCGCCACTCTCCCCTGGCCCCGCCCCTCTCCCCTGGCCCCGCCCCTCTCCCCTGGCCCCGCCCTCGCACCTCCTCTGCCGGTTCATGGAGGACACCCTGGTCCACGTCTCCTGGCCCTGCCCCTCTCCCCTGGTCCCGCCCTCTCCCCTGGCCCCGCCCTCTCCCCTGGCCCCGCCCTGTCCCCTGGCCCCGCCCTCTCCCCTGGTCCCGCCCTCTCCCCTGGTCCCGCCCTCTCCCCTGGCCTCTCCTCTGGCCCCGCCCTGGTACCTCCTCTGCCGGTTCATGGCGGACACCCTGGCCCCGCCCCTCTCCCCTGGCCCCGCCCCTCTCCCCTGGCCCCGCCCCTCTCCCCTGGTCCCGCCCTCTCCCCCGGCCCCGCCCCTCTCCCCTGGCCCCGCCCCTGGCCCCGCCCTCGTACCTCCTCTGCCGGTTCATGGAGGACACCCTGGTCCCGCCCCTCTCCCCTGGCCTCTCCCCTGGCCCCGCCCCCCTCTCCCCTGGCCCCGCCCTCGTACCTCCTCTGCCGGTTCATGGAGGACACCCTGGCCCCGCCCCTCTCCCCTGGCCTCTCCCTTGGCCCCGCCCCTCTCCCCTGGCCCCGCCCCTCTCCCCTGGCCCCGCCCCTGGCCCCGCCCTCTCACCTCCTCTGCCGGTTCATGGAGGACACCCTGGTCCCGCCCCTCTCCCCTGGCCCCGCCCTCATACCTCCTCTGCCGGTTCATGGAGGACACCCTGGTCCCGCCCTCTCCCATGGCCCCGCCCCTCTCCCCTGGCCCCGCCCTCTCCCCTGGCCCCACCCTGGTACCTCCTCTGCCGGTTCATGGAGGACACCCTGGCCCCGCCCCTCTCCCCTGGCCCCGCCCCTCTCCCCTGGCCCCGCCCCTCTCCCCTGGCCCCGCCCTCTCACCTCCTCTGCCGGTTCATGGAGGACACCCTGGTCCACGTCTCCTGGCCCCGCCCCTCTCCCCTGGCCCCGCCCCTGGCCCCGCCCTCGTACCTCCTCTGCCGGTTCATGGAGGACACCCTGGCCCCGCCCCCCTCTCCCCTGGCCCCTCCCCTGGTACCTCCTCTGCCGGTTCATGGAGGACACCCTGGCCCCGCCCCTCTCCCCTGGCCCCGCCCCTCTCCCCTGGCCCCGCCCCTCTCACCTCCTCTGCCGGTTCATGGAGGACACCCTGGCCCCGCCCCCCTCTCCCCTGGCCCCTCCCCTGGTACCTCCTCTGCCGGTTCATGGAGGACACCCTGGTCCCGCCCTCTCCTCTGGCCTCTCCCCTGGCCCCGCCCCTCTCCCCTGGCCCCGCCCCTGGCCCCGCCCTCTCACCTCCTCTGCCGGTTCATGGAGGACACCCTGGCCCCGCCCCTCTCCCCTGGCCCCGCCCCTGGCCCCGCCCTCTCACCTCCTCTGCCGGTTCATGGAGGACACCCTGGCCCCGCCCCTGGCCCCGCCCCTGGCCCCTCCCCTGGTACCTCCTCTGCCGGTTCATGGAGGACACCCTGGCCCCGCCCCTGGCCCCTCCCCTGGTACCTCCTCTGCCGGTTCATGGAGGACACCCTGGTCCCGCCCTCTCCTCTGGCCTCTCCCCTGGCCCCGCCCCTCTCCCCTGGCCCCGCCCCTGGCCCCGCCCTCTCACCTCCTCTGCCGGTTCATGGAGGACACCCTGGCCCCGCCCCTCTCCCCTGGCCCCGCCCCTGGCCCCGCCCTCTCACCTCCTCTGCCGGTTCATGGAGGACACCCTGGCCCCGCCCCTGGCCCCGCCCCTGGCCCCTCCCCTGGTACCTCCTCTGCCGGTTCATGGAGGACACCCTGGCCCCGCCCCTGGCCCCTCCCCTGGTACCTCCTCTGCCGGTTCATGGAGGACACCCTGGCCCCGCCCCTGGCCCCGCCCCTGGCCCCGCCCCTCTCCCCTGGCCCCGCCCCTGGCCCCGCCCTCTCACCTCCTCTGCCGGTTCATGGAGGACACCCTGGTCCACGTCTCCGTGTCCGGGTTGTAGACCTCCACGGTGCTGAGCCGTGATTGGCCGTCGTATCCTCCGATGGCGTACAGCAGCCCGTTGACCACGGCCACGCCCACTCTGCTGCGGGCCGTCCTCATTGGCTGCACCGGCTCCCACGCGTCGCCCGCCGGGTCGAACACCTCCACCAGGTTCAGGGAGTCGCCCGTGCCGCTGAGCCCGCCCACCGCGTACAGCAGACCAGTCAGGGACGAGCACACCCGGGGGCGGAGCTTAAAGGCAGGCAGAGGGCGGAGCTCCGGCATCAGGTGGAAATCCTTCGCTTCGTCCACGAGGTCCCTGTGAAAGAGGTCGACTGGACTGTTTATGTTTCCTCTATGAAATTCATTCTAACCCCTTAACTCCCGCCTGAACCCAGCACATTTTCTCCAGTTTGGCTTTACCCCAATCCAAAAGCTTCTGGAAAAAAGCTGAGATGAAAACAATGATGGAAATGGGGCAAAAAAGTGACGAAAAATGGATGAAAAAGTGGCAAAAATGTGACAAAAAAGTGACAAAAAACTGACAAAAATGACAAAAAAAGACAAAAAAAACTGACAAAAAAAGACAAAAAAATTTGACCAAAAAGTGACAAAAAAGTGACAAAAATGACAAAAAAAGACAAAAAAAATTGACCAAAAAAGTGACAAAAATGTGACAAAAAATGTGACAAAAACCAACAAAAACATGAGAAAAAAAACCAACAACAAAAAAGAGACAGAAACAAAGCATCAAAGCAATGAAAGGAGCAACAAAAAAGTGATAAAACACAATGACAAAGCCACAAAAGTAATGAAAAAACAACAAAATCATCACAAAAAGTTGCAATCACTCTTGTAGGTCTTAGCTTTCAAATGAGCAACGAGGAAACGGAACTCTGTAAAGCATGAGAAAATGTTCTTTCATTGAAGTGTCGTATCTGCTGCCTGGACCACATGGTTAAAGTCAGATTCCTGGTGAACGTTTTGAAGACCTCGCCTCACGTTCTGACACACTCGTCCTAAAGACTCGTCCTGAACCTTTTGTCTCCGAGGCCCAAATGAAAAAGTGCCTGTGAGTCTCAGGCCAAACACGGCGATGTCAAGCATGAAAAACACATATAACTGCAAATAATACTAGTTACTTTATTTTATTTACTTTTAATGTTTTCGATAGCCTGCATTTCCATTTGTTTCTATCTATGCAAATAACCTGCTGTATTAAGTCGAGACACTTCAGGTGAAAGTATTGTTGGTGGTGGAAGTGGAGATTTGTATCTGTTTTCCTCCCTTTACATCTTAGTTTTCATGTCAGATATAAAAATGATGATGTTTATTTGATGATGTTTTGTCTGCGAGGTGGGGGCGACCCGGAAGTAGCTGCTGCGCTGTCATTTTTTGTCAATTTTTTGTCAATTTTTTGTCATTTTTTGTCATTTTTTTTGTCATTTTTTGTCATTTTTTTGTCTTTTTTTTTTTACATTTTTGTCTTTTTTTTTTTTTTACATTTTTGTCACATTTTTGTCACTTTTTTGTCATTTTTTTGTCTTTTTTTTGTCACATTTTTGTCACATTTTTGTCTTTTTTTTTTTTTTACTTTTTTGTCACTTTTTTGTCTTTTTTTTTGTCATTTTTTGTCAATTTTTTGTCAATTTTTTGTCACATTTTTGTCTTTTTTTTGTTTTACTTTTTTGTCACATTTTTGTCATTTTTTTGTCGGCGTAGAAAGGCCGTCTTTCCCGCGGGTTTTCATTCATAAATATTGACAGATTTGACATCCACGTGTCCTGCTAAGGGGCCCCGTGATGACGCTTTCACCCAAATATGGTGTTTTTCCTCCTACGAGACGCTGGAGCGGAAAAGTGGAAGAACGGGCCGAGCATGCGCACTCGCTACAAAACTTCAGGGCTGGTTTTCTCTGAATGAGAGAAGCCGCACTCGGGCAGAGCCTGAGCCCTTATAGAAGCTCCCACAGACTCCACACTTTACAGGCTGAGACACAACAACATTCTGAAGGTTTTTTGTCATTTTTTTGTCACATTTTTGTAATTTTTTTGTAATTTTTTATAATTTTTTTTGTCACATTTTTGTCATTTTTTCGTCGAATTTGTCATTTTTTTTGTCATGTTTTGTCATTTTTTGTCATTTTTTTGTCATTTTTTGTCATTTTTTTGTCAATTTTTTTGTAATTTTTTTGTCAAATTTTTTGTCATTTTTTTAGTCAAATTTTTTGTCATTTTTTTAGTCAAATTTTTGTCATTTTTTGGGTCATTTTTTGTCTTTTTTTTGTCATTTTTTGTCATTTTTTTGTCATTTTTTTGTCATTTTTTTTGTCACATTTTTATAATTTTTTCGTCGAATTTTTGTCGTTTTTTTGTCAAATTTTGTCATTTTTTTGTCAAATTTTTTGTCATTTTTTGTTATTTTTTGACATTTTTTTGTCATTTTTTTAGTCAATTTTTTGTCAAATTTTTGTCATTTTTTGGTTCGTTTTTTGGTCATTTTTTGTCATTTTTTTGTCATTTTTTGTCAATTTTTTTGGTAATTTTTTTGTAATTTTTTTTGTCACATTTTTGTAATTTTTTCGTCGAATTTTTGTCATTTTTTTGTCATTTTTCTGTCCATTTTTTTTGTCATTTTTTGTTATTTTTTGTCATTTTTTGTCATTTTTTGTCATTTTTTTGTCAAATTTTTTGTCATTTTTTTAGTCAAATTTTTGTCACATTTTTGTCATTTTTTGTCATTTTTTTGTCATTTTTTGGGTCATTTTTTGTCATTTTTTAGTCATTTTTTTGTCTTTTTTTTTTTACATTTTTGTCTTTTTTTTTTTTTTACATTTTTGTCACATTTTTGTCACTTTTTTGTCATTTTTTTGTCTTTTTTTTGTCACATTTTTGTCACATTTTTGTCTTTTTTTTTTTTTTACTTTTTTGTCACTTTTTTGTCTTTTTTTTTGTCATTTTTTGTCAATTTTTTGTCAATTTTTTGTCACATTTTTGTCTTTTTTTTGTTTTACTTTTTTGTCACATTTTTGTCATTTTTTTGTCGGCGTAGAAAGGCCGTCTTTCCCGCGGGTTTTCATTCATAAATATTGACAGATTTGACATCCACGTGTCCTGCTAAGGGGCCCCGTGATGACGCTTTCACCCAAATATGGTGTTTTTCCTCCTACGAGACGCTGGAGCGGAAAAGTGGAAGAACGGGCCGAGCATGCGCACTCGCTACAAAACTTCAGGGCTGGTTTTCTCTGAATGAGAGAAGCCGCACTCGGGCAGAGCCTGAGCCCTTATAGAAGCTCCCACAGACTCCAAACTTTACAGGCTGAGACACAACAACATTCTGAAGCTTTTTTGTCATTTTTTTGTCACATTTTTTGTCATATTTTTTGTAATTTTTTTTGTCACATTTTTGTCATTTTTTCGTCGAATTTTGTCATTTTTTGTCATTATTTTGTCATTTTTTGTCATTTTTTTGTCGTTTTTTTGTCATTTTTTGTCATTTTTTTGTCGTTTTTTTGTATTTTTTTGTCATTTTTTGTCATTTTTTGTCATTTTTTACAGGCTGAGACACAACAACATTCTGAAGGTTTTTTGTCATTTTTTTGTCATATTTTTTGTCATATTTTGTCACATTTTTGTCATTTTTTTGTCACATTTTTTGTCGTTTTTTTGTCATTTTTTGTCATTTTTTGTCATTTTTTTGTCATTTTTTTGTCCTTTTTTGTCAATTTTTTGTCGTTTTTTTGTCATTTTTTGTCATTTTTTGTCATTTTTTGTCATTTTTTTGTCATTTTTTTGTCATTTTTTTGTCATTTTTTACACTCTGAGACCTAACAAGGTTTTGAAGGTTTTTTCAGAGGGATTTTTTAATATCTAATTCCTAGCCTGATTTATTCAGCTTTGAAACCAAAAAAACAGGCGGAATTTGAGTTTTTACAGATTTTTTCACTGATGATTAGTTTATTGAAAAACTAAACAAAATATCCAAAATCCCCTCTGAGAAAATCTTAGTCACTAATATGTCAATAAAATAAAACCATAACATTTAATCTGGATCAATTCATTATGTTGATTTTGGCCATTTTAATGCTCAAAATGCCTTATTTTTTTGTGAAAACATAAAATGACAGAAAAAGTGCGACACATTTGTTCCTCATATTTATATCTGTGATGTTCAGCAAAAGCTTCACATTGACGTCTCTACATTTATGTTTTCCCCCTGTTCACCTGCAGAGTCTCGCCTTAAAGTCAGATTCCTGGTGAACGTTTTGAAGACCTCGCCTCACGTTCTTACACACAAGAAAACAGCCGCCCTGAAGGCTCGACAACTGTGTTTTTGAGGAGCAGAGAACAGCGAACAGAACTGCCCTTTGGGATGAATAAAGCGTTACCTCTGATACCCCCTCTGATACCCCCTCTGATACCCCCTCTCGTACCCCCTGTACCCCCCCTGTACCCCCCCGTACCCCCCCTGTCCCCCCCCGTACCTGCACTTGTGGCAGCAGCGCAGCAGCTGGTCCTGCTGCACTCGGTCTGAGAGGAACTGTGGTCGACAGAGCGGGAGGCGGATCTGCTCCAGCAGCTCCGGGAGGACGTCCTGACGAGACGGGTCGTGGTGAACCCAGGACAGGACGGCCTCGAACACCTAAAACATGTACAATATATAACACACAGTCACGAGAGGCTGTGGTCTCAGTGGTTTAGAGTCTGTGGTCTCAGTGGTTTAGGGTCTGTGGTTCTCAACCTTTCGGAGCTGCGACCCCCACCCGGGTCAGACCATGGGAAAAACAGGGACTTTAACCCCTTAACTCCCGCCTGAACTGAGCACAGTTTCTCCAGTTTGGCTTTACCCCAATCCAAAAGCTTCTGGGAAAAAGCTGAGACGAAAACAATGATGGAAATGTGACAAAAAATGACAAAAAAAATGACAAAAAAATTGACAAAAAAATGACCAAAAAAATGACAAAAAATTGACAAAAAAATGACAAAAAATTGACAAAAAAATGACAAAAAAATGACCAAAAAAATGACAAAAAATTGACAAAAAAATGACAAAAAAATGACCAAAAAAATGACAAAAAAATGACAAAAAATGACAAAAAATGGACAAAAAAATGACAAAAAAGTGACAAAAAATGGACAAAAAAATGACAAAAAATGACAAAAAATGGACAAAAAAATGACAAAAAAATGACTAAAAATGACAAAAAAATGACACAAAAAATGACAAAAAATGGACAAAAAAATGACAAAAAATGACAAAAAATGGACAAAAAAATGACAAAAAATGACAAAAAATGGACAAAAAAATGACAAAAAATGACAAAAAATGACACAAAAAATGGACAAAAAAATGACAAAAAATGACAAAAAATGACAAAAAAATGACAAAAAAAATGACAAAAAAAATGACAAAAAATGACAAAAAATGACAAAAAAATGACCAAAAAAAATGACAAAAAAATGACAAAAAATGACAAAAAAATGACAAAAAATGACAAAAAAATGACTAAAAAATGACTAAAAATGACAAAGAAATGACACAAAAATTACAAACAATTGACAAAAAATGATGAAAAAGTTACAAAAATGAGTTGAATACATGACAAAAAAATGATGGAAAAAAAATCTGTTGACGTGAGGAAAAAGATCGTCTCGGTTCAGGCGGGAGTTCAGAGGTTTTAACCTTTACAACTCTTAAAAAACAAAGAAAAAACAACGGCTGAAACAAAAATGAATTAAATTTAGAACAAATAACGGCCCCCTGGTAAAACAGCATGTGCTACGACACCATGATAATAATGTTAAAATATATATTTTATCTACATGCTCTGGCGACGCCCCTAGTGGGTCCCGACCCCCAGGTTTAGAGTCTCAGTGGTTTAGAACCTCAGTGGTTTAAGGTCTCAGTGGTTTAGAGCCTCAGTGGTCGGTGGTCGCGGTGGTTTAAGGTCTCAGTGGTTCAGGGCCTCAGTGGTCAGTGGTCCCGGAGCACTGTGGTCCCGGTGGTACCTGCTCCTCCGCCCGCACGTTGAGCTCGTCGCAGCCCGTCAGCTCCAGCAGCTCCTCCAGGCTCAGGCCCAGGAACTCCTCGGACTCCGACGCCTCCACGAAGTTCTGGTGGAGGAAGCTGTTGGCGGCCTCGTACAGCGCGGTGCACATCATGGTCTCTGCGAAGGAGCGCACGCCCAGCACGTTCTTCGGGTGGAGGCTGAGGAGCAACGAGAAGGTCAGGCCGAGGAGGCGCTGGCGGAGGAGGAGGAGGAGGAGGAGGACTCACCGCTGCTGGAGGAAGGAGCAGCAGGCCTCCTTCACGTTCTGCAGCTGGAGGAAACTGGCCCCGATCAGGAGGCTCTGGACGCTCTGCTGGTCGATGGAGATGTGGCCGCTGTACGCAAAGTTTATCAGGGACTCCAGAGCACTGCGGAGAGCCAGGAGGAGAACGTGAGGAGAACATGGAGGAGAACATGAGGAGGAGAGGAGAACCAGGAGGAGAACGTGAGGAGAGGAGGAGAACGTGAGGAGAAGAGGAGGAGAACATGAGGAGGAGAACGTGAGGAGAAGAGGAGAGCAAGAGGAGGAAGATCAGGTGGAAAGACGGACAAACAAACAAAACGTGGAATGAATCTGAGAAGATTTTGAAAAAATGGGGGGAAAAAAGAGAAATTAATGAATAAAAAAATTAACAAAAAAAACTAAATGTGGAAACTTTGAGAAAAAATGTCCATAAAAAAAAATTAAATAAAAATGGAAAAACATAAAATTGTCAAAGGAACAGGCCGGCGTTTTTCCATACTGAGATATGTTCTTACCTGAGCTGTGACGAGTTCTTTAGGACCTGTCTGATCTTCAGTCACGTAAACACAGCGCAGACGGCGTTAGCATTTAGCCTCTCCCTCTCTCCTCTATAGCTCCAAAACAGGTCAAGATAGAAGCTACCAAGCTCTTCCACGTTTTCCCTATTTAAATATGGTTACGTGAAGTGTTCCACTACAAAGTATAATTACACACAATTAAACTATGTGGATTTTCTAAGCGGATAAAAGGGGGAACTATAATGTAAGGCGTAATAATACCAGGAGTAGTTTGAAATTTCGGTGAAGATCAGACAGGTCCTAAAGAACTCGTCACAGCTCAGGTAAGAACATATCTCAGTGTGGAAAAACACTGCCCTGTAACTTTAATTAAAAAAAACACTTAGTTCCTTAGTGTGGGCGGGGCAGCAGATGTAGGTGGGGCAGATGTGGGCGGGGCAGATGTGGGCGGGGCAGCAGATGTGGGCGGGGCAGCAGATGTGGGCGGGGCAGCAGGTACCTGGGGTCCATGCCCTGCAGGAGGATCTGGTCCTGTTTACTCTCCGCCATGTCCGACGTGAACATGGCGTGGAAATACGGGATGGAGGCGGCGAGGACGATCCGGTGAGCGCTGAACTTATGCTCCCCGACCTGAGGGGGAGACAACGGGGGGGGGGGAGAGGGGGGAGAGCAGGGGGGAGGAGGATAAACATTAAATAACAAAGTAAAAAAGGTCCAGGGGCCTCATTTATAAAGCTCTCGTACAGACGAAAGAGGCCGAACCCTCCGTACGAACTGTTCTGTGTTTATAGAAATCAAAGTGAGCCTGAAACACGACCACACGAGGTCTGGACCCGTCGTACACAGACACGAGCAGCGAGGGGGGGTCAGGCTGAGGAGCACATTTTCACAGCTCAATCCTTTATTTTCTATAGAAATGATTAAGATCAACTGTGGCTCTAAACTGGAAACTGCCGAACAGAGGCTCCAGGCCTGGACCAGCGCCTGGCAGCACAAATGAAGCAGCTGCTGAGGGATGGGAATCACCCTGAATGTTTAACCGAAGGGCGCACAATCCTGATCCTGAAGGATCCCTCAAAGGGTACAGTCCCATCCAACTATCGGCCAATAACCTGCCTCTCTCATGTCCGGCACCAGAGCGGCTCAGATAAGTAAGCACATGGATCAATACATGAGCACAGCTCAGAAGGGAATCGGTAAAGATACCAGAGGTGCCAAACACCAGCTCCTGGTCGACAGAACAGTCGCTCGAGACTGCAGAACCCGACACACTAACCTGAGCACTGCCTGGATTGATTACAAGAAAGCCTACGACTCAATGCCACAGACTTGGATCATTGAATGCCTGGAGCTACAACATCAACAGGACTCTAAGAGCCTTCATTGCAAACTCCATGAGGTTGTGGAAAACCACCCTTGAAGCCAACGGCCACAAGGAGACGCCCCGTCCCCACTGCTGTTCTGCATAGGTCTGAACCCCCTCAGCCAAATAATCAACAAGACTGGCTATGGATACGACTCAGGAACGGGGCCACCATCAGTCACCTCCTCTACATGGATGACATCAAGCTGTAGCTAAGCATGAGCGAGACATCGACTCACTGATCCATACCACCCGGATATACAGTGCAGACATTGGGATGTCATTCGGACTAGAGAAGTGTGGTCGGATGGTGACTCAGAGAGGGAAGGTCGTCCACACAGAAGGTCTCACTCCCAGAAGGAACAATAGCAGACAT
This sequence comes from Gobius niger, assembly GCF_951799975.1. Classification (NCBI taxonomy): domain Eukaryota; kingdom Metazoa; phylum Chordata; class Actinopteri; order Gobiiformes; family Gobiidae; genus Gobius; species Gobius niger. Next base: position 189,257 of record NW_027639282.1, on the reverse strand, counting down.
TGAGGACAGTTACAAGTACCTCGGAATCCCACAAGCAAATGGCAACCTCGAACCTCGGCCAAATACCTCCAACGAGTAAGGCAGGTCCTAAGAAGCAGCTCAATGGCAAGAACAAGTCCCTCCGCCCTGCCAGTAATCAGATGCCCTGCAGGAATAATAATCTGCCAAAGGATGAGATACAGACCACAGATGTTAAGACGCGAAAGCTCCTAACCATGCACGGAGGGTTCACCCCAAATCCAGCACCCTGAGACTGTACGCTCGCCGTAAGGAAGGAGGGTCCACCCCAAATCCAGCACCCTGAGACTGTACGCTCGCCGTAAGGAAGGAGGGTCCACCCCAAATCCAGCACTCTGAGACTGTACGCTCGCCGTAAGGAAGGAGGGTCCACCCCAAATCCAGCACCCTGAGACTGTACGCTCGCCCTAAGGAAGGAGGGTTCACCCCAAATCCAGCACTCTGAGACTGTACGCTCGCCGTAAGGAAGGAGGGTCCACCCCAAATCCAGCACTCTGAGACTGTACGCTCGCCGTAAGGAAGGAGGGTTCACCCCAAATCCAGCACTGAGACTGTACGCTCGCCGTAAGGAAGGAGGGTTCACCCCAAATCCAGCACTCTGAGACTGTACGCTCGCCGTAAGGAAGGAGGGTTCACCCCAAATCCAGCACCCTGAGACTGTACGCTCGCCGTAAGGAAGGAGGGTTCACCCCAAATCCAGCACCCTGAGACTGTACGCTCGCCGTAAGGAAGGAGGGTTCACCCCAAATCCAGCACCCTGAGACTGTACGCTCGCCGTAAGGAAGGAGGGTCCACCCCAAATCCAGCACTCTGAGACTGTACGCTCGCCGTAAGGAAGGAGGGTCCACCCCAAATCCAGCACCCTGAGACTGTACGCTCGCCGTAAGGAAGGAGGGTCCACCCCAAATCCAGCACCCTGAGACTGTACGCTCGCCGTAAGGAAGGAGGGTCCACCCCAAATCCAGCACCCTGAGGCTGTAAACTCGCCGTAAGGAAGGAGGGTCCACCCCAAATCCAGCACCCTGAGGCTGTACGCTCGCCGTAAGGAAGGAGGGTCCACCCCAAATCCAGCACCCTGAGACTGTACGCTCGCCGTAAGGAAGGAGGGTTCACCCCAAATCCAGCACCCTGAGACTGTACGCTCGCCGTAAGGAAGGAGGGTCCACCCCAAATCCAGCACCCTGAGACTGTACGCTCGCCGTAAGGAAGGAGGGTTCACCCCAAATCCAGCACCCTGAGACTGTACGCTCGCCGTAAGGAAGGAGGGTCCACCCCAAATCCAGCACCCTGAGACTGTACGCTCGCCGTAAGGAAGGAGGCCGAGGACTAGTGAGTGTGAGAGCCACTATCCAGGATGAAACATCCAAGATCCATAAGTACATCAAGGACAAGGCTCCGACAGATGACGTGCTCAGTGAATGTCTCAGACAATGGGGAACAGAAGATGAGGTGCTGGAGGTCCCGTCATGGGAGGTGTAAGAACATAACTGCAGGTGTAAGAACATAACTGCAGGTGTAAGAACATAACTGCAGGTGTAAGAACATAACTGCAGGTGTGAGAACATAACTGCAGGTGTAAGAACATAACTGCAGGTGTAAGAACATAACTGCAGGTGTAAGAACATAACTGCAGGTGTAAGAACATAACTGCAGGTGTAAGAACATAACTGCAGGTGTAAGAACATAACTGCAGGTGTAAGAACATAACTGCAGGTGTAAGAACATAACTGCAGGTGTAAGATGCTGCAGGTAAAGCTTACATGGAGCTCCATAACCAAGTGGCTGGTATAGTGTACAGGAACATCTGTGCAGAGTCTGGGCTGGAAACCCCAAGGTCAAAGTGGGAAACACCTCCAAAGGTGGTGGAGAACGACCGAGCCAAGATCCTGTGGGACGTCCAGATCCAGACGGACAGAAGGTGATGAACCAACCGGACATGGTGGTGGTGACAAAGAGCAGAGGAAACATCACCACGACTTCAACATCAGGACAAAGGAACAGGAGAAACTAGAGAAACACCAGGGGCTCAGAGAAGAGCTGGAGAAAACCTGGAGGTGAAGCATCAGTGGAGCCACTCGGGGCAGTGACCCCCAAACTGGAGGAGCAGCTCCAGCAGATCCCAGGAAACACATCAGACATCTCAGTCCAGAAAAGCGGAGATATATGTATATATTTATATATATATATATATATACATATATATACATATATGTATATATATGTATATATATGTATATATATTCCTGTTCAGAGTCAGAGGCTGTGGGTTTGTGAAAGAAAAGGAGCTGTTCCTGATGGATGAACGAGAGTCAGCTGATCATGATAATCCATTTAATCTGATCAGGACCTGCTCCGTCTGCACTTTACCCAGACCAGGACTAAACCAGGTCTAAACCAGGACTAAACCAGGTCTAAACCAGGACTAAACCAGGTCTAAACCAGGACTAAACCAGGTCTAAACCAGGACTAAACCAGGACTAAACCAGGACTAAACCAGGACTAAACCAGGACTAAACCAGGTCTAAACCAGGTCTAAACCAGGACTAAACCAGGACTAAACCAGGACTAAACCAGGACTAAACCAGGACTAAACCAGGACTAAACCAGGACTAAACCAGGACTAAACCAGGACTAAACCAGGTCTAAACCAGGACTAAACCAGGTCTAAACCAGGACTAAACCAGGACTAAACCAGGACTAAACCAGGACTAAACCAGGACTAAACCAGGACTAAACCAGGACTAAACCAGGTCTGATCCTGATGGGTGTATTGATCCAGGTCTATTTCTTGCGATGCCGGTTCTTTAACACTTCGACACCGAGACATGTTTGTGGTTTAGAACCAGGAAGCAGAACCAGGAAACAGAACCAGGAAACAGAACCAGGAAACAGAACCAGGAAACAGAACCAGGAAACAGAACCAGGAAGCAGAACCAGGAAGCAGAACCAGGAAACAGAACCAGGAAACAGAACCAGGAAGCAGAACAATAACAGACTCTGCGTCTGCGCGAGGGGGTCCTCAAACTACGGCCCGGATGATTTAACTGCCCCCCCCACTCATTCCAGCCACTAGGGGGCATCTGAATAAATAAACATAATCCCACAGGTGTCCAGCAGAGGGCGCTGACATAAGAGATCAGAATATAAACACATTACAGCCACGTGGTAAATGAAGCTTCACCACAGAGTGAGGAGAGAATCATGACCACAGTTTGAGAAGCTTGTGAACAGGTTTGTAAAGCACAAGTGTAAGAAGTTATTACTTTGGTCACATGACAGAATGATGTTTTATTAGAAAATATAAACTATAATGTGGCCCCCGACCCGGCCCCCCCTCACAGTCAGGAACCATAATGTGGCCCCCAGAGAGAGAAGTCTGAGGACCCTGATCTACAACAAGGAGCTCACTGGAGTTCGGCTCAGTCCATGTGGGGATTTTGATTTTATTTAGATTTTTTCCCACATTTACCGTAAAGTAGCATAAAACTAAACCACCGCCTAAACTGATCGATATTATTATTATTATTATATTTATTATTATTATTATGATGATTATTGCCCCAGACTCGCGGGCAGGGTCTGAGGGCTCAGCAGGTGCCCGCGAGGTCACAGGTCAGCCGCGTTAGCATTAGCTCCGGGGTTAGCCGTTAGCTTTAGCATTAGCCGCGGCTCGGTACCGGCGCCGGTGCTCGCGCGCGGGCTCGTGTCTCACCTTGAGCGTGACGTCACAGAGTTTGCCCTGACGTCGGATCTCCTCCATGACGCCGTAGCCGCGCGAGGGCAGCTCGTGCGCAGAGAAATGCACCAGGTCCTCGAGCTCCGACTCCGAACCGTCTCCCATCACTTCCGCTCTACTTCCGCATGCACTTCCGCCTCTGAGACGACACTTCCGGTGCGTCACAGCGGCAAGAGGAGGTTTCAGAATAAGAGTCTGATCAATATGTTAAAATATGTTAAAATACTGACCCCAAACTGAACCTTTTGTACAAGTTAATGTTTTATAAAACTTAATATTGACTGTGATTCTTGTTCAAATATGAACATGCTAGGTTTGGTTTTCATGAAAATAAATAAATAAATAAATAAATAATGTCAATTCTCATCTCTGTGTCTTAAAAGCCATGAGCTCATGTTTTCTCTGATTATGTTTAAAATAAGTGCAGCTTATTTAGACTTTAGTCTAACTTCTTCCCACTCCCTTTGAGCAGCACTAATACCTCCTGTAGTGTGGAAAAGTCTGTACGTTATATGTTATATGTATATGTTATATGTTTACTATAGAGTTCGGGAATGTCCACAGTTACCATGGAGATCCGCCATCTTTGCAGCTGTTAGCGTACATTTCCATAGACTAACATTAGCTAAAAACAGTATAAAAAGTGGAGAAAAAAAGCTGTGGAACGACTCGTTAGCTGCTGAGTTACTGCTGGTAAAAACACCTAACTCACTGTGGTCTCCAAGTGTTTTAATGTGAACAATAACTCCAGTATTTTAACTTTTAAAATCTCCATTAGTTTACAATTGCTGCTAATCCCATAATGCTTAGTGATATGACGTCACATTCCTGAACTCTATACCTGTGTGCATCTGTTGCTTAAAAAAACTAAACTAAACTAAACTAAGTAAGGCTTTAGTTAGACCTAAATCTGACAGATAAACTGCGTGTGCATTTAGACACTTCTTTTCTCATGTGAGGTGGTCTGTGAGGTGGTCCGTGAGGTGGTCTGTGAGGAGGTCTGTGATGGTCTGTGAGGTGGTCTGTGAGGTGGTCTGTGAGGTGGTCTGTGAGGTGGTCTGTGATGTGGTCTGTGAGGTGGTCTGTGAGGTGGTCTGTGAGGTGGTCTGTGAGGTGGTCTGTGAGGTGGTCTGTGAGGAGGTCTGTGAGGTGGTCTGTGAGGTGGTCTGTGAGGTGGTGGTCTGTGAGGTGGTCTGTGGTCTGTGAGGTGGTCTGTGAGGTGGTCTGTGAGGTGGTCTGTGAGGAGCAGCTCCTTCTGTTTCTTGTTTGTCTTAAATGTTTTTCTTGCTGATGTTTAAAGATCAAACATCTGTGATTAAACTCATGTTCCTCGTCCTGCAGACCTGACGTAAAGGAGGAAACATCTGAAGACTTTGTTTAAAACTCTTTTATTCACTTTCATTCAAACTCAGTCACATGACTCTGAAGAACCAATCACAGCACAGGCCTGGTCTCCACGGCGACGACAGCAGAGCCTGACCCGGGTTCAGGAGGCGTCGGGGGCCGAGGCGTCAGGGGCGGCTCCTCCGGGCTCCGCGTGGACTCTGAACAAACACAAGAACATCATCACAGAGATCGGCCACAAGATCGACAACAAGATCGGCAAAAAGATCGGCTTCGAAACAGAATCGAAAACCAAGTATGGTCAAAATATCACCGAATCATTTAGAGGATAACGTCTGACTGTCGTACAGACTTACTGCTGCTGCGGCGCCTCTCTGGTCTCCGCCTCCTGGCTCCGCCCCTCGCCAGGCCCCTCCCCCTGCAGGCGGTCGCCGTAGCGAGCCTCCTCCCCCTGCAGCAGGGCGTGGTACAGCGCCACCTCGTGCTCCAGTCTCTGTTTGTTACTGACGAGCGTGTCCAGGTCGCGGCGCTGAGTCTCCGCCTCCCCGCGCACCTGGTTTAGCTCCGCCTCCAGCCGCGACACGACCGAGCCCAGGTTCTGCAGCTCCACGTCCTGCCAGTGCCGAGCGTCGGAGAGCGAGGCCTCCAGACCACGCTTCTGTGGGAGGAGGACAGGTAGGAAAAGGTTTGGAAAGTTTGGAAATAAAATGTTGGAAAGTTTGGATAAAATGTGAAAAAGTTTTGGAAAAATGTTGGAAAGTTGTGAAAACATTTTTGGGAAAGTTTAGAAAGTTTGGAGAAAAATGTGAAAAAGTTTGGAAAATTTAAAAAAAAAATGTTGGAAAGTTTTCACAACATTTTTGGAAAAGTTCGGATTGTTTGGAAAAAATTTTGGAAAGTTTGAAAAAAAGTTTTGGGAAAGGTTTGGGATGTTTTGTAACTAATATGTCCCACAATAAAAGCACACATTTAAACCCGTCTCATTATTTAGATTTTCGTGACTAAAACGCCTTATTTTGAAATGACAGAAAAGTTTTATTTCATGTTTTCTCATATTTTCATCAATAATCTCTGATTCTGGATGAATCTCCGGCTCAAAGCGACAAAACGTCATAAATAAACCTTGTGTTTTTTCCTGAGTTAAACTAGACACAAACCTGTGTTATCCTTTTCTATCAGGCTCACTCGGATCTAAAGTCACGTCTCCAAAGGTCTGGACTCTCATGGAGGATTTAGACCCTGAATGTGTAAACATGTGTAAACATCTGTAAACATCTGTAAACATCTGTAAACATGTGTAAACATGTGTAAACATGTGTAAACATGTGTAAACATCTGTAAACATGTGTAAACATGTGTAAACATGTGTAAACATGTGTAAACATGTGTAAACATGTGTAAACATCTGTAAACATCTGTAAACATGTGTAAACATGTGTAAACATCTGTAAACATCTGTAAACATGTGTAAACATGTGTAAACATGTGTAAACATGTGTAAACATGTGTAAACATCTGTAAACATCTGTAAACATGTGTAAACATGTGTAAACATCTGTAAACATCTGTAAACATCTGTAAACATCTGTAAACATGTGTAAACATGTGTAAACATGTGTAAACATCTGTAAACATCTGTAAACATGTGTAAACATGTGTAAACATCTGTAAACATCTGTAAACATGTGTAAACATGTGTAAACATGTGTAAACATCTGTAAACATCTGTAAACATCTGTAAACATCTGTAAACATGTGTAACCGTGTCTCAGAGTGTGTGGTCCTCACCAGGGCGCGCAGAGACTCCGTCTGCGCCTGCAGACTCTGGAGTTTGTTGGAGGCGTCTTGGACTTCAGTCTTTAGGCCCTCGATCTTCTCCTGGTCAGGACTCAGGGACACCGGCTCCTGGAACAGCAGAACCAGCAGAGATACAGATCAGAACCTGCAGAGAACCGGGTCACCTGTTTCTCCCTCTGGCTCTCACCTGTTTCTCCCTCTGGTTCTCACCTGTTTCTCCCTCTGTTTCTCCCTCTGTTTCTCACCTGTTTCTCCCTCTGGGCCTCACCTGTTTCTCCCTCTGCCTCTCTCTTCTTACTCCTCACCTGTTTCTCCTCTGGTTCTCCCTCTGGTTCTCCCTCAGGCTCTCACCTCCTCCTCACCTGTTTCTCCCTCAGGCTCTCCCTCTGGTTCTCACCTGTTTCTCCCTCTGCCTCTCTCTTCTTACTCCTCACCTGTTTCTCCTCTGGTTCTCCCTCTGGTTCTCCCTCTGGTTCTCCCTCTGGTTCTCCCTCTGGTTCTCCCTCTGGTTCTCCCTCTGGTTCTCCCTCTGGTTCTCACCTGTTTCTCCCTCTGGTTCTCCCTCTGGTTCTCACCTGTTTCTCCCTCTGGTTCTCCCTCTGGTTCTCCCTCTGGTTCTCCCTCTGGTTCTCCCTCTGGTTCTCCCTCAGGCTCTCACCTCCTCCTCACCTGTTTCTCCCTCAGGCTCTCCCTCTGGTTCTCCCTCAGGTTCTCCCTCTGGTTCTCCCTCTGGTTCTCCCTCTGGTTCTCACCTGTTTCTCCCTCTGGTTCTCCCTCTGGTTCTCCCTCTGGTTCTCTCCTCCTCCTCCTCACCTGTTTCTCCCTCTGGCTCTCACTTGTTTCTCCCTCTGGTTCTCCCTCAGGCTCTCTCCTCCTCCTCACCTGGTTCTCCCTCTGTCTCTCCCTCAGGCTCTCTCCTCCTCACCTGTTTCTCCTCTGGTTCTCCCTCAGGCTCTCTCCTCCTCCTCCTCCTCACCTGTCTCTCCTCCTCCTCCTCACCTGTCTCTCCTCGTTGCTCCGCAGACGGTTCTCCTCACAGACTCTCTCCCAGTGAGTCCGGATGTGGTCCAGGACCTGGTCCAGGCCGGTCTGGGTGAGGTCAGGCTCGTCCAGGTCCTGAGCGCTCATCTGAGTGTAGAGTCCACGCACGTCCTGCAGGGGGCGCTCACAGTCAGACTCAGGAGAACCACAGACAAAGACGTGAAGTTCCAACAAACGGAACCTCCGTCCACAAACTCAGAAAAAGAAGGAAACACTTTTCTGGAGCGAAGAACAAAAGGAAAAACCTGAGTCTGGTTTATCTGCGGCGACGCCAGAACTCTGAACTCGTGTCGCTTTAACCCCTTAACTCCCGCCTGAACCGAGCACTTTTCCTCCAGTTTGGCTTTACCCCAATCCAAAAGCTTCTGGAAAAAAGGTGAGAAAAAAGCAACAAAACTGGGACGAAAACAATGATGGAAATGTGACAAAAATGTGACAAAAAATGACAAAAAATGACAAAAATGTGACAAAAAATGACAAAAATGTGACAAAAAAATGACAAAAATGTGACAAAAAATGACAAAAATGTGACAAAAAATGAAAAAAATGTGACAAAAAAATGACAAAAATGTGACAAAAAAATGACAAAAATGTGACAAAAAATGACAAAAATGTGACAAAAAAATGACAAAAATGTGACAAAAATGTGACAAAAATGTGACAAAAATGTGACAAAAAATGACAAAAAATGACAAAAATGTGACAAAAATGTGACAAAAATGTGACAAAAAATGACAAAAAATGTGACAAAAAATGACAAAAATGTGACAAAAAAATGACAAAAATGTGACAAAAATGTGACAAAAATGTGACAAAAAATGACAAAAAATGTGACAAAAAATGACAAAAATGTGACAAAAAAATGACAAAAATGTGACAAAAAATGAAAAAAATGTGACAAAAAATGACAAAAATGTGACAAAAAAATGACAAAAAAATGACAAAAATGTGACAAAAAAGTGACAAAAAAATGACAAAAATGTGACAAAAAAATGACAAAAATGTGACAAAAATGTGACAAAAATGTGACAAAAAATGACAAAAAATGTGACAAAAAATGACAAAAATGTGACAAAAAAATGACAAAAATGTGACAAAAAATGAAAAAAATGTGACAAAAAAAATGACAAAAATGTGACAAAAAAATGACAAAAATGTGACAAAAAAATGACAAAAAAATGACGAAAATGTGACAAAAAAAATGAAAAAAAATGACAAAAATGTGACAAAAAATGACAAAAATGTGACAAAAAAATGACAAAAATGTGACAAAAAAATGACAAAAATGTGACAAAAAATGACAAAAATGTGACAAAAAATGAAAAAAATGTGACAAAAAAATGACAAAAATGTGACAAAAAAATGACAAAAATGTGACAAAAAATGACAAAAATGTGACAAAAAAATGACAAAAATGTGACAAAAATGTGACAAAAATGTGACAAAAATGTGACAAAAAATGACAAAAAATGACAAAAATGTGACAAAAATGTGACAAAAATGTGACAAAAAATGACAAAAAATGTGACAAAAAATGACAAAAATGTGACAAAAAAATGACAAAAATGTGACAAAAATGTGACAAAAATGTGACAAAAAATGACAAAAAATGTGACAAAAAATGACAAAAATGTGACAAAAAAATGACAAAAATGTGACAAAAAATGAAAAAAATGTGACAAAAAAAATGACAAAAATGTGACAAAAAATGACAAAAATGTGACAAAAAAATGACAAAAAAATGACAAAAATGTGACAAAAAAGTGACAAAAAAATGACAAAAATGTGACAAAAAAATGACAAAAATGTGACAAAAATGTGACAAAAATGTGACAAAAAATGACAAAAAATGTGACAAAAAATGACAAAAATGTGACAAAAAAATGACAAAAATGTGACAAAAAATGAAAAAAATGTGACAAAAAAAATGACAAAAATGTGACAAAAAAATGACAAAAATGTGACAAAAAAATGACAAAAAAATGACGAAAATGTGACAAAAAATGACAAAAATGTGACAAAAAATGACAAAAATGTGACAAAAAATGACAAAAAAATGTGACAAAAAATGACAAAAATGTGACAAAAAAATGACAAAAATGTGACAAAAAATGACAAAAAAATGTGACAAAAAATGACAAAAATGTGACAAAAAATGACAAAAAAATGTGACAAAAAATGACAAAAATGTGACAAAAAAATGACAAAAAAATGACAAAAAATGACAAAAAAATGTGACAAAAAATGACAAAAATGTGACAAAAAATGACAAAAAAATTTGACAAAAAATGACAAAAATGTGACAAAAAATGACAAAAAAAAATGACAAAAAATGACAAAAATTTGACGAAAATGTGATAAAAAATAGAAGAAAAAAAATTACAAAAAATGACAAAAAATTTAGAACACATGGCAAAAAAATGACAAAAAAGTAAAAAAAAAACGAGTTGAATACCAACAAAACAATGATGGAAAAACGATCTGCTGACGTGAGGAGAAACACCCTCTCGGTTCAGGCGGGGGTTAAGAGGTTAAACACTTTGACGTCACGGATAAATCTCAGTTTTAACACAAAGCCCTGGAGAATCTTTTAACCACACGCTGTTAATCACAGAAACTGGTCTTTTTACACTGGTTCTGTGGCCCCGCCCCTCACCTGTGGCCCCGCCCCTCACCTGTGGCCCCGCCCCTCACCTGTGGCCCCGCCCCTCACCTGTGGCCCCGCCCCTCACCTGCTGGTGCTCGAGCTGCAGCTGCTGTAGCTCCGCCCACAGGTCGTCGCTGCGCTGATGCAGGTCGACTCGAGTCTGAGACGCTTCGTCCACGACTTTGTGCAGCGCCTCGATCTCCTCCTCCAGATCCTGCCGCCAGGGCCTCTGGGAGTCCACCCTGTGACATCACAAAGGGAAACATGGGAGTCCACCCTGTGACATCACAAAGGGAAACAGTTCACCCTGTGACATCACAAAGGGAAACATGGGAGGCCTGCGGGGGCGCTGTGTGTGCTGTGTGTAGTGTCAGACTGAGGCCTGAGGGGGCGCTGTGTGTGCTGTGTGTAATGTCAGACTGAGGCCTGAGGGGGCGCTGTGTGTGCTGTGTGTAATGTCAGACTGAGGCCTGAGGGGGCGCTGTGTGTGCTGTGTGTAATGTCAGACTGAGGCCTGAGGGGGCGCTGTGTGTGCTGTGTGTAATGTCAGACTGAGGCCTGAGGGGGCGCTGTGTGTGCTGTGTGTAATGTCAGACTGAGGTCTGCGGGGGCGCTGTGTGTAATGTGTGTAATGTCAGACTGAGGCCTGAGGGGGCGCTGTGTGTGCTGTGTGTAATGTCAGACTGAGGCCTGAGGGGGCGCTGTGTGTGCTGTGTGTAATGTCAGACTGAGGCCTGCGGGGGCGCTGTGTGTGCTGTGTGTAATGTCAGACTGAGGCCTGCGGGGGCGCTGTGTGTAATGTGTGTACTGTCAGACTGAGGCCTGAGGGGGCGCTGTGTGTAATGTGTGTAATGTCAGACTGAGGCCTGAGGGGGCGCTGTGTGTAATGTGTGTAATGTCAGACTGAGGCCTGAGGGGGCGCTGTGTGTAATGTGTGTAATGTCAGACTGAGGCCTGAGGGGGCGCTGTGTGTACTGTGTGTAATGTCAGACTGAGGCCTGAGGGGGCGCTGTGTGTAATGTGTGTAATGTCAGACTGAGGCCTGAGGGGGCGCTGTGTGTAATGTGTGTAATGTCAGACTGAGGCCTGCGGGGGCGCTGTGTGTGCTGTGTGTAGTGTCAGACTGAGGCCTGGGGGGGCGCTGTGTGTGCTGTGTGTAATGTCAGACTGAGGCCTGAGGGGGCGCTGTGTGTGCTGTGTGTAATGTCAGACTGAGGCCTGAGGGGGCGCTGTGTGTGCTGTGTGTACTGTCAGACTGAGGCCTGAGGGGGCGCTGTGTGTACTGTGTGTAATGTCAGACTGAGGCCTGCGGGGGCGCTGTGTGTGCTGTGTGTAATGTCAGACTGAGGCCTGAGGGGGCGCTGTGTGTGCTGTGTGTACTGTCAGACTGAGGCCTAAGGGGGCGCTGTGTGTAATGTGTGTAGTGTCAGACTGAGGCCTGGGGGGGCGCTGTGTGTACTGTGTGTAATGTCAGACTGAGGCCTGCGGGGGCGCTGTGTGTGCTGTGTGTAATGTCAGACTGAGGCCTGCGGGGGCGCTGTGTGTGCTGTGTGTAATGTCAGACTGAGGCCTGAGGGGGCGCTGTGTGTACTGTGTGTAATGTGTGTAATGTCAGACTGAGGCCTGAGGGGGCGCTGTGTGTACTGTGTGTAATGTCAGACTGAGGCCTGAGGGGGCGCTGTGTGTACTGTGTGTAATGTGTGTAATGTCAGACTGAGGCCTGAGGGGGCGCTGTGTGTGCTGTGTGTAATGTGTGTAGTGTCAGACTGAGGCCTGCGGGGGCGCTGTGTGTACTGTGTGTAATGTGTGTAATGTCAGACTGAGGCCTGAGGGGGCGCTGTGTGTGCTGTGTGTAATGTGTGTAGTGTCAGACTGAGGCCTGAGGGGGCGCTGTGTGTACTGTGTGTAATGTGTGTAGTGTCAGACTGAGGCCTGCGGGGGCGCTGTGTGTACTGTGTGTAATGTGTGTAATGTCAGACTGAGGCCTGAGGGGGCGCTGTGTGTGCTGTGTGTAATGTGTGTAGTGTCAGACTGAGGCCTGCGGGGGCGCTGTGTGTACTGTGTGTAATGTGTGTAATGTCAGACTGAGGCCTGAGGGGGCGCTGTGTGTGCTGTGTGTAATGTGTGTAGTGTCAGACTGAGGCCTGAGGGGGCGCTGTATGTGCTGTGTGTAATGTCAGACTGAGGCCTGCGGGGGCGCTGTGTGTGCTGTGTGTACTGTCAGACTGAGGCCTGAGGGGGCGCTGTGTGTACTGTGTGTAGTGTCAGACTGAGGCCTGAGGGGGCGCTGTATGTGCTGTGTGTAATGTCAGACTGAGGCCTGAGGGGGCGCTGTGTGTACTGTGTGTAATGTGTGTAGTGTCAGACTGAGGCCTGAGGGGGCGCTGTGTGTACTGTGTGTAATGTGTGTAGTGTCAGACTGAGGCCTGCGGGGGCGCTGTGTGTACTGTGTGTACTGTGTGTAGTGTCAGACTGAGGCCTGCGGGGGCGCTGTGTGTACTGTGTGTAATGTGTGTAATGTCAGACTGAGGCCTGAGGGGGCGCTGTGTGTAATGTGTGTAGTGTCAGACTGAGGCCTGAGGGGGCGCTGTGTGTACTGTGTGTAGTGTCAGACTGAGGCCTGAGGGGGCGCTGTGTGTGCTGTGTGTAATGTCAGACTGAGGCCTGAGGGGGCGCTGTGTGTACTGTGTGTAATGTCAGACTGAGGCCTGAGGGGGCGCTGTGTGTGCTGTGTGTAATGTCAGACTGAGGCCTGAGGGGGCGCTGTGTGTAATGTGTGTAATGTCAGACTGAGGCCTGAGGGGGCGCTGTGTGTACTGTGTGTAGTGTCAGACTGAGGCCTGAGGGGGCGCTGTGTGTACTGTGTGTACTGTGTGTAATGTCAGACTGAGGCCTGAGGGGGCGCTGTGTGTAATGTGTGTAATGTCAGACTGAGGCCTGCGGGGGCGCTGTGTGTAATGTGTGTAATGTCAGACTGAGGCCTGAGGGGGCGCTGTGTGTGATGTGTGTAATGTCAGACTGAGGCCTGAGGGGGCGCTGTGTGTACTGTGTGTAGTGTCAGACTGAGGCCTGAGGGGCGCTGTGTGTAATGTGTGTAATGTGTGTAATGTCAGACTGAAGCCTGAGGGGGCGCTGTGTGTGCTGTGTGTAATGTCAGACTGAGGCCTGAGGGGGCGCTGTGTGTGCTGTGTGTAATGTGTGTAATGTGTGTAATGTCAGACTGAGGCCTGCGGGGGCGCTGTGTGTGCTGTGTGTAGTGTCAGAGTGAGGCCTGAGGGGGCGCTGTGTGTGCTGTGTGTAGTGTCAGACTGAGGCCTGAGGGGGCGCTGTTGCTCACCGGTCTTTGAAGTCGTCCGCGTTGTTCTGGATGTTCTCCGACTCCAACATGAGCCTCGCGTTGGACAGAATCCACTCACTCACCTGAAACACAGTCAGATGCCCTTCCTCAGATTCAAACATGTTCCTCAGGTCTGGGCTCAGACAAACACAAGAAAATCCTCCCAGACGATTCTCCCGTCACGTTTCACAGGCTTTTCTCTGACCGTCAAACATTTTTTACGCAGATTTCAGAAAGAAATTGGAAACTGTCATATTTTGTCATTTCCCAGTGAGCTGCTCCTCGTTCCTGTTCCTGACACAGAGCTGCACACAGGCCTCAAGTATACACTTTAAAATAATATAACATCATAAACCTGTGGAGCGAGTCTCTTCTGTTTAAAGGGACTATACAGAGTTTAAAAATGTTAAAATTAAGTATTTTCCTCCCCCTACATGTTCCAGCCATGTCCTAATGTGTAGAATGAGCTCAGACCTGTTCACCACAACTGCCTCTAAAATCCTGTACGGTCACTCAAAAATGTGTCACTTCGGCCCGAATTGCCGTCATGCACGAGCTTAATATAGAAGGTGCAGTTACACATGTGGCCTGAGGTGGCAGTAGTGAGTATAAAATGGCAAACTTGCTTCCAGCCCCTTTAAATCACTGTCCTCTTATCCCTCGTGTGGCCTTCGTGGGTCATTTTGAACCGCTGTTATGTTCCAGGCATTTGGATGCAGGTGACACCAGGGGGCGCTCTTCAACCCTCTCAGTGTAAATGTGACTTTCTTCAGAGAGACTTTAGGTCAGACATGAGTGACAGTAACATGAGGCTAAACACACTGAGCTCTTTGTTTCCAGTAAAAAGGCTGAGGCCTCATTGCTCTTCAGGCACAGACTGAGAAGTGAAGAAGGAAGTCATGGAGCTTCTGCTTTAGACAGAACTTCAGACTCTGCTGCAGGTAAGAGTCATATCATATTCTGGAACTCAAATATGTAGAAAAAACATAATGTTTGAGTTTCATAACATGACATAGTGTAACTCTTATATCCAGCAGAAGTCTGAAGTTCTGTCTGAAGCAGAAGCTCCATGACTTCCTTCTTCACTTCTCACTCTGTGACTGAAGAGCAATGAGGCCTCAGCCTTTTTACTGGAAACAAAGAGCTCACTGTGTTTAGCCTCATGTTACTGTCACTCATGTCTGACCTAAAGTCTCACTGAAGAAAGTCACATTTACACTGAGGAGGTTGGAGGGCGCCCCCTGGTGTCACCTGGTGTCACCTGCATCCAAATGCCTGGAACGTAACAGTGGGTCTAAATGACACGAAGGCCACAGACTAAAGTGTGTCATTATCAAACCAGATGTTTCTGCTCCACTTTATATCTGTCTGTGAAGAAGCTCCTTCAGGTGAAGGTTCTTGAGTCCTCGTCTGTACTCTGTAGTTGCAGACACTTCAACTACAGAGTACAGACGAGGACTTAAGAACCTGCATTGAAGATGGAAAACTCCTGAAAGACTGAGAGCCTACACAGACGCTGAGCAGCTGCAGTAACTGATGAGGATGAAGAGTTTGGTCTCATCTAAGTCACAGAAACATGACGTCAGAGTGCGTCAGATGCCCCACCTGCCGGTACAGCTGCTCCCACTGCGCCCTGAGCGGCTCCCAGGAGGTGGCGCTGTCGGCTCGCTGCTGCAGGACGTTTCGGATCTGAGACTCCAGCTCCAGGTTCAGCTGCTCCAAGGCCTGGACTTTATCTCTGTAGTCCACCAGAGACCAGCCCAGTCCAGACGCCGCAGGGCCTGGAGACAAAAACCTTTAACACCAGAGACCAGCCCAGTCCAGACGCCGCAGGGCCTGGAGACAAAAACCTTTAACACCAGAGACCAGAGACCAGCCCAGTCCAGACGCCGCAGGGCCTGAGACAAAAACCTTTAACACCAGAGACCAGCCCAGTCCAGACGCCGCAGGGCCTGGAGACAAAAACCTTTAACACCAGAGACCAGCCCAGTCCAGACGCCGCAGGGCCTGGAGACAAAAACCTTTAACACCAGAGACCAGCCCAGTCCAGACGCCGCAGGGCCTGGAGACAAAAACCTTTAACACCAGAGACCAGCCCAGTCCAGACGCCGCAGGGCCTGAGACAAAAACCTTTAACACCAGAGACCAGCCCAGTCCAGACGCCGCAGGGCCTGAGACAAAAACCTTTAACACCAGAGACCAGCCCAGTCCAGACCAGACCACCTCATGTCTCACCTCATGTCTCACCTCATGTCTCACCTGTCTTGGGGACCACCTCATACCTCACCTGTCTTGGGGACCACCTCATGTCTCACCTGTCTTGGGGACCACCTCATGTCTCACCTCATGTCTCACCTCATGTCTCACCTGTCTTGGGGACCACCTCATACCTCACCTGTCTTGGGGACCACCTCATGTCTCACCTGTCTTAGGGACCACCTCATGTCTCACCTCATGTCTCACCTGTCTTGGGGACCACCTCATGCCTCACCTGTCTTGGGGACCACCTCATGTCTCACCTGTCTTGGGGACCACCTCATGTCTCACATGTCTCACCTCATGCCTCACCTGTCTTGGGGACCACCTCATGCCTCACCTGTCTTGGGGACCACCTCATGCCTCACCTGTCTTGGGGACTACCTCATGTCTCACCTCATGTCTCACCTCATGTCTCACCTCATGTCTCACCTGTCTTGGGGACCACCTCATGTCTCACCTCATGTCTCACCTCATGTCTCACCTCATGCCTCACCTGTCTTGGGGACCACCTCATGTCTCACCTGTCTTGGGGACCACCTCATACCTCACCTGTCTTGGGGACCACCTCATGTCTCACCTCATACCTCACCTGTCTTGGGGACCACCTCATGTCTCACCTCATGCCTCACCTGTCTTGGGGACCACCTCATACCTCACCTGTCTTGGGGACCACCTCATGTCTCACCTCATGCCTCACCTGTCTTGGGGACCACCTCATGTCTCACCTCATGTCTCACCTGTCTTGGGGACCACCTCATGCCTCACCTGTCTCACCTCATGTCTCACCTCATGCCTCACCTCATGTCTCACCTCATGTCTCACCTCATGTCTCACCTCATGTCTCACCTCATGTCTCACCTGTCTTGGGGACCACCTCATGTCTCACCTGTCTTAGGGACCACCTCATGTCTCACCTGTCTTGGGGACCACCTCATGCCTCACCTGTCTTGGGGACCACCTCATGCCTCACCTGTCTTGGGGACCACCTCATGCCTCACCTGTCTTGGGGACCACCTCATGCCTCACCTGTCTTGGGGACCACCTCATGTCTCACCTGTCTTGGGGACCACCTCATGCCTCACCTGTCTTGGGGACCACCTCATGTCTCACCTGTCTTGGGGACCACCTCATGCCTCACCTGTCTTGGGGACCACCTCATGTCTCACCTGTCTTAGGGACCACCTCATGTCTCACCTCATGTCTCACCTCATGTCTCACCTCATGTCTCACCTCATGTCTCACCTGTCTTGGGGACCACCTCATGTCTCACCTGTCTTGGGGACCACCTCATGTCTCACCTGTCTTAGGGACCACCTCATGTCTCACCTCATGTCTCACCTCATGTCTCACCTCATGTCTCACCTCATGTCTCACCTCATGTCTCACCTCATGTCTCACCTCATGTCTCACCTCATGTCTCACCTGTCTTGGGGACCACCTCATGTCTCACCTCATGTCTCACCTCATGTCTCACCTCATGCCTCACCTCATGTCTCACCTCATGTCTCACCTCATGCCTCACCTCATGTCTCACCTCATGTCTCACCTCATGTCTCACCTCATGTCTCACCTCATGCCTCACCTCATGTCTCACCTCATGTCTCACCTGTCTTAGGGACCACCTCATGTCTCACCTGTCTTGGGGACCACCTCATGCCTCACCTGTCTTGGGGACCACCTCATGTCTCACCTCATGTCTCACCTGTCTTGGGGACCACCTCATGTCTCACCTGTCTTGGGGACCACCTCATGTCTCACCTCATGTCTCACCTCATGTCTCACCTCATGTCTCACCTCATGTCTCACCTCATGTCTCACCTCATGTCTCACCTCATGTCTCACCTCATGTCTCACCTCATGTCTCACCTCATGTCTCACCTCATGTCTCACCTCATGTCTCACCTCATGTCTCACCTCATGTCTCACCTCATGTCTCACCTCATGTCTCACCTCATGTCTCACCTGTCTTGGGGACCACCTCATGTCTCACCTGTCTTGGGGACCACCTCATGTCTCACCTGTCTTAGGGACCACCTCATGTCTCACCTCATGTCTCACCTCATGTCTCACCTCATGTCTCACCTCATGTCTCACCTCATGTCTCACCTCATGTCTCACCTCATGTCTCACCTGTCTTGGGGACCACCTCATGTCTCACCTCATGTCTCACCTCATGTCTCACCTCATGTCTCACCTCATGTCTCACCTCATGCCTCACCTCATGTCTCACCTCATGTCTCACCTCATGTCTCACCTCATGTCTCACCTCATGCCTCACCTCATGCCTCACCTCATGTCTCACCTCATGTCTCACCTCATGTCTCACCTCATGCCTCACCTGTCTTGGGGACCACCTCATGTCTCACCTCATGTCTCACCTCATGTCTCACCTCATGTCTCACCTGTCTTAGGGACCACCTCATGTCTCACCTGTCTTGGGGACCACCTCATGCCTCACCTGTCTTGGGGACCACCTCATGCCTCACCTGTCTTGGGGACCACCTCATGTCTCACCTGTCTTGGGGACCACCTCATGTCTCACCTGTCTTGGGGACCACCTCATGCCTCACCTGTCTTAGGGACCACCTCATGTCTCACCTGTCTTGGGGACCACCTCATGTCTCACCTGTCTTGGGGACCACCTCATGTCTCACCTGTCTTGGGGACCACCTCATGTCTCACCTCATGTCTCACCTCATGTCTCACCTGTCTTAGGGACCACCTCATGTCTCACCTGTCTCACCTCATGTCTCACCTGTCTTGGGGACCACCTCATGTCTCACCTCATGTCTCACCTGTCTTGGGGACCACCTCATGTCTCACCTGTCTTGGGGACCACCTCATGTCTCACCTCATGTCTCACCTCATGTCTCACCTCATGTCTCACCTCATGTCTCACCTCATGTCTCACCTCATGTCTCACCTCATGTCTCACCTCATGTCTCACCTCATGTCTCACCTCATGTCTCACCTCATGTCTCACCTCATGTCTCACCTGTCTTGGGGACCACCTCATGTCTCACCTCATGTCTCACCTCATGTCTCACCTCATGTCTCACCTCATGTCTCACCTCATGTCTCACCTCATGTCTCACCTCATGTCTCACCTCATGTCTCACCTGTCTTGGGGACCACCTCATGTCTCACCTGTCTTGGGGACCACCTCATGTCTCACCTGTCTTAGGGACCACCTCATGTCTCACCTCATGTCTCACCTCATGTCTCACCTCATGTCTCACCTCATGTCTCACCTCATGTCTCACCTCATGTCTCACCTGTCTTGGGGACCACCTCATGTCTCACCTCATGTCTCACCTCATGTCTCACCTCATGTCTCACCTCATGTCTCACCTCATGCCTCACCTCATGTCTCACCTCATGTCTCACCTCATGTCTCACCTCATGTCTCACCTCATGTCTCACCTCATGTCTCACCTGTCTTGGGGACCACCTCATGTCTCACCTCATGTCTCACCTCATGTCTCACCTCATGTCTCACCTCATGTCTCACCTCATGCCTCACCTCATGCCTCACCTCATGTCTCACCTCATGCCTCACCTCATGCCTCACCTCATGTCTCACCTCATGTCTCACCTCATGTCTCACCTCATGTCTCACCTGTCTTGGGGACCACCTCATGTCTCACCTCATGTCTCACCTCATGTCTCACCTCATGTCTCACCTCATGTCTCACCTCATGCCTCACCTCATGCCTCACCTCATGTCTCACCTCATGTCTCACCTCATGTCTCACCTCATGTCTCACCTGTCTTGGGGACCACCTCATGTCTCACCTGTCTTGGGGACCACCTCATGTCTCACCTGTCTTGGGGACCACCTCATGTCTCACCTGTCTCACCTCATGCCTCACCTGTCTTGGGGACCACCTCATGTCTCACCTCATGTCTCACCTCATGTCTCACCTCATGTCTCACCTGTCTTAGGGACCACCTCATGTCTCACCTGTCTTGGGGACCACCTCATGCCTCACCTGTCTTGGGGACCACCTCATGCCTCACCTGTCTTGGGGACCACCTCATGTCTCACCTGTCTTGGGGACCACCTCATGTCTCACCTGTCTTGGGGACCACCTCATGCCTCACCTGTCTTAGGGACCACCTCATGTCTCACCTGTCTTGGGGACCACCTCATGTCTCACCTGTCTTGGGGACCACCTCATGCCTCACCTGTCTTAGGGACCACCTCATGCCTCACCTCATGTCTCACCTGTCTTGGGGACCACCTCATGCCTCACCTGTCTTGGGGACCACCTCATGTCTCACCTGTCTTGGGGACCACCTCATGTCTCACCTCATGTCTCACCTCATGTCTCACCTCATGTCTCACCTCATGTCTCACCTCATGTCTCACCTGTCTCACCTCATGTCTCACCTGTCTCACCTCATGTCTCACCTGTCTTGGGGACCACCTCATGCCTCACCTGTCTTGGGGACCACCTCATGCCTCACCTGTCTCACCTCATGCCTCACCTGTCTTGGGGACCACCTCATGTCTCACCTCATGTCTCACCTCATGTCTCACCTCATGTCTCACCTGTCTTGGGGACCACCTCATGCCTCACCTGTCTCACCTCATGTCTCACCTGTCTTGGGGACCACCTCATGTCTCACCTCATGTCTCACCTCATGTCTCACCTCATGTCTCACCTCATGTCTCACCTGTCTTGGGGACCACCTCATGCCTCACCTGTCTCACCTCATGCCTCACCTGTCTTGGGGACCACCTCATGTCTCACCTCATGTCTCACCTCATGTCTCACCTCATGTCTCACCTGTCTTGGGGACCACCTCATGCCTCACCTGTCTTGGGGACCACCTCATGTCTCACCTGTCTCACCTCATGCCTCACCTGTCTTGGGGACCACCTCATGTCTCACCTCATGTCTCACCTCATGTCTCACCTCATGTCTCACCTGTCTTGGGGACCACCTCATGCCTCACCTGTCTTGGGGACCACCTCATGTCTCACCTGTCTCACCTCATGCCTCACCTGTCTTGGGGACCACCTCATGTCTCACCTCATGTCTCACCTCATGTCTCACCTCATGCCTCACCTGTCTTGGGGACCACCTCATGCCTCACCTGTCTTGGGGACCACCTCATGCCTCACCTGTCTTGGGGACCACCTCATGTCTCACCTGTCTTGGGGACCACCTCATGTCTCACCTGTCTTGGGGACCACCTCATGCCTCACCTGTCTTAGGGACCACCTCATGTCTCACCTGTCTTGGGGACCACCTCATGTCTCACCTGTCTTGGGGACCACCTCATGCCTCACCTGTCTTAGGGACCACCTCATGCCTCACCTCATGTCTCACCTGTCTTGGGGACCACCTCATGCCTCACCTGTCTTGGGGACCACCTCATGTCTCACCTGTCTTGGGGACCACCTCATGTCTCACCTCATGTCTCACCTGTCTTGGGGACCACCTCATGCCTCACCTGTCTCACCTCATGTCTCACCTCATGTCTCACCTCATGTCTCACCTCATGTCTCACCTGTCTTAGGGACCACCTCATGCCTCACCTGTCTCACCTCATGTCTCACCTCATGTCTCACCTCATGTCTCACCTCATGTCTCACCTCATGTCTCACCTCATGTCTCACCTGTCTCACCTCATGCCTCACCTGTCTTGGGGACCACCTCATGCCTCACCTGTCTTGGGGACCACCTCATGTCTCACCTGTCTTGGGGACCACCTCATGTCTCACCTGTCTTGGGGACCACCTCATGCCTCACCTGTCTTAGGGACCACCTCATGTCTCACCTGTCTTGGGGACCACCTCATGTCTCACCTGTCTTAGGGACCACCTCATGTCTCACCTGTCTTGGGGACCACCTCATGCCTCACCTGTCTTAGGGACCACCTCATGTCTCACCTGTCTTAGGGACCACCTCATGTCTCACCTGTCTTGGGGACCACCTCATGTCTCACCTGTCTTGGGGACCACCTCATGCCTCACCTGTCTTAGGGACCACCTCATGCCTCACCTCATGTCTCACCTGTCTTGGGGACCACCTCATGCCTCACCTGTCTTGGGGACCACCTCATGTCTCACCTGTCTTGGGGACCACCTCATGTCTCACCTCATGTCTCACCTGTCTTGGGGACCACCTCATGCCTCACCTGTCTCACCTCATGTCTCACCTCATGTCTCACCTCATGTCTCACCTCATGTCTCACCTGTCTTAGGGACCACCTCATGCCTCACCTGTCTCACCTCATGTCTCACCTCATGTCTCACCTCATGTCTCACCTCATGTCTCACCTCATGTCTCACCTCATGTCTCACCTGTCTCACCTCATGCCTCACCTGTCTTGGGGACCACCTCATGTCTCACCTCATGTCTCACCTGTCTTGGGGACCACCTCATGTCTCACCTGTCTTGGGGACCACCTCATGTCTCACCTGTCTTGGGGACCACCTCATGCCTCACCTGTCTTGGGGACCACCTCATACCTCACCTGTCTTGGGGACCACCTCATGCCTCACCTGTCTTGGGGACCACCTCATGCCTCACCTGTCTTGGGGACCACGGGGGCGGAGCTGCTGCGGGTGCCCTGGAGGAACACGCTGCTGATGCCCAGGGCGCGGCGGGTCACGCGTGTGCCCGTGCTCGGGGCCCGGGGCCCGCACATGCCTGAGGACACGGTCACACGGCTCCCACACGCAGCAGCGGCCCGGGGGCGCTCTGAGGGCCGCTCGGGGCCGTGTCCGAGGACGGAGGCTCTGCGGCGAGAAACGGGCATCGTCTGAAACCAGAACCACAAACTTTAGACCTTCAGACAGAACAGCATGAAGTACACGAGTCAAAGTACTACAAGAGTACTCTGAAGAGTACACAGAGCACAGCATGAAGTACACGAGTCAAAGTACTACAAGTATCACAGTACTCTGAAGAGTACACAGAGCACAGCATGAAGTACATGAGTCAAAGTACTACAAGTATCACAGCACTCTGAAGAGTACACAGAGCACAGCATGAAGTACACGAGTCAAAGTACTACAAGTATCACAGCACTCTGAAGAGTACACAGCTACATCAGTATTCAGTAACTATTAAAGTATTCTTTTACTGCACTAAAACTTTGAACAAAACTTCAGTGAGTCACATGAAAAACAATCAATTATTGTTCACTAAATTAATCTGAACGACTACGTTAGAGAAACAGAACGAGCCCAGTCAGGTTGTGTATAAGTAGTATTATAGTAGTATTATAGCAGTAGTGTTTTACTGAGTACTTTTTACTTTATACCTTCATACAAGAGAAGAGAAAGAAGAGAGTGAGAGAAGCATTTAAGAATATAAAGTTACTCTAACCAGTGATCTGAGGAGGTCCTCACTGTGTGGAGGTCTGTGGAGGTCTGGGAGGTCCTCACTGTGTGGAGGTCTGGGAGGTCTGGGAGGTCCTCACTGTGTGGAGGTCTGGGAGGTCTGGGAGGTCCTCACTGTGTGGAGGTCCAGGAGCGAAACCCGTGGCTCTGTGTGTGGATTGTTTATATAAAGGTCGTGTCTCTTCTGGAAGCTCAGGCTTTGTTCCTGCGGCTCAGAACAAACACTCGAGTCAGCAGCGTCTGGACCGTTCACCACACGCCCCCGAAACTACACACAAACACACACAATACACACACACACACGCCCCCTAAACTATACACAAACAAGCACACACAATACACACACACGCCCCCTAAACTATACACAAACAAGCACACACAATACACACACACACGCCCCCTAAACTATACACAAACAAACACACACAATACACACACACACGCCCCCTAAACTAACACAAACAAACACACACACACATGGCTCTGAGCTGCTGCTTCAGGAGGAAACTCATCTCTGAAATATGAACCTGCAGACTCCAGGTTTCCCTTAATAATGATGATGATCGTGGTGCACTGTGGGGGGGGGCTCCGGGAGTATGGGGTCCAGGGCCCATTTTGGATCTTATTTTTTAGAACTTTTTATACCATTTATACCATTCTTATGAGAAAGTTGTAGAGATGGACATTATGAGGACCCGTTAATCCTGGTTTGTGCATCACGATGTAGTCAAGCCACCATTTTGTAAAATGAGACAGTTTAGAGATGGACATTATGAGGACCCGTTAATCCTTGTTTGTGTATCACGATGTAGTCAAGCCACCATTTTGTATTGTTATGACACAGTTTAGAGATGGACATTATGAGGACCCGTTAATCCTGGTTTGTGTATCACGATGTAGTCAAGCCACCATTTTGTATTGTTATGACACAGTTTAGAGATGGACATTATGAGGACCCGTTAATCCTGGTTTGTGTATCATGATGTAGTCAAGCCACCATTTTGTAAAATGAGACAGTTTAGAGATGGACATTATGAGTACCTGTTAACCCAGGTTTGTGTATCACGATGTAGTCAAGCCACCATTTTGTATGAGACAGTTTAGAGATGGACATTATGAGGACCCGTTAATCCTGGTTTGTGTATCACGATGTAGTCAAGCCACCATTTTGTAAAATGAGACAGTTTAGAGATGGACATCATGAGGACCCGTTAATCCTGGTTTGTGTATCACGATGTAGTTAAGCCACCATTTTGTATAATGAGACAGTTTAGAGATGGACATCATGAGGACCTGTTAATCCTGGTTTGTGTATCACGATGTAGTCAAGCCACCATTTTGTATTGTTATGACACAGTTTAGAGATGGACATTATGAGGACCCGTTAATCCTGGTTTGTGTATCATGATGTAGTCAAGCCACCATTTTGTAAAATGAGACAGTTTAGAGATGGACATCATGAGGACCTGTTAATCCTGGTTTGTGTATCATGATGTAGTCAAGCCACCATTTTGTATAACGAGACAGTTTAGAGATGGACATTATGAGGACCCGTTAATCCTGGTTTGTGTATCATGATGTAGTCAAGCCACCATTTTGTATTAATACGAGGCAGTTTAGAGATGACATTATGAGGACCTGATAATCCTGGTTTGTGTATCACGATGTAGTCAAGCCACCATTTTGTATAATGAGACAGTTTAGAGATGGACATTATGAGGACCCGTTAATCCTGGTTTGTGTATCACGATGTAGTCAAGCCACCATTTTGTATAATGAGACAGTTTAGAGATGGACATTATGAGGACCTGTTAATCCTGGTTTGTGTATCATGATGTAGTCAAGCCACCATTTTGTATAACGAGACAGTTTAGAGATGGATATTATGAGGACCCGTTAATCCTGGTTTGTGTATCACGATGTAGTCAAGCCACCATTTTGTATTGTTATGACACAGTTTAGAGATGGACATTGTGAGGACCTGTTAATCCTGGTTTGTGTATCACGATGTAGTCAAGCCACCATTTTGTATTGTTATGACACAGTTTAGAGATGGACATTATGAGTACCTGTTAACCCAGGTTTGTGTATCACGATGTAGTCAAGCCACCATTTTGTATAACGAGACAGTTTAGAGATGGACATTATAAGTACCTGTTAACCCAGGTTTGTGTATCACGATGTAGTCAAGCCACCATTTTGTATAACGAGACAGTTTAGAGATGGACATTATGAGGACCCGTTAACCCAGGTTTGTGTATCACGATGTAGTCAAGCCACCATTTTGTATAATGAGACAGTTTAGAGATGGACATTATGAGGACCCGTTAATCCAGGTTTGTGTATCACGATGTAGTCAAGCCACCATTTTGTATGAGACAGTTTAGAGATGGACATTATGAGGACCCGTTAATCCTGGTTTGTGTATCACGATGTAGTCAAGCCACCATTTTGTACAATGAGACAGTTTAGAGATGGACATTATGAGGACCTGTTAATCCTGGTTTGTGTATCATGATATAGTCAAGCCACCATTTTGTATAACGAGACAGTTTAGAAATGGACATTATGAGGACCCGTTAATCCAGGTTTTTGTATCATGATGTAGTCAAGCCACCATTTTGTATAATGAGACAGTTTAGAGATGGACATTATGAGGACCTGTTAATCCTGGTTTGTGTATCACGATGTTGTCAAGCCACCATTTTGTATAACGAGACAGTTTAGAGATGAACATTATGAGGACCCGTTAATCCTGGTTTGTGTATCATGATGTAGTCAAGCCACCATTTTGTATAATGAGACAGTTTAGAGATGGACATTATGAGGACCCGTTAATCCTGGTTTGTGTATCATGATGTAGTCAAGCCACCATTTTGTATAATGAGACAGTTTAGAGATGGACATTATGAGGACCCGTTAATCCTGGTTTGTGTATCACGATGTAGTCAAGCCACCATTTTGTATAACGAGACAGTTTAGAGATGGACATTATGAGGACCCGTTAATCCTTGTTTGTGTATCATGATATAGTCAAGCCACCATTTTGTATTAATACGAGACAGTTTAGAGATGGACATTATGAGGACCCGTTAATCCTGGTTTGTGTATCACGATGTAGTCAAGCCACCATTTTGTATGAGACAGTTTAGAGATGGACATTATGAGGACCTGGTAATCCTGGTTTGTGTATCACGATATAGTCAAGCCACCATTTTGTATGAGACAGTTTAGAGATGGACATTATGAGGACCCGTTAATCCTGGTTTGTGTATCATGATGTAGTTAAGCCACCATTTTGTATAATGAGACAGTTTAGAAATGGACATTATGAGGACCCGCCCATGGCCCCGGTCCAGACGACAAACACTCAGAGTCACAAAAAAACATTTATTTACAAAAGTCACAAACAGCAGCAAAAAATACAATCAGTCACAGCGACGGTAACCACGACGACGGTGACCACGACGACGGTGACCACGACCAGGAACGACTCGAGTTTTTCCGTTTCCATGGTTTCTGTTCTAAAAGCATCGGACACATGAGACACAGTTTTCTAGAAAACATATTAAACTTAATTATATTTAAGGTTTTGCCGAAGACTAAACATTCAAATCTTTTCTGCCCGACATTTCTTCACTAAAATTGACTGAATAAAATGATATTTATTCCTTAAAACAAACGTTTTGCATAAATCACAGCGTTTCAGAACATTCAAAACCGGCTTTTTTCACTCACCACGATATTTGTAAATATTCAATGCAATGAAATTAAGTTTAAATCCTCCCCGTTTCAGCCGAGAAGAAGTAAAAATTCATACGTTTAATTAGGGAGGCACCGATACTTTTTCTAAAACCGATACGAGTACTTTGATCTAAGTACTCGCCGATACCGAATACTGATACGAGTACAAGGCATTTTCTTCAACATTCTTACTTTTTTCACAGCAGATTGGTTTGTAATGAGTTCATTAACTCATGTACATTTCCTTAAGTAAAGTCGGCGACACATTTAAGAGCAGTTATATTAGAATTGTGATGATGCCATTTATTATTTATTTTATTTTCATTCAATATAATTTTTAATGTTTATGTCTCTGTCCATCACAGACAGAAAAGCCCATGTCCTAAAGCTCCCAGTGCCTGAGCTTTATTCATTTATGTGTTTTTATTTAACAATAGTATTTCCGTCTTTTCTTCAGCTCCTGTAGATTTTCTCGTGTGTTTGTAGTAACTTAGCGAGTAGCTACAGCGTTTTCATTGTTCTGCTGCAGCTCATTTTCCCTCAATATAAACATGCTGTATGTCTTTAATCTGGATTTTCTGAGGACTTTTTAGTCGCCGGGTTAGTTTTTCAGATGAATAAACCCCTGGGCTAAAAACAGCGTCAGAATGGCCAAAACTGTTAGCCGCGAGTTAGCATTGTTAGCCTGTATGTTGTAAACACTGCAGCGAGTTAGCATCGTTAGCCTGTATGTTGTAAACACTGCAGACGCTGCAGCGAGTTAGCATCGTTAGCCTGTATGTTGTAAACACTGCAGACGCTGCAGCGAGTTAGCATCGTTAGCCTGTATGTTGTAAACACCGCAGGTCTAACGGTATTGGTTTCTGGTATCGGGACCTCATGAATGAGCACGAGTACGAGTACAAGCATGTGGTATCGGCCCGATACCCGATACTGGTATCGGTGCATCCCTAAGTTTAAGTTAACGATAATAAGTTAGAAAAGATTCAGAATCATCAGCAGCAGCAGCAGCACATTTAAACCCAGAGACACAGAATCAAAACGATTCAGAGTAAAAAAGTCCCGACGCCGTTTCTGTTCCATGAAAAAGGAAACGGATTCAGGCTCCGAGCCCTGGATCAGACGCATCACAGTCGCCACGGTAACGCCGGGTAACGCCCCCCACAGTCGCCACGGTAACGCCGGGTAACGCCCCCCACAGTCGCCATGGTAACACCGGGTAACGCCCCCCACAGTCGCCATGGTAACACCGGGTAACGCCCCCCACAGTCGCCATGGTAACACCGGGTAACGCCCCCTACAGTTGCCACGGTAACGTCGGGTAACGCCCCCTACAGGCTCAGTCCCTGCGACGTCTCGCTGTCCGACAGAGTCCGGCTCTTGGTCCCGGTCCCGGACCCGGTCCAAGTCCGGACGCGGACCGGGGGCGGGGTCTTAGACAGGAAGTCCTTCTTCTTCTGAGAGCCGAGCCAAGGCAGCAGCGACGTCACTTCCTGTCTGAAGCGGTGTCCAATCAGAGCGTAGAGGAACGGGTTGAGGGCGGGGTGACAGTAGGCCAGCGCTTTGAGCACGAGACCGGCCCGGTCCAAGGTCTGACGAGGACCACAGGACAGAGACATGTGGTCCACGTCCCACATCTGAGGAGACCAGAGGGAGACCGGGGTTAGACCAGAGACCAGAGACCAGAGAGAGACCAGAGACCAGAGACCAGAGACCAGAGGGAGACCAGAGACCAGAGAGAGACCGGGTTAGACCAGAGAGAGACCAGAGAGAGACCAGAGAGAGACCAGAGAGAGACCAGAGAGAGACCAGAGACCAGAGAGAGACCAGAGAGAGACCAGAGAGAGACCAGAGAGAGACCAGAGAGAGACCAGAGACCAGAGGGAGACCAGGTCAGAACCACTAACACCAAAACAAGACCAGATGAATAAATGTAAATGAATAATAAAACTTTGTACAAAATGCTCCTGAAATGGAAAAAAGTATCTTCAACATGGGCCGTCCTCACGTCTGATGTTTGGCTTCATGTGATCATGTAAATAATATATATATATTGTATATAATGTACATAATGTACATAATGTATATAATGTATATAATATAACTATTGTAAATAATATAAATATTTGCTCAAATACGTCACAAACCAGATGTTCCGCCACATTTAGGTCGGAGGCTGGTTTTAGGTGACTGTTACCACGGTTACCACGGTTACCACGGTTACTGCGGTGACGGTTACCTCGGCGATGAGGACGCAGGTGTGAGGAAGCTGAGTGACGACGAAGACCACCATGATCACCACGACGACCAGCAGGGCGCGGTGCTTGTGGAAGGTGCGGGTCGTCAGCAGCCGCCGGCCAATCACCACGTAGCAGGTCGCCATGACGACCAGCGGCACGAAGAAGCCCACGGCGACCTGCAGGGGGCAGCAGAGTGACTGTTATGATGGAGTCAGGACAGCAGGGGGCAGCAGAGTGACTGTTATGATGGAGACAGGACAGCAGAGTGACTGTTATGATGGAGTCAGGACAGCAGAGTGACTGTTATGATGGAGACAGGACAGCAGAGTGACTGTTATGATGGGGTCAGGACAGCAGAGTGACTGTTATGATGGGGTCAGGACAGCAGGGGGCAGCAGAGTGACTGTTATGATGGAGTCAGGACAGCAGAGTGACTGTTATGATGGGGTCAGGACAGCAGAGTGACTGTTATGATGGAGTCAGGACAGCAGAGTGACTGTTATGATGGAGTCAGGACAGCAGAGTGACTGTTATGATGGAGACAGGACAGCAGAGTGACTGTTATGATGGAGTCAGGACAGCAGAGTGACTGTTATGATGGAGTCAGGACAGCAGAGTGACTGTTATGATGGAGTCAGGACAGCAGAGTGACTGTTATGATGGAGACAGGACAGCAGAGTGACTGTTATGATGGGGTCAGGACAGCAGAGTGACTGTTATGATGGGGTCAGGACAGCAGAGTGACTGTTATGATGGAGTCAGGACAGCAGAGTGACTGTTATGATGGGGTCAGGACAGCAGAGTGACTGTTATGATGGGGTCAGGACAGCAGGGGGCAGCAGAGTGACTGTTATGATGGAGTCAGGACAGCAGAGTGACTGTTATGATGGGGTCAGGACAGCAGAGTGACTGTTATGATGGAGTCAGGACAGCAGAGTGACTGTTATGATGGAGTCAGGACAGCAGAGTGACTGTTATGATGGAGACAGGACAGCAGAGTGACTGTTATGATGGAGTCAGGACAGCAGGGGGCAGCAGAGTGACTGTTATGATGGAGACAGGACAGCAGAGTGACTGTTATGATGGAGTCAGGACAGCAGAGTGACTGTTATGATGGAGACAGGACAGCAGAGTGACTGTTATGATGGAGACAGGACAGCAGGGGGCGGCAGAGTGACTGTTATGATGGAGTCAGGACAGCAGAGTGACTGTTATGATGGAGACAGGACAGCAGAGTGACTGTTATGATGGAGTCAGGACAGCAGGGGGCAGCAGAGTGACTGTTATGATGGAGTCAGGACAGCAGGGGGCAGCAGAGTGACTGTTATGATGGAGTCAGGACAGCAGAGTGACTGTTATGATGGAGTCAGGACAGCAGAGTGACTGTTATGATGGAGTCAGGACAGCAGAGTGACTGTTATGATGGAGTCAGGACAGCAGAGTGACTGTTATGATGGAGACAGGACAGCAGAGTGACTGTTATGATGGAGACAGGACAGCAGAGTGACTGTTATGATGGAGACAGGACAGCAGAGTGACTGTTATGATGGAGTCAGGACAGCAGAGTGACTGTTATGATGGGGTCAGGACAGCAGAGTGACTGTTATGATGGAGTCAGGACAGCAGAGTGACTGTTATGATGGAGTCAGGACAGCAGAGTGACTGTTATGATGGAGACAGGACAGCAGAGTGACTGTTATGATGGAGTCAGGACAGCAGGGGGCAGCAGAGTGACTGTTATGATGGAGACAGGACAGCAGAGTGACTGTTATGATGGAGTCAGGACAGCAGAGTGACTGTTATGATGGAGACAGGACAGCAGAGTGACTGTTATGATGGAGACAGGACAGCAGGGGGCGGCAGAGTGACTGTTATGATGGAGTCAGGACAGCAGAGTGACTGTTATGATGGAGACAGGACAGCAGAGTGACTGTTATGATGGAGACAGGACAGCAGGGGGCGGCAGAGTGACTGTTATGATGGAGTCAGGACAGCAGAGTGACTGTTATGATGGAGACAGGACAGCAGAGTGACTGTTATGATGGAGTCAGGACAGCAGGGGGCAGCAGAGTGACTGTTATGATGGAGTCAGGACAGCAGGGGGCAGCAGAGTGACTGTTATGATGGAGTCAGGACAGCAGAGTGACTGTTATGATGGAGTCAGGACAGCAGAGTGACTGTTATGATGGAGTCAGGACAGCAGGGGGCAGCAGAGTGACTGTTATGATGGGGTCAGGACAGCAGGGGGCGGCAGAGTGACTGTTATGATGGAGTCAGGACAGCAGGGGGCGGCAGAGTGACTGTTATGATGGGGTCAGGACAGCAGAGTGACTGTTATGATGGAGTCAGGACAGCAGAGTGACTGTTATGATGGAGTCAGGACAGCAGAGTGACTGTTATGATGGAGACAGGACAGCAGGGGGCAGCAGAGTGACTGTTATGATGGAGTCAGGACAGCAGGGGGCAGCAGAGTGACTGTTATGATGGAGTCAGGACAGCAGGGGGCAGCAGAGTGACTGTTATGATGGAGTCAGGACAGCAGGGGGCAGCAGAGTGACTGTTATGATGGAGTCAGGACAGCAGGGGGCAGCAGAGTGACTGTTATGATGGAGTCAGGACAGCAGGGGGCAGCAGAGTGACTGTTATGATGGGGTCAGGACAGCAGGGGGCAGCAGAGTGACTGTTATGATGGAGTCAGGACAGCAGGGGGCAGCAGAGTGACTGTTATGATGGGGTCAGGACAGCAGGGGGCAGCAGAGTGACTGTTATGATGGAGACAGGACAGCAGGGGGCAGCAGAGTGACTGTTATGATGGAGACAGGACAGCAGAGTGACTGTTATGATGGAGACAGGACAGCAGGGGGCAGCAGAGTGACTGTTATGATGGAGACAGGACAGCAGAGTGACTGTTATGATGGAGTCAGGACAGCAGAGTGACTGTTATGATGGAGACAGGACAGCAGGGGGCAGCAGAGTGACTGTTATGATGGAGTCAGGACAGCAGGGGGCAGCAGAGTGACTGTTATGATGGAGACAGGACAGCAGGGGGCAGCAGAGTGACTGTTATGATGGAGTCAGGACAGCAGGGGGCAGCAGAGTGACTGTTATGATGGAGTCAGGACAGCAGAGTGACTGTTATGATGGAGTCAGGACAGCAGGGGGCAGCAGAGTGACTGTTATGATGGAGTCAGGACAGCAGAGTGACTGTTATGATGGAGTCAGGACAGCAGAGTGACTGTTATGATGGAGACAGGACAGCAGAGTGACTGTTATGATGGAGTCAGGACAGCAGGGGGCAGCAGAGTGACTGTTATGATGGAGTC
This sequence comes from Gobius niger, assembly GCF_951799975.1. NCBI lineage: Eukaryota > Metazoa > Chordata > Actinopteri > Gobiiformes > Gobiidae > Gobius > Gobius niger. The sequence continues at coordinate 156,411 of NW_027639282.1, read as the reverse complement.
AGGACAGCAGAGTGACTGTTATGATGGAGTCAGGACAGCAGGGGGCAGCAGAGTGACTGTTATGATGGAGTCAGGACAGCAGAGTGACTGTTATGATGGAGTCAGGACAGCAGAGTGACTGTTATGATGGAGTCAGGACAGCAGAGTGACTGTTATGATGGAGTCAGGACAGCAGAGTGACTGTTATGATGGAGACAGGACAGCAGAGTGACTGTTATGATGGAGTCAGGACAGCAGAGTGACTGTTATGATGGAGTCAGGACAGCAGAGTGACTGTTATGATGGAGACAGGACAGCAGAGTCACTGTTATGATGGAGACAGGACAGCAGGGGACAGCAGAGTGACTGTTATGATGGGGTCAGGACAGCAGAGTGACTGTTATGATGGAGTCAGGACAGCAGAGTGACTGTTATGATGGAGACAGGACAGCAGAGTGACTGTTATGATGGAGTCAGGACAGCAGAGTCACTGTTATGATGGAGACAGGACAGCAGGGGACAGCAGAGTGACTGTTATGATGGAGTCAGGACAGCAGAGTGACTGTTATGATGGAGACAGGACAGCAGGGGACAGCAGAGTGACTGTTATGATGGAGTCAGGACAGCAGAGTGACTGTTATGATGGAGACAGGACAGCAGGGGACAGCAGAGTGACTGTTATGATGGAGTCAGGACAGCAGAGTGACTGTTATGATGGAGACAGGACAGCAGGGGGCAGCAGAGTGACTGTTATGATGGAGTCAGGACAGCAGGGGGCAGCAGAGTCACTGTTATGATGGAGACAGGACAGCAGGGGGCAGCAGAGTGACTGTTATGATGGGGTCAGGACAGCAGAGTGACTGTTATGATGGAGTCAGGACAGCAGAGTGACTGTTATGATGGAGACAGGACAGCAGAGTGACTGTTATGATGGGGTCAGGACAGCAGGGGGCAGCAGAGTGACTGTTATGATGGAGTCAGGACAGCAGAGTGACTGTTATGATGGAGACAGGACAGCAGAGTGACTGTTATGATGGAGTCAGGACAGCAGAGTGACTGTTATGATGGGGTCAGGACAGCAGAGTGACTGTTATGATGGGGTCAGGACAGCAGAGTGACTGTTATGATGGAGTCAGGACAGCAGAGTGACTGTTATGATGGAGACAGGACAGCAGAGTGACTGTTATGATGGGGTCAGGACAGCAGGGGGCAGCAGAGTGACTGTTATGATGGAGTCAGGACAGCAGAGTGACTGTTATGATGGAGACAGGACAGCAGAGTGACTGTTATGATGGAGACAGGACAGCAGAGTGACTGTTATGATGGGGTCAGGACAGCAGGGGGCAGCAGAGTGACTGTTATGATGGAGTCAGGACAGCAGAGTGACTGTTATGATGGAGACAGGACAGCAGAGTGACTGTTATGATGGAGTCAGGACAGCAGAGTGACTGTTATGATGGAGTCAGGACAGCAGAGTGACTGTTATGATGGGGTCAGGACAGCAGGGGGCAGCAGAGTGACTGTTATGATGGAGACAGGACAGCAGGGGGCAGCAGAGTGACTGTTATGATGGAGACAGGACAGCAGGGGGCAGCAGAGTGACTGTTATGATGGGGTCAGGACAGCAGGGGGCAGCAGAGTGACTGTTATGATGGAGACAGGACAGCAGGGGGCAGCAGAGTGACTGTTATGATGGAGTCAGGACAGCAGGGGGCAGCAGAGTGACTGTTATGATGGGGTCAGGACAGCAGGGGGCAGCAGAGTGACTGTTATGATGGAGTCAGGACAGCAGGGGGCAGCAGAGTGACTGTTATGATGGAGACAGGACAGCAGAGTGACTGTTATGATGGAGACAGGACAGCAGGGGGCAGCAGAGTGACTGTTATGATGGGGTCAGGACAGCAGGGGGCAGCAGACTCACCTGGAGGCCGAAGGTGGTCGTCTTGGCGACGCGGCCCCAGTCCGCGGGGAACACCATGCGGCAGGTCATGTGACCCCCGGTGTCAGTCGCCTTGGAGAAAATGAGCTCCGGAACAGCTAACAGCATCGCTAACAGCCACATGCCCACGCTAACGCCGCAGGCCACGCCCCTCCTCCGGCTCTGACCGTTTAAAGCCGCCGTCGGGTGAACGATCACCACGTAACGATCCAGCGCGATGCAGGCGAGGAAGAGGCTGACGGAGAACAGGTTCACCTGGAGGAGAGGTCAGAGGTCAGAGGGAGAACAGGTTCACCTGGAGGAGAGGTCAGAGGTCAGAGGGAGAACAGGTTCACCTGGAGGAGAGGTCAGAGGTCAGAGGTCAGAGGGAGAACAGGTTCACCTGGAGGAGAGGTCAGAGGGAGAACAGGTTCACCTGGAGGAGAGGTCAGAGGTCAGAGGGAGAACAGGTTCACCTGGAGGAGAGGTGAGAGGTCAGAGGTCAGAGGGAGAACAGGTTCACCTGGAGGAGAGGTCAGAGGGAGAACAGGTTCACCTGGAGGAGAGGTCAGAGGTCAGAGGGAGAACAGGTTCACCTGGAGGAGAGGTCAGAGGTCAGAGGGAGAACAGGTTCACCTGGAGGAGAGGTCAGAGGTCAGAGGGAGAACAGGTTCACCTGGAGGAGAGGTCAGAGGTCAGAGGGAGAACAGGTTCATCTGAACCAAGAGAATCTTATTCCTCACGTCAGATTTTTTTTGTCATTTTTTTGTTAATTTTTTGTCACATTTTTGTCCATTTTGTGTCAATTTTTTTGTTATTTTTTTTTGTTAATTTTGTGTCATTTTTTTGTCATTTTTTGTCATTTTTTTGTCAATTTTTTGTCATTTTTTTGTCATTTTTTTGTCATTTTTTTGGTCATTTTTTCGTCACTTTTTTCGTCACTTTTTTCGTCACTTTTTTGTCACTTTTTTGTCACTTTTTTGTCATTTTTTTGTCATTTTTTTGTCATTTTTTTTGTCCATTTTGTGTCAATTTTTTTGTTATTTTTTTGTTAATTTTTTGTAATTTTTTTGTCAATTTTTTGTCAATTTTTTGTCAATTTTTTGTCATTTTTTTGTCATTTTTTTGTCATTTTTTGGTCATTTTTTTTGTCACTTTTTTTGTCATTTTTTGTCATTTTTTGTCATTTTTTGGTCACTTTTTTGTCACTTTGTCACTTTTTTGTCAATTTTTTGTCATTTTTTTGTCATTTTTTTTGTCATTTTTTGTCACATTTTTGTCATTTTTTTGTCATTTTTTTGTCATTTTTTTGTTATTTTTTTGTCATTTTTTTGTCATTTTTTGTCATTTTTTGTCATTTTTTTGTCATTTTTTTGTCATTTTTTTGTCATTTTTTTGTCATTTTTTTGTCATTTTTTTTGTCATTTTTTAGTCATTTTTTAGTCATTTTTTGTCATTTTTTGTCATTTTTTGGTCATTTTTTTGTCATTTTTTTGTCATTTTTTGTCATTTTTTTTGTCCATTTTGTGTCAATTTTTTTGTTATTTTTTTGTTAATTTTGTGTCATATTTTTTAATTTTTTTGTCAATTTTTTGTCAATTTTTTGTCATTTTTTTGTCATTTTTTGGTCATTTTTTGGTCATTTTTTTTGTCAATTTTTTGTCATTTTTTTGTCATTTTTTTGTCACTTTTTTCGTCACTTTTTTGTCATTTTTTGTCATTTTTTGTCATTTTTTTGTCACTTTTTTGTCACTTTTTGTCATTTTTTTTGTCACTTTTTTGTCAATTTTTTGTCATTTTTTCGTCATTTTTTTGTCATTTTTTGTCACATTTTTGTCATTTTTTTGTCATTTTTTGTCATTTTTTTTGTCATTTTTTTGTCACTTTTTTGTCACTTTTTTGTCAATTTTTTGTCATTTTTTTTGTCATTTTTTGTCACATTTTTTGTCATTTTTTGTCATTTTTTGTCATTTTTTTGTCAATTTTTTGTCATTTTTTTTGTCATTTTTTGTCATTTTTTTGTCATTTTTTTGTCATTTTTTTGTCATTTTTTTGTCATTTTTTGTCATTTTTTTGTCATTTTTTCGTCACTTTTTTCGTCACTTTTTTCGTCACTTTTTTCGTCACTTTTTTGTCATTTTTTTGTCATTTTTTTGTCATTTTTTGTCATTTTTTTTGTCCATTTTGTGTCAATTTTTTTGTTATTTTTTTGTTAATTTTGTGTCATTTTTTTAATTTTTTTGTCAATTTTTTGTCACTTTTTTGTCATTTTTTTGTCATTTTTTTGTCATTTTTTGTCACTTTTTTGTCACATTTTTGTCATTTTTTGTCATTTTTTTGTCACTTTTTTGTCATTTTTTTGTCATTTTTTTGTCATTTTTTGGTCATTTTTTTGTCACATTTTTGTCACATTTTTGTCATTTTTTGTCACTTTTTTGTCATTTTTTTTGTCAATTTTTTGTCACTTTTTTGTCAATTTTTGTCATTTTTTGGTCACATTTTTTGGTCACATTTTTTGGTCACTTTTTCCTCAACTTTTCATCAAATTTTCAGGTCAGAGGTCAGAGGGAGAACAGGTTCACCTGGAGCAGAGGTCAGAGGTCAGAGGGAGAACAGGTTCACCTGGAGCAGAGGTCAGAGGTCAGTACCTTGTAGATCCAGGCGGTGACCTTGCAGAGCGCGTCCCCGTGGCTCCAGCCCGCAGTGCTCTCCTGGGCCCACAGGGGGAGCGTGAGCAGGAAGAGCAGGTCGGCGCCGCACAGGTGTAACAGGAACAGGTGAGTGAGCGCCTTCAGGCCCCGCCCTCCGCACAGGCCCCGCCCCCCGCGCAGGTAAACCCACAGCACCAGCACGTTCCCCATGAGGCCCAGCACCGCCGTGGTCCAGAGCAGGGGCGGCTCCAGGCGCCGCCGCAGCAGCCACGCCCCCGAGCGGTCACACATCAGGTCGTCATAGTCCTGGTACTCCTGGTACTCTGAGGGGTACTCTGAGGAGTAGTCCGGGGGGTACTCTGAGGTGTACGCCTCTGTGGGCCAGGACAGCAGGGACACTGAGGGGTCCGGCTGGAAAACAGGAACGACAGGTCCATGAGAAAACTGTCGAGCTTAAAGGGGGGTGTTCTGTAAAATGTACTTTTTCCAGCTTTCCATCCTGTTATTCTGTCCCTCCCTCATTAAAAACATGGCTGAAGTGTTGCCTTGGCACATTCACGTATTTCTGAGTAATCTGTAAAAACTCTGATGGCGGCCATTTTAGGTATAGGTTTGCCTGAGTCCTCCTAGGAACGCCCCCACCTCCTGGAGACGCCTCCGAGCTTTGGTCACCAGCCGAGTAACCAACCACTGCTCCTCAGCAGAACCCCCTCCCCACTGATGCCACAGACAGCGTGTGGAGGGGGCGTGTCTAAAGGCTCAGAGGTTCTTAAAGAGACAGAGGCCTATTTCAAGACATTCACTACAGCCATTTTGAGAGAGACATTTTATACAAGGCAGTTATTCTAATTTACTGCATTTACAGACCAACAGAAGGTTTGTCATCATTGTAGTGAGATATAGACTGGTGCTGTGGGACTGACAAAAGCAGAACACCCCCTCTTTAAAGCAGAACACCCCCTCTTTAAAGCAGAACACGCCCTCTTTAAAGCAGAACACCCCCTCTTTAAAGCAGAACACCCCCTCTTTAAAGCAGAACACCCCCTCTTTAAAGCAGAACACCCCCTCTTTAAAGCAGAACACGCCCTCTTTAAAGCAGAACACCCCCTCTTTAAAGCAGAACACGCCCTCTTTAAAGCAGAACACCCCCTCTTTAAAGCAGAACACCCCCTCTTTAAAGCAGAACACGCCCCCTTTAAAGCAGAACACCCCCTCTTTAAAGCAGAACACGCCCTCTTTAAAGCAGAACACGCCCTCTTTAAAGCAGAACACGCCCTCTTTAAAGCAGAACACGCCCTCTTTAAAGCAGAACACGCCCTCTTTACACTGCAAAAAGTGCCCTACGAAAAACAAGGATTTTTTTTTAAATAAGACAGTTTGTCTTGTTTGAAGGAAAAAATTCTGCCAATGGGCTCAGCATTTTTTTCTTGCTAAGAATTCTTATTTCTACAATATTTTTCTCATCATAAAACAAGAAAGAAACACTAAATTTAAGCAAATAAAGCTAGAATTAAGCAAAATGTCCTCTGAAAATGGAATAATTTAAGGAAAACATTCTTATTTAGTGAAAAATTGTGGATATTTTACTTAAATGTTGCTTGATTTAAGTAAAATGTTCTAAATGACTCACATTTTTGAGCAAAATGTTGTTAATAAATACTAATATTTAAGGAAAGTATTGCCCGGAGACCCGCCTCCATGATGTGGAGCCAGGCTGATGGTCAGAATCACCTGCAGGAGGATTCACCTATTGTACATGTTTTTAGTGGCAGACACGGGGAGAACATGCTCCACACAGAAAGGCCTCGTCCTGGTGGGAATCGAACCCGGGACCTTCGAGCTGTGAAGCTGAGGCTCTAACCGCTGTGCCACCGAGCCGCCCACTTTAAAGAATGGAATGTTTTATCTCTCTGTGAGAAGCAGTTCTTACATTAAGAGCTGTTGATCTGAGTTTTTCTTAAAATAAGAAAAATATTCTTTGTCTAAAACTGAAGAAGATTCAAAAGGGTTTTTTTAAGAAAAAATGATCATGTTTTTAGCAAATTTATCTGAACAAGAAATGGCCAGATTTTATTTCCTAAAATAAGAATTTTTTTCTCAAGAAAACTTTGCTCCACAAAACATTATGACTTTTTAGGGAAAAAATAGAACTTATTTCTTAAAGTAAGACATTTTTTACTTGCTTAGAATCCACTTGCAGTTTAACCTCTTAACCCCCGCCTGAACCCAGAGGATCTGCTTCCTCACGTCATCACGTTGTTTTTCTATCATTTATTTGTTGGGTTTTCAACTCTTTTTGTCCCAGGTTTTTGTGGAGTAAATGCTCTGGGTTCATGTGGGAGTTCAGGGGTTAAAGTGTGTGACGTGTGTCAGATGCCCTACCTGTGTGTGCTCCATGTTCAGGGCAGGTCAGATCTGAAACACACAAGTTTCACTTTGAGGAAACGGTTAAAACTGAAGAGTCTGACCCACAAACCACAGACCAACGGCTGCAACGACCGGGGGGAGGAGTCACAGCCGGAGTATTCGTAGTAATAATAGTAGTAGTAGTTTCACAGAATCCGTTAGGGGGAAGCCACATCCGTCTGTTGCCACGGCGACGGCGGTTCAGCCACGTAAACAGAGAGAAAAGAGCGGCAGCTTCAATCACAGGGAGCGAAATCACAGCTGGGTTTACTGAGAGCCCGGAAAGTCCCAACTTTATTATCATCTAAACAATACTCTGAAGGCTCTTTCACCTGAACACAGCACTTTGTATGCAGCTTTACCCCAATCCAAAAGCTTCTGGAAAAAAGGTGTGAAAAAAGCAACAAAACTGACGAAAACAAGGATGAAAATGTGAAAAAAGTGAGAAAAAAGTGAGAAAAAAGTGAGAAAAAAGTGAGAGAAAAGTGAGAGAAAAGTGAGAAAAAATTGACAAAAAAACTACAAAAATTGACAAAAAATTGACAAAAAAAATTGATGAAAAATTGAGAAAAAAGTGATGAGAATTTGACATAAAAAAAATCGGAAAATTTGACGAAAAAGTGGGAAAAAAAGTCACGAAAATTTGACAAAAATGAGAAGACTGCCCAAGAAAAAAAGTGATGAAAAAAAATCAAAAGATCAATTTAGTTTTGTAGGTCTCAGCTTTCAAATGAGGCGTTACACTGGCCTACAGGATTTGGGTAAAGCTGAACTGGAGAAAAGGCTCTGGGTTCAGGCGGGAGTTAAGAGGTTAATAACCCTGATTTACTGAGTTTTAAATCTGAAAAAACAAGGCAAAATGTACATTCTTTTTTTGGAGGATCGACCTATTGTATATGTTTTTAGTGGTGGGGGGAACCTACGCAGACACGAGGAGAACATGCACACGCGCCACACCTTCTCATGCAGCACGAGCACTAACCACTGAGCCACCGCGACGCCACAGTAAAGACCGGAGGCAGAAACAAACACGACCAAAGCACAGGATCCAAGCCTGAAACTAAACAAACAACAACTAAACAAAACAACAACTAAACAACTAAACAACTAAACAACAACTAAACAACATTTAACAAACACCGGCTGCACATTTACTTCATCAGAGGAACGAGACCTAAACAGGAAACTTCTGAGCAAAACAAAGCTGTGCATTTCTTCCTGATCTGCATCGAACGTTTCAGTCATTGTGATGGAATGAAACAGAAAAAGTAAATGTAGATCTAATGTGTTTTTAATGCCGTTTAACCTCTTACCTCCCACCTGAGCAGAGCACGGCCTCTCCAGTCTGGTTTGACCCAAATGTAAAGGCTTATTGGAGAAAGGGTAAGAAAATCTAATAAAAAATGTGACAAAAAATAAATAAAAATGTGACAAAAAATAAATAAAAATGTGACAAAAAATAAATAAAAATGTGACAAAAAAATAAATAAAAATGTGACAAAAAATAAATAAAAATGTGACAAAAAAATAATAAAAATGTGACAAAAAATAAATAAAAATGTGAGAAAAAAATAATAAAAATGTGAGAAAAAAATAATAAAAATGTGAGAAAAAAATAATAAAAATGTGACAAAAAAATAATAAAAATGTGACAAAAAATAATAAAAATGTGACAAAAAAATAATAAAAATGTGACAAAAAAATAAATAAAAATGTGACAAAAAAACGACAAAAATGTGACAAACTCTGGCAAATCTGAGGTGAAAAAGAATGTGAAAAAGTGACACACTGAGGCATTAGTGCGAGGAAAAGGATCTGTTTGTGTGTCTTGGCTTTGAGGCGTTTGTCCGGCCGATATGCTGCAAGCGCCAGGTGAGAAGTTGTTAGATTTGGGTAAAGCCGAACTGGAGAAACTGCTGGGTTAAGGCGGAGGGTCAGAGGTTCAGGCCTTTGGTTTGAGACACAGTTCACGCTCAGATAAAGACTGACTTTCCTGCACAAACAGAAGCGTCTTACCGTGAGCTCGTCGGCCTGGATCTGGGTCTGGGTCTGGTCTGGGTCTGGTCTGGGTCTGGTCTGGGTCTGGTCTGCTGCAGTCTGGTCTAACCTCAGTCTGAGTGAGTCTGAGTGAGTCGGGTCTAACGATCGTTAAACCGCAGTTACGTCAGGAGGAAGTGGCTGTGACACTTTCAGAGAGAACATCTGCCCTCGTGTCTGAGCACGTGCACTCAGGGCACGCTCCTCAAAACAAGCCTCAGATCCACACGTGGGGTACTCTCTTCAAGCCTCAGATCCACACGTGGGGGTACTCTCTTCAAGCCTCAGATCCACACGTGGGGTACTCTCTTCAAGCCTCAGATCCACACGTGGGGTACTCTCTTCAAGCCTCAGATCCACACGTGGGGTACTCTCTTCAAGCCTCAGATCCACGCGTGGGGTACTCTCTTCAAGCCTCAGATCCACACGTGGGGTACTCTCTTCTGTCCATGGAGCATGTTCACTCAAAACTACATGAAAACTGTTAAAGAGGGGGTTTCTATTGTCTATAGCACAAGCCGGTTTGGCTTTACCCCAATCCAAAAGCTTCTGGAGAAAGCTGTGAAAATAGCAACAAAACTGAGACCAAAACAATGATGGAAATGTGACAAAAAATGTGAGAAAACATTGAAAAAAAAGTGAAAAAGAAATTGACAAAAATATTACAAAAATGTGACAAAATTTGACAAAAAACTTACAAAAATTTGATAAAAAATTACAAAAAATTACAAAAAAGTTAGGCATCTGACACACGCCACAGTCTCTAACCCCTTAACTCCCACCTGAACCCAGAGCATTTTCTCCAGTTTGGCTTTACCCCAATCCAAAAGCTTCTGGAAAAAAGGTGAGAAAAAACTGAGATGAAAACAATGATGGAAATGTGACAAAAAAAATATGAAAAATGACAAAAATGTGACAAAATGTGACCAAAAAATTACACAAATTTGATGAAAAATGGACAAAAAAATGAAAAAAAGGTGACACAAAAAAATACACATTTTTGACAAGAAAGTCACAAAAATGAGTTGAACCCAACAAAAAAATGATGGAAAAAAAATGTGATGACGTGAGGAAAAAGATCCTCTCGGTTCAGGCGGGAGTTAAGAGGTTAAAGAGGGGGTGTTCTGCTTTAAAGAGGGGGTGTTCTGCTTTAAAGAGGGGGTGTTCTGCTTTAAAGAGGGGGTGTTCTGCTTTAAAGAGGGGGTGTTCTGCTTTAAAGAGGGGGTGTTCTGCTTTAAAGAGGGCGTGTTCTGCTTTAAAGAGGGGGTGTTCTGCTTTAAAGAGGGCGTGTTCTGCTTTAGAGAGGGGGTGTTCTGCTTTAAAGAGGGGGTGTTCTGCTTTAAAGAGGGGGTGTTCTGCTTTAAAGAGGGGGTGTTCTGCTTTAAAGAGGGGGTGTTCTGCTTTAAAGAGGGGGTGTTCTGCTTTAAAGAGGGGGTGTTCTGCTTTAAAGAGGGGGTGTTCTGCTTTAAAGAGGGGGTGTTCTGCTTTAAAGAGGGGGTGTTCTGCTTTTGTCAGTCCCATAGCACCAGTCTATATCTCACTACAATGATGACAAACCTTCTGTTGGTCTGTAAATGCAGTAAATTAGAATAACTGCCTTGTATAAAATGTCTCTCTCAAAATGGCTGTAGTGAATGTCTTGAAATAGGCCTCTGTCTCTTTAAGAACCTCTGAGCCTTTAGACACGCCCCCTCCACACGCTGTCTGTGGCATCAGTGGGGAGGGGGTTCTGCTGAGGAGCAGTGGTTGGTTACTCGGCTGGTGACCAAAGCTCGGAGGCGTCTCCAGGAGGTGGGGGCGTTCCTAGGAGGACTCAGGCAAACCTATCCCTAAAATGGCCGCCATCAGAGTTTTTACAGATTACTCAGAAATACGTGAATGTGCCAAGGCAACACTTCAGCCATGTTTTTAATGAGGGAGTGACAGAAGAACAGGATGGAAAGCTTGAAAAAGTCTATTTGGACAGGGGAGAGGAGTGAGGAGCTAGGAGATAGGAGATAGGAGTGAGGAGTGAGGAGTCAGAGAGTGTGAAGAGTGGTTTCCTGTTGACGCTCACAGCTGAACTACAGCACAGAAACAAACACATGTTTCTCTGGAGCAAAAGCGTCTCAGACCAAAGAGTGTGAACTTCCTGAAGCTGAGGAACCTCATGACGTGAGGAAGAGGAAGAAGGTCCTGCAGACTCTGTCACTTCAGCTTCACATGAGAAAGCAGACACTTTCAGGTGGCGCAGTAACTATGGCAACGGTGAAACTGTGAAATCACCGTCGTTCCTGATCCACATGACACGGAAACTGGCAAAAAGTTCAGCGTCTTTTCTGAGGCACAAATGAGTGCATAAGTATCATACAGCATTTTCTGAGTGCATTAAATTGCCTTTAAAACATTCCTAATGACTCCAGAATGTTCACACCTTGGCCTAACGGTTAAACAGAGGCACCTGTGTGTGATCTACTCTCAGTATAATTACAGCTGTTCTTTTAGGCCCTCAGAGCTGTGGTCACTAAACAACATCATGAAGGTCCAGGAGCACCAGAGAGGTCAGGGATAAAGCTGTGGAGAAGTTTAAAGCAGCATTAAGTTATACAAAGATTTCCCCAGATTTAAACATCTCCCGGAGCAACTGTTCAATCCATCGTTCGGAAATGGAAAGAGTAAAGCACCACTGCAGACTTACCAAGACACGGCTGTTCACCTAAACTAACAAACTGAACAAGGAGACACTGGTCAGAAATACAACCAAGTGCCCCAAGATAACTCTGGAGGAGCTGTGAAGTCCTGCCGCTGAGCTGGAGGAATTTGGACATGGGACAACTATAAGTCGTATCTACACAAATCTGGCCTTCATGGACGAGTGGAAGAAGAAAGCCATTATTGAAAGGAGGCCATAAGAAATCCTGTTTGAAGTTTGTAGAAGTCATATGGAGGACACAGCTCCATGTGGAAGAAGGAGCTTTGGTCAGATGAGACAAACGTTATGGAGCAAACCTAACACTGCTCATGGTCCTGAGTGCACCATCCCCAGTGTCAGATATACGGGGGGGAGCATCATGCTGTGGGGCTGCTTTTCCTCAGCGGGGACTGGGGAGACTGTGAGAATAGTTGTGAAGATGGATGGAGCCAAATACAGGGACATTTTGGAGGAAAACCTGCTGGAGTCACAAGAGAACTGAGGCTGGGGCGGAGCTTCACCTTCAGCAGGACAATGACCCTAAACACAAAGATAAATCTACAATGGAATGATTCAATAAAAACATATTAATGTGTTAGAATGGCCCAGTCAAAGTCCTGACCTAAATCCTATTGAAAATCTGTGGAAAGATCTGAAAACTGCTGTTCACAAACGCTCTCCTTCTAATGTGACAGAGCTGGAGTTGTTTTGTAAAGAGGAATGGGCTAAAATGTCAGTCTCTACATGTGCTAATCTTGTAGAGTCAAACCCCAAAAGACTTTCTGCTGTTATTGCAGTAAAAGGAGGTTCCACAAAGTATTCATTCATGCTGTATGATACTTATGCAAGTCCCACTTTTCACTTTTCTATTTTTTGAAAAATAACAGAATCATGTATCATTTTGCTTTCACTTCACAGTTGTCGGTTACTTATGTGTGAACGTTCAGTAAAAAAATCTAAATAAAATCTTTATGTTTAGGGCTGTAAACATGACAAAATGTGCAAAGGTTCAGGGTGTATGAATACTCACGAGAGGCACTGTATGAGCTAATGCTGCAGGTTCAACACACGACCATCTTCATCACCAGATTCAAATGTGTTAAAGGCAGATTTAGAGGTTTTAGATGATCCTCCAACAAGAGCAGGAGGCTCAGAAACAACAGGATGAAAGCGTGTGTTGTTTTCACTGATGAAGCTGTGGCGTGTTTGTGGCGTGTTGTTGCCGTGTTCGCGTGTTGGCGTGTGGTAAAGTGCGGTCAGTGTTACCACACACTCACTTCCTGTTCCTCTGTGATGTCACACGGAGCGCGACCAATCACACGTGTCCCCTTTCACAACAGAGACCAAAACAACAGGAGAGACTGGAGAGACCCAGACCCAGACCCAGACCCAGACCCAGACCCAGACCCAGACCCAGACCAGACCCAGACCCAGACCCAGACCCAGACCCAGACCCAGACCAGACCCAGACTGTCCCTCAGGAGAGACTGGGCACCGTCTGGTTTGGGGACAAAGGTTCTCCTGGTGTAAAAGTATCACAGGAGGTTCTGATGCTGTGATTTTTTTTTTTTACACATTATTTTCGCACTTTTAATGACTTATATTTTCCCAATTTAAGCCCAATTTTTCCCCCAAAATTCTTCCACATTTCTTGACATCATGAAGCTGACGTTGTAAATCTGCAGATCTTCCACACGTTGCTGTTCGACAAATATATTTGTTTTGTTCAGGTGTCGGTGTCGAAAACAAAGCATCGTTTAACCTCTTAACTCCCGCCTGAACCGAGAGCTCTGTCTCCTCACGGCATCACATTTTTGTAACTTTTTTGTCATTTTTTCTGTCATTTTTTGTTCATTTTTTGGTTCATATTTTTGGTTCATTTTTTGGTCACATTTTTGTCGTTTTTTGTCACATTTTTTCACATTTTTGTCACTTTTTTGGGGTATTCAACTCACCTTTTTTCATCAAATTTTTGTAATTTTCTTGTCAACTTTTTATCACATTTTTGTCATTTTTTGTCATTTTTTTTGTCACATTTTGTCACATTTTTGTAATATTTTTGTCAATTTCTTGTGACATTTTTACCACTTTTTTCCCAATGTTTTCGTCACTTTTTTGTCACATTTCCATCATTGTTTTCGTCTCAGTTTTGTTGCTATTCTCTCACCTTTGTTCCAGAAGCTTTTGGATTGGGGTAAAGCCAAACTGGAGAGAATGTGCTCGGTTCAGGCGGGAGTTAAGGGGTTGAGAAAGTGTAACAGCGGCCCCCCCCAAGGTCTGAAAACACGGCGGCCATTTTACAATCAAACAAATGTAATGAACATCCTGTGAGGACAGTTTCTGCTCGGTGGAAGTGTGGTACCTGCACAGGGCCGCTCTCAGGGGGGCGCTCTCTCCCAGGGGGGGCGCTCTCTCCCAGGGGGGGCTGCTCTCTCTCAGGGGGGCCGCTCTCAGGGGGGGCTGGAAGGGGCCGGTCTGTGGTGCCGCTGCAGGTGCAGGTCCAGACTCTTCTTCTGAATACTGCCACACAGAACAAATGAAAGTTCTCAGTCCAGATGCAGATGTTTGTGGCCGGTTTGTGCAGATGTGGTTTATTTCCTGGGTCGACACAAAACAAAATGTGGCACAAAGTTCAAGGTGTCAGAAAACAGGAACCTCGGTCTGACTAATGTCTCACAGTGATGTTGACAGTGTGAACATCACGCACATGTCTCTGCAGACTCTGTTCCTCCAGCCGGTCACAGGCTGGAGACCACGCTCAGCACAACGCATTTTTGTAACTTTTTTGTCATTTTTTTGGGTCATTTTTTGGTTCATTTTTTTGTCATTTTTTTGTCACATTTTTGTCATTTTTTTGTCACATTTTTGTCATTTTTTGTCACATTTTTGTCATTTTTTTTGTCACATTTTTGTCATTTTTTGTCATTTTTGTTTTAATTTTTTGGTCATTTTTTTTGTCATTTTTTGTCAATTTTTTGTCACATTTTTGTCATTTTTTGTCACATTTTTGTCGTTTTTTGTCATTTTTTTGTCACATTTTTGTCATTTTTTGTCACATTTTTGTCATTTTTTTTGTCATTTTTTGTCAATTTTTTATCACATTTTTGTCGTTTTTTGTCATTTTTTTGTCACATTTTTGTAATTTTTTTGTCACATTTTTGTAATTTTTTTGTCACATTTTTGTAATTTTTTGTCACATTTTTGTAATTTTTTTGTCATTTTTTTGTCACATTTTTGTCACATTTTTGTCATTTTTTGTCACATTTTTGTAAATTTTTTGTCACATTTTTGTCAAATTATCACATTTTTGTCATTTTTTGTCAAATTTTTGTCGTTTTTTGTCATTTTTTTGTCACATTTTTGTCATTTTTTGTCACGTTTGTCATTTTTTTGTCATTTTTTTGTCAATTTTTTGTCACATTTTTGTCAATTTTTTATCACATTTTTTTTTTTTTTTTTTGTCAAATTTTTATTACATTTTTGTCATTTTTTGTCATTTTTTGTCAATTTTTTATCACATTTTTTTTGTTTTTTGTCATTTTTTTGTAATTTTCTTGTCAAGAGTGTCTCAGACCAATGTAGGGGAGAACAAACACACACACACAAACATGACCTTGTTCACGCGTGTGGACTCGGCTTTTCAGCGTCTGGAACGACTGAACGCGATGACATCACAGGAAGTAGTTCATGAACCCGGAGCTGAGCTTTAACCAAATGAAATCACCTCATATGAAATGAAAAGGGTGTTCTGTAAGGGGGATTATTAGCATTTAGCCACTTTAGCTTGTGCTAGCATAACATTAGCATGTAGCTCACCGTCAAAGCGGCTTCTTTACATAACTTATGATTCCATAACTCCCCACCAGGAGAAGGTAGGGAGAGTATCGGGGAGTACCTGCTGTAGGGGGAGTATCGGGGAGTACCTGCTGTAGGGGGAGTACCTGCTGTAGGGGGAGTATCGGGGAGTACCTGCTGTAGGGGGAGTACCTGCTGTAGGGGGAGTACCTGCTGTAGGGGGAGTACCTGCTGTAGGGAGAGTATCGGGGAGTACCTGCTGTAGGGGCAGCGGGGGCACTGGTGCGGGTGCTCCTCGTTGTGCCTGCGCTGGTGTCTGAGCAGAGAGCTGCGGTCGATGGAGGCGTACGGACAAACGGGACACTGGAACGGCCTCTCCCCTGAAACAAAGAGACACCACCTCAGCCACGCCCACTGACCTCGGCCACGCCCACTGACCACAGCCACTGACCACAGCCACGCCCACTGACCACGGCCACGCCCACTGACCACAGCCACGCCCACTGACCACAGCCACGCCCACTGACCTCAGCCACGCCCACTGACCACAGCCACGCCCACTCACCTCAGCCACGCCCACTGACCTCAGCCACGCCCACTGACCACGGCCACTGACCACAGCCACGCCCACTGACCACGGCCACAGCCACGCCCACTGACCACAGCCACGCCCACTGACCTCAGCCACGCCCACTGACCACGGCCACGCCCACGGCCACTGACCTCAGCCACGCCCACTGACCTCAGCCACGCCCACTGACCTCAGCCACGCCCACTGACCTCAGCCACGCCCACTGACCTCAGCCACGCCCACTGACCTCAGCCACGCCCACTGACCTCAGCCACGCCCACTGACCTAACCCTGTGAGAGTATAACAGAGATAATGGTGAGTGTAGGGAGAGTATATGGAGAGTGTAGGGGGAGTATATGGAGAGTGTAGGGGGAGTATATGGAGAGCGTAGGGGGAGTATATGGAGAGTGTAGGGGGAGTATATGGAGAGCGTAGGGGGAGTATATGGAGAGTGTAGGGGGAGTATATGGAGAGTGTAGGGAGAGTATATGGAGAGTGTAGGGGGAGTATATGGAGAGTGTAGGGGGAGTATATGGAGAGTGTAGGGGGAGTATATGGAGAGCGTAGGGGGAGTATATGGAGAGTGTAGGGGGAGTATATGGAGAGTGTAGGGAGAGTATATGGAGAGTGTAGGGGGAGTATATGGAGAGTGTAGGGGGAGTATATGGAGAGTGTAGGGGGAGTATAGGGAGAGTGTAGGGGGAGTGTATGGAGAGTGTAGGGGGAGTATATGGAGAGTGTAGGGGGAGTATATGGAGAGTGTAGGGAGAGGATATGGAGAGTGTAGGGGGAGTATATGGAGAGTGTAGGGGGAGTATATGGAGAGTGTAGGGGGAGTATATGGAGAGTGTAGGGGGAGTGTAGGGGGAGTATATGAGAGTGTAGGGGGAGTATATGGAGAGTGTAGGGGGAGTATATGGAGAGTGTAGGGGGAGTATATGGAGAGTGTAGGGGGAGTGTAGGGGGAGTATATGAGAGTGTAGGGAGAGTATATGGAGAGTGTAGGGGAGTATATGGAGAGTGTAGGGGGAGTATATGGAGAGTGTAGGGGGAGTATATGGAGAGTGTAGGGGGAGTGTAGGGGGAGTATATGAGAGTGTAGGGGGAGTATATGGAGAGTGTAGGGGGAGTGTAGGGGGAGTATATGGAGAGTGTAGGGGGAGTATATGGAGAGTGTAGGGAGAGTATATGGAGAGTGTAGGGAGAGTATATGGAGAGTGTAGGGGGAGTATATGGAGAGTGTAGGGGGAGTATATGGAGAGTGTAGGGGGAGTATATGGAGAGTGTAGGGAGAGTATATGGAGAGTGTAGGGGGAGTATATGGAGAGTGTAGGGGGAGTATATGGAGAGTGTAGGGAGAGTATATGGAGAGTGTAGGGGGAGTATATGGAGAGTGTAGGGAGAGTATATGGAGAGTGTAGGGGGAGTATATGGAGAGTGTAGGGGGAGTATATGGAGAGTGTAGGGAGAGTATATGGAGAGTGTAGGGGGAGTATATGGAGAGTGTAGGGGGAGTATAGGGAGAGTGTAGGGGGAGTGTAGGGGGAGTATATGAGAGTGTAGGGGGAGTATATGGAGAGTATATGGGGAGTATAGGGGGAGTATATGGGGAGTATAGGGGGAGTATAGGGGGAGTATAGGGGGAGTATATGGAGAGTGTAGGGGGAGTATATGGAGAGTATAGGGGGAGTATAGGGGGAGTATATGGGGAGTATAGGGGGAGTATAGGGGGAGTATAGGGGGAGTATAGGGGGAGTATAGGGGGAGTATAGGGGGAGTATAGGGGGAGTATAGGGGGAGTATAGGGGGAGTATATGGAGAGTGTAGGGGGAGTATATGGAGAGCGTAGGGGGAGTATATGGAGAGTGTAGGGGGAGTATATGGAGAGTGTAGGGGGAGTATAGGGAGAGCGTAGGGGGAGTATATGGAGAGTGTAGGGGGAGTATATGGAGAGTGTAGGGAGAGTATATGGAGAGTGTAGGGGGAGTATATGGAGAGTGTAGGGGGAGTACATGGAGAGTGTAGGGGGAGTATAGGGAGAGTGTAGGGGGAGTGTAGGGGGAGTATATGGAGAGTGTAGGGGGAGTATATGGAGAGTGTAGGGAGAGTATATGGAGAGTGTAGGGGGAGTATATGGAGAGTGTAGGGGGAGTATATGGAGAGTGTAGGGGGAGTATATGGAGAGTGTAGGGGGAGTGTAGGGGGAGTATATGAGAGTGTAGGGGGAGTATATGGAGAGTGTAGGGGGAGTATATGGAGAGTGTAGGGGGAGTATATGGAGAGTGTAGGGAGAGTATATGGAGAGTGTAGGGGGAGTATATGGAGAGTGTAGGGGGAGTGTAGGGGGAGTATATGAGAGTGTAGGGGGAGTATATGGAGAGTATATGGGGAGTATAGGGGGAGTATATGGAGAGTGTAGGGGGAGTATAGGGGGAGTATATGGAGAGTGTAGGGGGAGTATAGGGAGAGTGTAGGGGGAGTGTAGGGGGAGTATATGAGAGTGTAGGGGGAGTATATGGAGAGTATATGGAGAGTGTAGGGGGAGTATAGGGAGAGTGTAGGGGGAGTGTAGGGGGAGTATATGAGAGTGTAGGGGGAGTATATGGAGAGTATATGGGGAGTATAGGGGGAGTATATGGAGAGTGTAGGGGGAGTATAGGGGGAGTATAGGGGGAGTATAGGGGGAGTATAGGGGGAGTATAGGGGGAGTATAGGGGGAGTATAGGGAGAGTGTAGGGGGAGTATATGGAGAGTGTAGGGGGAGTATATGGAGAGTGTAGGGGGAGTATATGGAGAGTATAGGGGGAGTATAGGGGGAGTATAGGGGGAGTATATGGGGAGTATAGGGGGAGTATAGGGGGAGTATAGGGGGAGTATAGGGGGAGTATAGGGGGAGTATAGGGGGAGTATAGGGAGAGTGTAGGGGGAGTATATGGAGAGTGTAGGGGGAGTATATGGAGAGTGTAGGGGGAGTGTAGGGGGAGTATATGGAGAGTGTAGGGGGAGTATATGGAGAGTGTAGGGGGAGTATAGGGAGAGTGTAGGGGGAGTATATGGAGAGTGTAGGGGGAGTATATGGAGAGTGTAGGGGGAGTATATGGAGAGTGTAGGGGGAGTATAGGGGGAGTATAGGGAGAGTGTAGGGGGAGTATATGGAGAGTGTAGGGGGAGTATAGGGAGAGTGTAGGGGGAGTATATGGAGAGTGTAGGGGGAGTATATGGAGAGTGTAGGGGGAGTATAGGGAGAGTGTAGGGGGAGTATAGGGGGAGTATAGGGAGAGTGTAGGGGGAGTATATGGAGAGTGTAGGGGGAGTATAGGGGGAGTATAGGGAGAGTGTAGGGGGAGTATATGGAGAGTGTAGGGGGAGTATAGGGAGAGTGTAGGGGGAGTATATGGAGAGTGTAGGGGGAGTATATGGAGAGTGTAGGGGGAGTATAGGGAGAGTGTAGGGGGAGTATAGGGAGAGTGTAGGGGGAGTATAGGGAGAGTGTAGGGGGAGTATAGGGAGAGTGTAGGGGGAGTATAGGGAGAGTGTAGGGGGAGTATAGGGAGAGTGTAGGGGGAGTATAGGGAGAGTGTAGGGGGAGTATAGGGAGAGTGTAGGGGGAGTATATGGAGAGTGTAGGGGGAGTATATGGAGAGTGTAGGGGGAGTATATGGAGAGTGTAGGGGGAGTATAGGGAGAGTGTAGGGGGAGTATAGGGGGAGTGTAGGGGGAGTATAGGGAGAGTGTAGGGGGAGTATAGGGAGAGTGTAGGGGGAGTATATGGAGAGTGTAGGGGGAGTATATGGAGAGTGTAGGGGGAGTATAGGGAGAGTGTAGGGGGAGTATAGGGGGAGTGTAGGGGGAGTATAGGGAGAGTGTAGCACAGACCTGAGTGTGTGCGCTGGTGCTGCAGCAGTGAGGCCTTGAGGCGGCTGGAGTACGGACAGAGGGAACAGCTGAAGGGTCTGAGGTCAGAGTGAACGCCAGCGTGTCTCCTCAGGGTCAGCGCCGAACTGAAGCTCCTACAACAACAACACGGGGGGTCATGTTAGAACAGGGGGGGGGTCATGTTAGAACGGGGGGGGGTCATGTCAGAACGGGGGGGGGGGGTCATGTGGTACCTGTGACACTCTGAGCAGCTGAAGCTCGTCTGTTTCTGAGGATTCTTCTTCTTCTTCTTCTTGTGTTTTCCTTCATGGACGTCTGCAACAGAGACACGGCTCAGACCCAGAGGAGGAGCTACAGTAAAACCTGGACTAAAGCCGAGCAACAGATCAGGTCCAAAAGTGAGGGGGGAGTAAAATAACAAAAGGAGAATGTTCAGGAATGGGGAGAGAAGATGGCGTGTGCAGTGTTTTTCCTGATCATATTTGTGACGTGGACACTCGTACCTGGAGCTGCTTCAGTGTCTGGGCGGGGCTGGGGGGCGGGGCCAGGAGCAGGTCTGGAGGAGTCTCTGGGCGGTCTGGTCTTGGTGGACCCTGTGCGGGCTCTCGGGGCTCTCCCTCGTCCAGGCGTTCTCCCGGCAGAGTGTGTGGGTTTGGTTTGGGCCGTCGCTCTGAAACACACAGGATTATTAGTCTGACCAGCCTTTCCTGCTACACGTGGATACCAAACATGTCAGTGTTTGTGAGGGGAGACATGCTGGAGCACATTTACAAATCCATAACTTTCCAAAGACTTTAAAAACATTAAACATTAATACTGTATATTAAATTCCAAAGGTCTGACTCGTAAAGTCTCTGTGGATTTGGTTTGAGAGGCTGTGCTGGACAGTGTACCTCTGGGGGCTCCTCTGGGGGGGGCTCCTGGGGGGGCTCCTGTTGGGGCTCCTCTGGGGGGGGCTCCGGGGCGCGCTGATGCGGCACAGCCCTAAGGTTCTGAGGTGAGCGCTTTGGTCCGTCTCCTCTTTGAACAGAGAGCAGTGATCCTCGAACAGCGAGCTCACCTGCAACAACATCAGGACCTGTTAGCTCAAATAAACCCCCCCCGGTGGACCAGATGTTATTCATTTATTTTTTACACTTTTCTCGTTTTCCGAATTTATTTCCCTGATTTTTGCTCATTTTTGTTGCCCTTATTTCTCACATTGCAGATGAACCCGATTGTAAACGTGCAGATCCACATTCTCCTGAAGCGGGTCAGACACTTTACACTCTGACAACTCTCTTCTGTAGCCACACCCCCTCTGAAGCCCCTCCCTCTGTGTAACTCCTCCCCCTCTTTACCTGGCAGGTGTGCTCCACCTGTAGCTCCTCCCCCTGAGTGCTGATGTCGAACATGTCGTACAGAAACAGATCCTCGTCGTCGTCTTTGGCGCTGAACTCCTCCGGGGCGGGGCTCATCATGGCGGCGGGGGCGGGGCTCATCATGGCGGCGGGGGCGGGGCTCATCATGGCGGCGGGGGCGGGGCTCATCATGGCGGCGGGGGCGGGGCTCAGGTGCGTGCGCAGGTGCGAGGTCATGTGACCCTCGTCTGCGCAGACGAACGCGCAGCTGCAGCAGCGGAAAACCTGCACCAGGAAACTCTCCACGGCGCCGCGAGCGAATCCGGACGGAGCCTCGCACCGAAACCCCGCCCTCAACGACACCCCGCCCACCTGCAGCGTCACCGCGGCAACCACCCGGAAACCAGGAGGGGACGCCATCGGAGGTCACGGAGGTCACGGAGCGAGGATCTGTAGAACACAGAGACAAACTCAGAGTCAGAGCGTCGGCCAATAGGAAGGACTTTCTAAACAGGGGTTTAACCGGGGCTAAACAGGGGCTAAACCGGGGCTAAACAGGGGCTAAACAGGGGCTAAACCGGGGCTAAACAGGGGCTAAACAGGGGCTAAACCGGGGCTAAACAGGGGCTAAACCGGGGCTAAACAGGGGCTAAACCGGGGCTAAACAGGGGCTAAACAGGGGCTAAACCGGGGCTAAACCGGGGCTAAACCGGGGCTAAACAGGGGCTAAACCGGGGCTAAACCGGGGCTAAACCGGGGCTAAACAGGGGCTAAACAGGGGCTAAACAGGGGCTAAACCGGGGCTAAACAGGGGCTAAACAGGGGCTAAACAGGGGCTAAACCGGGGCTAAACCGGGGCTAAACCGGGGCTAAACCGGGGATAAACCGGGGCTAAACCGGGACTAAACCGGGGCTAAACAGGGGCTAAACAGGGGCTAAACAGGGGCTAAACCGGGGCTAAACAGGGGCTAAACAGGGGCTAAACAGGGGCTAAACCGGGGCTAAACCGGGGCTAAACCGGGGCTAAACAGGGGCTAAACAGGGGCTAAACCGGGGCTAAACCGGGGCTAAACAGGGGCTAAACAGGGGCTAAACCGGGGCTAAACCGGGGCTAAACAGGGGATAAACCGGGGCTAAACCGGGGCTAAACCGGGGCTAAACCGGGGCTAAACAGGGGCTAAACAGGGGCTAAACCGGGGCTAAACAGGGGCTAAACAGGGGCTAAACAGGGGCTAAACCGGGGCTAAACAGGGGCTAAACAGGGGCTAAACAGGGGCTAAACCGGGGCTAAACAGGGGCTAAACCGGGGCTAAACCGGGGCTAAACAGGGGCTAAACCGGGGCTAAACCGGGGCTAAACCGGGGCTAAACAGGGGCTAAACCGGGGCTAAACAGGGGCTAAACAGGGGCTAAACAGGGGCTAAACAGGGGCTAAACAGGGGCTAAACAGGGGCTAAACAGGGGCTAAACAGGGGCTAAACCGGGGCTAAACCGGGGCTAAACCGGGGCTAAACCGGGGCTAAACCGGGGCTAAACAGGGGCTAAACCGGGGCTAAACCGGGGCTAAACCGGGGCTAAACCGGGGCTAAACCGGGGCTAAACCGGGGCTAAACAGGGGCTAAACCGGGGCTAAACAGGGGCTAAACCGGGGCTAAACCGGGGCTAAACAGGGGCTAAACCGGGGCTAAACAGGGGCTAAACAGGGGCTAAACAGGGGCTAAACAGGGGCTAAACAGGGGCTAAACAGGGGCTAAACAGGGGCTAAACAGGGGCTAAACCGGGGCTAAACCGGGGCTAAACCGGGGCTAAACAGGGGCTAAACCGGGGCTAAACCGGGGCTAAACCGGGGCTAAACCGGGGCTAAACCGGGGCTAAACCGGGGCTAAACAGGGGCTAAACCGGGGCTAAACAGGGGCTAAACAGGGGCTAAACCGGGGCTAAACCGGGGCTAAACCGGGGCTAAACAGGGGCTAAACAGGGGCTAAACAGGGGCTAAACAGGGGCTAAACCGGGGCTAAACCGGGGCTAAACCGGGGCTAAACCGGGGCTAAACCGGGGCTAAACCGGGGCTAAACAGGGGCTAAACCGGGGCTAAACCGGGGCTAAACCGGGGCTAAACAGGGGCTAAACCGGGGCTAAACAGGGGCTAAACAGGGGCTAAACCGGGGCTAAACCGGGGCTAAACCGGGGCTAAACCGGGGCTAAACCGGGGCTAAACCGGGGCTAAACAGGGGCTAAACCGGGGCTAAACAGGGGCTAAACAGGGGCTAAACCGGGGCTAAACCGGGGCTAAACCGGGGCTAAACCGGGGCTAAACCGGGGCTAAACCGGGGCTAAACAGGGGCTAAACAGGGGCTAAACAGGGGCTAAACCGGGACTAAACCGGGACTAAACCGGGGCTAAACCGGGGCTAAACAGGGGCTAAACAGGGGCAAAACAGGGGCTAAACAGGGGATAAACCGGGGCTAAACAGGGGCTAAACAGGGGCAAAACAGGGGCTAAACAGGGGCTAAAAAGGGGCTAAACCGGGGCTAAACAGGGGCTAAACAGGGGCTAAACCGGGGCTAAACCGGGGCCAAACCGGGGCCAAACAGGGGCCAAACAGGGGCCAAACAGGGGCCAAACCGGGGCTAAACAGGGGCTAAACAGGGGCTAAACCTGGGCTAAACAGGGGCTAAACAGGGGCTAAACAGGGGCTAAACAGGGGCTAAACCTGGGCTAAACCGGGGCTAAACCGGGGCAGGCCGTGAGTCTCTCTTCAGTGTGTCCCTCTTTTTTCTCAGATGTTCAGAAACTTCTAAAAGACTTCGTTCAGTGCAGTAACTAAAGCGGAGGCTAAAGCTAAAGCTAACGCGGTTAAACTGGTTAAAACTGTGTAAATGTGTTTAAGTGAGTCTGAGGAAGTGACGGATTAAACACTTTATATTTACAACAGTCTGAGGGAGAAAAGACGAGTTTAAAAGAGTCTAAACGAGTTAAAAGATGAAATATTAATGTAGATTTATGTTAAAACTCACCGCTGTGTTTACTTCCGCATGCGCTTCTTCTTCTGCGGCTGCGCGGAGTGTGTGTGTGGCGGAGTGTGGCGCCCCCTGCAGGCTTCAACCGGAGACATAATCCTTTCATTCAGCTCTATATTCTGGAGACCTCTTAACCCCCGCCTTCTCCAGCTTTACCCAAATCTAAAAGCTGGACTGGAGTTCACAGCCTAAAGGTCAGACAAATAACTCATTTGAAAGAATCAGAATCTGTTTTATTGCCATGGTTTCTGTCGATTGTGCAACATAAACAAAACATAAACAAAACATAAACATAACAGAAAATCCACGCAGTAATCTTCACTTTACTGCGCGGACGCCAAACTACTCCTGGTATTATTACGCCTTACAATATAGTTCCCCCTTTTATCCGCTTAGAAAATCCACATTGTTTAATTGTGTGTAATTATACTTTGTAGTGGAACACTTCACGTAACCATATTTAAATAGGGGAAACGTGGAAGAGCTTGGTAGCTTCTATCTTGACCTGTTTTGGAGCTATAGAGGAGAGAGGGAGAGGCTAAATGCTAACGCCGTCTGCGCTGTGTTTACGTGACTGAAGATCAGACAGGTCCTAAAGAACTCGTCACAGCTCAGGTAAGAACATATCTCAGTGTGGAAAAACACTGGCCTGGTCCTTTAAGGTGTGAGAAAAGTCCTGACAGGGTTCAGCCTGCTGCCCCCTGCTGCCCCCTGCTGGTCCTGCTGGTCCTGCTGCCCCCTGCTGGTCCTGCTGGTCCTGCTGGTCCTGCTGGTCCTGCTGGTCCTGCTGCCCCCTGCTGCCCCCTGCTGGTCCTGCTGCCCCCTGCTGGCCCGGCCCCTCCCCTCTGACAGTAATCTGATTACAGTAATCTGATTACAGCGAGGGCGTGAAGAGTGGGCGGGGCAGACTCTCAGAAACAGGTCAGTGGGGTATGAGAGTGAGGTCATTAAATCATGACACTGTGGTCCAATGAGAAGAGAGGGGCGGGCCACGTCTCTCTGTGATTGGTCCAAACATACGGCTGTAATGTAATGTAATGTCCAGCAGGTGGAGCTGCACTGTGACCTGTGACGGTGGTGCAGAGGTGGAGCGGCCGCCCTGTGACCAGAGGCTCCGCAGGTGCTCAGTGTGTCCCTGGGCAAGACACTTCCCCCCTCAAGAACACACTACATTCACACATTCACAGTGAGGGGGGGGGGGGGGGGGGGGGGTCAGTTACAGGGGGAGGGGGGTCAGTTACAGGGGGAGGGTCGAAAATCTCCGGATTATTTTTAATCTTGTTTGACACTTGTTTCCTTCTCAGTTCCTCTGAGTCTCTGAGAGTGTTTGACTCTGTGTCTGCGGCAGCTTCTCCTCCTGTTTCTCCTCCTGTTTCTCCTCCTGTTTCTCCTCCTGTTTCTCCTCCTGTTTCTCCTGTTTCTCCTCCTGCTTCTCCTCCTGTTTCTCCTGTTTCTCCTCCTGCTTCTCCTCCTGTTTCTCCTCCAGTTTCTCCTCCTCTCTTCATCTCCTCCTCTCTTCATCTCCTTCACCTCCTGTTTCTCCTTCATCTCCTTCATCTCCTTCATCTCCTTCATCTTCTGGCCTCCTGGTCTGGCCTGTTCCTCCCCCGTCCTGCTGATGGCGCTGTTGTGCGTGCAGGAGGTGCACACGGAGCTGCTCTCGTCTGACGCTCAGGTCAGTGATGTTTAAACTTCTCAAACTCCGGGTCCGTCTCACATTTAAGTCGTTTTAACCCTTTCAAAGTAAAATCGATTTATCCAGGAGGAGACTCAACCTGGCTTACTCACATTTAAGGCTTTTATTTTGAAAACTTTACAAATTTAAGGCTTTTATTTTGAAAACAATTAATTTAAGGCTTTTATTTTGAAAACTTCACAAATTTAAGGCTTTTATTTTGAAAACTTCACAAATTTAAGACTTTTATTTTGAAAACTTCACAAATTTAAGACTTTTATTTTGAAAACATAATTAATTTAAGGCTTTTATTTTGAAAACTTCACAAATTTAAGGCTTTTATTTTGAAACTTTACAAATTTAAGGCTTTTATTTTGAAACTTTACAAATTTAAGGCTTTTATTTTGAAACTTTACAAATTTAAGGCTTTTATTTTGAAACTTTACAAATTTAAGGCTTTTATTTTGAAACTTCACAAATTTAAGGCTTTTATTTTGAAACTTTACAAATTTAAGGCTTTTATTTTGAAACTTTACAAATTTAAGGCTTTTATTTTGAAACTTCACAAATTTAAGCTTTTATTTTGAAAACTTCACTAATTTAAAGCTTTTATTTTTAAAACTTCACTAATTTAAGGCTTTTATTTTGAAAACTTCACAAATTTAAGCTTTTATTTTGAAAACTTCACAAATTTAAGGCTTTTATTTTGAAAACACTGGCTCCGTCCTTCATCCAGATTTCGTTGATAGCCCCGCCCCCTCTGCAGGTGAGGGCGGGGCTGTCGGATGGGCGTGTCCAGGTGCTGAGTCGCACTGATGAAGACCTGGCCTGGATGATGAAGAGGCTCGTGGACTGTTTCCCCGACGACCGCGACACTCTGTCCAATCAGCTGCTGAGCTGTGAGTCTCTCCCATTGGTCCGTTTGAAATAAGACAATAGCATTAGCCTAGCATTAGCCTAGCATTAGCCTAGCATTAGCCTAGCACTAGCCTAGTACCACTTAACTCTTCAAATATAAGAACTGCATGAATTAAAAAGTATAAATATCTCCAGAAATCAGCAACACTCTGGATAACGAGGAAATGAGGCCCTGAAGTGTCCCTTTCAGTGGGGTGGGTTGGGTCGGTTCAGGCGGCGCAGACACCATGTTGTGTTTCAGTGGGGTGGGTTGGGTCGGGTCAGACACCATGTTGTGTTTCAGTGGGGTGGGTTGGGTCAGATGCCATGTTGTGTTTCAGTGGGGTTGGTTGGGTCGGGTCAGACACCATGTTGTGTTTCAGTGGGGTGGGTTGGGTCAGATGCCATGTTGTGTTTCAGTGGGGTTGGTTGGGTCGGGTCAGACACCATGTTGTGTTTCAGTGGGGTTGGTTGGGTCGGTTCAGACACCATGTTGTGTTTCAGTGGGGTTGGTTGGGTCGGGTCAGACACCATGTTGTGTTTCAGTGGGGTGGGTTGGGTCGGGTCAGACACCATGTTGTGTTTCAGTGGGGTTGGTTGGGTCGGTTCAGACACCATGTTGTGTTTCAGTGGGGTGGGTTGGGTCGGGTCAGACACCATGTTGTGTTTCAGTGGGGTTGGTTGGGTCGGGTCAGACACCATGTTGTGTTTCAGTGGGGTTGGTCGGGTCAGGCGGCAGACACCATGTTGTGTTTCAGTGGGGTTGGTCGGGTCAGGCGGCAGACACCATGTTGTGTTTCAGTGGGGTGGGTTGGGTCGGGTCAGACACCATGTTGTGTTTCAGTGGGGTGGGTTGGGTCGGGTCAGACACCATGTTGTGTTTCAGTGGGGTTGGGTCGGGTCAGACACCATGTTGTGTTGGGAGTGTAACCTGTGACTCTGCTGCAGGTTTGCTGAGAGTCCGAGCGGCCGAGCAGAGCCCAGACCCCGAGTTTAAAGTCCAGGAAATCAACAAACTCCTGACGACCATCGTCCACCTGCCCCTCAAGGTACCGCCCACCCCATAAAGGTCCCGCCCACTCCCTGGAGGTCCCGCCCACTCCCTGGAGGTCCCGCCCACTCCCTAGAGGTCCCGCCCACTCCCTGGAGGTCCCGCCCACTCCATAAAGGTCCCGCCCAATCCATAAAGGTCCCACCCACTCCCTGAAGGTACCGCCCACTCCCTGAAGGTCCCGCCCACTCCCTAAGGGTCCCACCCACTCCCTAAAGGTCCCGCCCACATCTTTAAAGGGCCTATACCTGATCTTTTTAAATATTAATTATTATACCAGCAACTTACTACAATAGGAGGTCAGAGGTGAAGTTTAGGAGGTCAGAGGTTAAGTTTAGGAGGTCAGAGGTTAAGTTTAGGTCAGAGGTTAAGTTTAGGAGGTCAGAGGTTAAGTTTAGGAGGTCAGAGGTTAAGTTTAGGAGGTCAGAGGTTAAGTTTAGGTCAGAGGTTAAGTTTAGGAGGTCAGAGGTTAAGTTTAGGAGGTCAGAGGTTAAGTTTAGGTCAGAGGTTAAGTTTAGGAGGTCAGAGGTTAAGTTTAGGAGGTCAGAGGTTAAGTTTAGGTCAGAGGTTAAGTTTAGGAGGTCAGAGGTGAAGTTCAGGAGGTCAGAGGTTAAGTTTAGGGGGTCAGAGGTTAAGTTTAGGAGGTCAGAGGTGAAGTTCAGGAGGTCAGAGGTTAAGTTCAGGAGGTCAGAGGTTAAGTTTAGGGGGTCAGAGGTTAAGTTCAGGAGGTTAGAGGTTAAGTTCAGGAGGTCAGAGGTGAAGTTCAGGAGGTCAGAGGTGAAGTTCAGGAGGTCAGAGGTTAAGTTTAGGTCAGAGGTTGAGTTCAGGAGGTCAGAGGTTAAGTTTAGGTCAGAGGTTAAGTTCAGGAGGTCAGAGGTCAGAGGTTAACTTCTTCTACACGTGTCAGTTTTCTCAGTCCGAGCCCGTGAGGACGTTTTTCGGGTTGGACCAGGACCCGAGTCCAGACCTGGATCTTCAAACCGGACTGAGTGAGGACTCAGCGGAGGACTCCCCCCTGACCCCCGCAGGGGTGCCCCCCCTGGCCCCCCCAGAGGACTCCCCCCTGACCCCCGCAGAGGTGCCTCCCCTGGCCCCCCCAGAGGACTCCCCCCTGACCCCCCCGGAGGAGCCGAGGGGCCCCGGGCCAGAGCCGCTCTCTCTCAGAGGTCAGTCTCAGACACTGGGTCAGTTCTGATGAGGTCCCCCTGACCTCTGACCTCTGACCCCCGGCTGACCCTGGTCTCAGTGCGTCATAGAAATAAAAAGGAGAAATGTCCTTGTGTCAGGCATATCGGGGACAGGAAGAGAATCGGAGCTAGCGAACGCTGGAGAATCGGGGCTACGGTGTCTCGCGCAGGCCTCGCATGTTTACGGCAGCTCTTTGATACTTTATTGATCTCACAGATGGAGAAAGTGTTAATTAGGCAATGTGTAAATTATGTCGGCCATATTTATGTAAAATACATTGAAATAAATAATTGTAATGATGATGATAGAAATGATAATAACGATTATGAAAGATTTGACAAAGCAACAGAACAACAAGTTGTAAATTGTGTATATTTATAGAAAATACAAATAAACAAAATGATGATGTTGATGATGATATAAATTCTAATAACAATTATAAACGATCAGATTTGACTAAACAAAAACACAACAATTGACTATTAACAAATTTTCAATCTATGATAATATGTATAGGCCTATATATATACACACAAGGCAGCCAAATATAAGATTTAAATAGGTTAGGTCCTCATAAAGCTGCTTTGCTTTGTCAAATCTTTCATAATTGTTATCATTTCTATCATCATCATTACAATTATTTATTTCAATGTATTTTACATAAATATCGCCGACATAATTTACACATTGCCTAATTAACACTTTCTCCATCTGTGAGATCAATAAAGTATCAAAGAGCTGCCGTAAACAAGCGAGGCTTGCGCATGCGCTAAACACCGTAGCCCCGATTCTCCAGCGTTCGCTAGCTCCGATTCTCTTCCTGTCCCCGATATGCCTGACACAGGCCTTAGTGGCTTCGCTCCAGCGTCGCACTTCGGACGCCGCCATCTTGTGATTAAGGCGTTGATGTGATGGAACAACACGATTCTGATCAGTTTATATTCATCCACATTTTAAAATGATATTTACATTTTATGAAGCTTTTATGGAACAGGCCATAATTTACCTGTCATTGACCCAGACAAACAGTAGAGGGCAGCGTTCAAATTATATTATATCTATATTTTAACTTAATGTTTTCTGTTAATAATTATTCCTTTTTCCTCATGGGCAGATTTTGATTTTCAGAAACAAACCAGAAACACAAACTGACATTAAAGTTTGTAAATCTGATATAACAGCCAGATAAAGTGACCAAAATACAATATGCACTTTAAATTATACGCTAATGACGCTAGCGATGCTAAGACACCAACGACACTAAAGATGCAAAAGACACAAACGATGCCAACGACGCTATCGATGCTAACGATGCTAATGACGCTAGCGACGCTAACGATGCAAAAGACACTAACGATGCCAACGACGCTAACGATGCTAATGACGCTAGCGACGCTAACGATGCAAAAGACACTAACGATGCCAACGACGCTAACGATGCTAATGACGCTAGCGACGCTAACGATGCAAAAGACACTAACGATGCTAACGACGCTAACGATGCTAACAACACTAACGATGCTAACGACGCTATCGATGCTAACGGCGCTAACGACACTAACAATGCTAACGACACTAACGATGCAAACAACGCTAGCGACGCTAACGACACTAACGATGCCAACAACACTAACGATGCTAACGATGCTAACAATGCTAACGACACTAACGATGCAAACGACACTAATGATGCAAACAACGCTAGCGACGCTAACGACACTAACGATGCCAACGACACTAACGATGCTAACGATGCTAACGACGCTAACGACACTAACAATGCTAACGACACTAATGATGCAAACAACGCTAGCGACGCTAACGACACTAACGATGCCAACAACACTAACGATGCTAACGATGCTAACGACGCTAACGACGCTAACGATGCTAACGACGCTATCGATGCTAACGACGCTAACGACGCTAACAATGCTAACGACACTAACGATGCAAACAACGCTAGCGATGCTAACGACACTAGCAATGCTAACGACACTAGCAATGCTAACGACACTAACGATGCTAACGACACTAACGATGCTAAAGACACTAACGATGCTAACGACACTAACGATGCTAACGACACTAGCATTGCTAACGACACTAACGATGGTAACGACACTAGCATTGCTAACGACACTAACGATGCTAACGACACTAACGATGCTAAAGACACTAACGATGCTAACGACACTAGCATTGCTAACGACACTAACGATGCTAACGACACTAACAATGCTAACGACACTAACGATGCTAACGACACTAGCAATGCTAACGACACTAACGATGCTAACGACACTAACGATGCTAAAGACACTAACGATGCTAACGACACTAGCATTGCTAACGACACTAACGATGCTAACGACACTAGCATTGCTAACGACACTAACGATGCTAACGACACTAACGATGCTAAAGACGCTAACGATGCTAACGACACTAGCAATGCTAACGACACTAACGATGCTAACGACACTAACGATGCTAAAGACACTAGCATTGCTAACGATGCTAACGACACTAACAATGCTAACGACACTAACGATGCTAAAGACACTAACGATGCTAACGATGCTAACGACACTAACGATACTAAAGACACTAACAATGCTAACGACACTAGCATTGCTAACGACACTAACGATGCTAAAGACACTAACGATGCTAACAACGCTAACAATGCTAACGACACTAACGATGCTAACAACACTAACGATGCTAACGACACTAGCAATGCTAACGACACTGATGCTAACGACGCTAACGATGCTAGAGGTTAAAGGGGGTTAAAGGTTAAAGGCAGAGGTTAAAGGTTAAAGTGCCTTTGTTGTTACAGTCGTGAATAAAGACGCTCTTCGCTGCGTCGGCTTCTGCCTCGCCAACACCGAGACCATCCTCTACGACCAATCAGAGCGCGGCACAGAGGGGGCGGAGCAATGGGAGAGCGGTGACAGACGGTGAGTGACTCAGTGCCGCCCCCTGGAGGAGGAGGCTCAGCGCTGCCCCCTAGAGGAGGCTCAGTGCCGCCCCCTGGAGGATCCAGCTCACTCTGCTTCTGTTTCAGGCCGAGCGTCGACACGTCCTGTTTAGGCCACGCCCCTGGCCGCGGGCTCTCGCAGCTGATTGGACGTGTGGTGAAGGGGCGGAGCCTGAAGATGAAGAAAGCCAACGGCGGCGTGGGGGACGCTGAGAGGAGAGCGGAGTGGAAATACGACACGCGATAAAACACCAGAAACTCTGTCCCTTAAAGAGACTCTTGGACTTAGACAAACGTGGATCGTTTTTTACCTTTTACATGTTTAGTTTTAGAGCAATGAGCACAGAATACATGACTCTGACCTTTGACCTCTGACTTTTGTTTTTCTGACCTTTTGATTTAATTATATCATCATTCCACATGGAGGCGGCTCTAATGGACTTTGCGGCCTCTTTAAAGCTTAGACGAGTTCATGTGTACCTCTTTACGCTCAGTCGATGCTAATAAACATGTCGTTTAGCATTTAGCTCCTCCTCCTCCTCTATGGGCCAAAGGGGCGAGTTAGAAGTGACCGAGCACTGCCACGTTTCCCTGTTTAAGTACAGTTACATGATCCAAGTATATCATTATATATAATTATATGTATATAATTAAACATGTGGATAAAAAGAGGAGCAACATCGTGAGGCGTAAACAAAATGGACGTCGGTGATGGAGGAGTGAGGCCCGAGCGCTGATTGGCTGAACAGTCTTTATTTAAACACATTTATAGTCACATGACCCACAGCAGTGCAGCAGTTTCCAGTGAGGACAGGAGCGCCCCCTGCAGGAGGACAGGAGCGCCCCCTGCAGGAGGACAGGAGCGCCCCCTGCAGGAGTAAGATGATGGTGGAGTGAATCCCATGTGGGGGCGACGCTCTGGGACTTTATTCATATTTCATAAAATACAAATCTCTGATTCTCTGGATCCTTAAATAAAAAGTTCAGATTTTCCTCAGACTTGATCGTCTCTCAGTTCGAGTCACAAACATCTGGACCGTTCATGATGTGCGACGGTTGAGGCTAAAGCTAAAACATGTGGAAACATCTGTCTCCAACGGCGACGGAGGAGGTCCAGGAGGAGGTCCAGGAGGCGTCGGGAGCGGCTCCTCTGAGGAGGCGTCAGAGGAGCCGTGTTGAACGAGGCGATAAACGTGAAGATCAGATAAAAAAAATGAAGAAGAAATGTGGTGGAAAAAGGGAAGAAATTACGGATGAGGACAACAACAAAAAAGTGAAAATATGTGTTGTTTTTTTTGTCAAAAGTTTAAAAAAAAAAACTGAAAAAAATTGGCAGAAAATCTTAAAGTGGGGGGTATTCTGCAAAATGGACTTTTTCCAGCTTTCCATCATGTTATTCTGTCACTCCCTCATTAAAAACATGGCTGAAGTGTTGCCTTGGCACATTCACGTATTTCTGAGTAATCTGTAAAAACTCTGACGGCGGCCATTTTAGGGATAGGTTTGCCTGAGTCCTCCTAGGAACGCCCCCACCTCCTGGAGACGCCTCCGAGCTTTGGTCACCAGCCGAGTAACCAACCACTGCTCCTCAGCAGAACCCCCTCCCCACTGATGCCACAGACAGCGTGTGGAGGGGGCGTGTCTAAAGGCTCAGAGGTTCTTAAAGAGACAGAGGCCTATTTCAAGACATTCACTACAGCCATTTTGAGAGAGACATTTTATACAAGGCAGTTATTCTAATTTACTGCATTTACAGACCAACAGAAGGTTTGTCATCATTGTAGTGAGATATAGACTGGTGCTATGGGACTGACAAAAGCAGAACACCCCCTCTTTAAAGCAGAACACCCCCTCTTTAAAGCAGAACACCCCCTCTTTAAAGCAGAACACCCCCTCTTTAAAGCAGAACACCCCTTCTTTAAGGAAAATTGGGAAAGAAGTGAAAAAAAATGGTGGAAAATTTAGAAGAAATGTGTTGTGAAAATGTGTTCCTCCGTGTTCTCCCTCAGACCTGCTCCTCTCCTCAGAAGGGCATGCCTTTGGAGATCTGCCGTGCCACCTGCTCCTCCGTGGTCTCCTCTGCGGTTCCTCCTCTCTCCTGGTTCCAGTCCTTCAGACCCGCTGGGAGGCTGGTGTCCTCATCTGCGCTTCCCGTTCCCTCCACGAACTCCTCGTACGTGCTCTTCTCTGCGAACGGACGCTTCCCCAGCAGCTCCTCCATGTCCGCCTTATCCAGCACCTCCTTCTCCAGCAGCCGCAGCGCCACCTACAGGACGGGCAGAGCAGAGGCAGCAGCCGGTCACAGAGGAACGTTCAGGTGTGAGGTGGTGTGAGATGGTGTGAGGTGGTGCTAGGTGGTGGTACCTTCTCCACGTCGTCGCGGTGTCGGCTCAGCAGCTCCACAGTCCGGTCGTAGGCCTGAGCGATGAGGCCTCGGACCTCGCGGTCGATGAGGCGCGCCGTGGCCTCGCTGTACGGTTTGTCCAGAACCATCTCGCCCTGACGCGGGAGGTCAAAGGACAACTGGCCCACGGCGGAGTTCATCCCAAACTGCACGATCTGCCACAGAGAGAGCAGCCAATCAGAGAGAGCAGCCAATCAGAGAGAGGCGGGGCCGAGAGCAGTCAATCAGAGAGAGGCGGGGCCGAGAGCAGCCAATCAGAGAGAGCAGCCAATCAGAGAGAGCAGCCAATCAGAGAGAGGCTGGCCCTACCTGGGCATGGGCGGGGCTCGTACCTGGGCGGGGCTCGTACCTGCCCGTGGGCGGGGCTCGTACCTGGGCGGGGCTCGTACCTGCCCGTGGGTGGAGCTTGTACCTGGGCGGAGCTTGTACCTGGGCGGAGCCTGTACCTGGGCTCAGCCTGTACCTGGGCTCGTACCTGGGCGTAGGCGGGGCTCGTACCTGGGTGGAGCTTGTACCTGGGTGTAGGTGGAGCTTGTACCTGGGCGTGGCTCGTACCTGGGCGTAGGCGGAGCCTGGGCGTGGGCGGGGCTCGTACCTGGGCGTGGGCGGAGCTTGTACCTGGGCGGAGCCTGTACCTGTGCGTAGGCGGAGCCTGTACCTGGGCGTGGCTCGTACCTGGGCGTAGGCGGAGCCTGTACCTGGGCGTGGCTCGTACCTGGGCGTAGGCGGAGCCTGTACCTGTGCGTAGGCGGAGCCAGTACCTGGGCTCGTACCTGGGCGTAGGTGGAGCTTGTACCTG
Source organism: Gobius niger (assembly GCF_951799975.1). Lineage (NCBI taxonomy): Eukaryota > Metazoa > Chordata > Actinopteri > Gobiiformes > Gobiidae > Gobius > Gobius niger. The sequence goes on along the minus strand of NW_027639282.1, from coordinate 121,147 downwards.
GGCGGAGCCTGTACCTGGGCGTGGGCGGGGCTCGTACCTGGGCGTGGGCGGAGCTTGTACCTGGGCGTAGGCGGAGCTCGTATCTGTGCGTAGGCGGAGCTTGTACCTGGGCGTAGGCGGGGCTCGTACCTGGGCGTAGGCGGGGCTCGTACCTGGGCATGGGTGGAGCCTGTACCTGTGCGTGGCTCGTACCTGGGCGTGGGTGGAGCCTGTACCTGGGCGGAGCCTGTACCTGTGCGTAGGCGGAGCCTGTACCTGGGCGTGGGTGGAGCTTGTACCTGTGCGTGGGCGGGGCTCGTACCTGGGCGGAGCTTGTACCTGGGCGGAGCCTGTACCTGGGCGTGGGCGGAGCCTGTACCTGGGCGTGGGCGGAGCCTGTACCTGGGCGTGGGCGGAGCTTGTACCTGTGCGTGGGCGGGGCTCGTACCTGGGCGGAGCTTGTACCTGGGCGGAGCCTGTACCTGGGCGTGGGCGGAGCCTGTACCTGGGCGTGGGCGGAGCTTGTACCTGTGCGTGGGCGGGGCTCGTACCTGGGCGGAGCTTGTACCTGGGCGGAGCCTGTACCTGGGCGTGGGCGGAGCCTGTACCTGGGCCTGGGCGGGGCTCGTACCTGTGCGTAGGCCGACTGCGTGACCTTCCTCAGGTCGTCCTGCGCCCCCGTGGTGACCCGCTGGAAGAACAGCTGCTCGGACACGCGGCCCCCCAGGGTCATGCACATCCGGTCCAGCAGCTGCTCCGTGGTGTAGAGGAACTGCTCCTTCGGCAGGTACTGGGCGTACCCCAAGCCCCGCCCCCGAGGGATGATGGACACCTGGGAGAGCCAATCACAGAGCAGCGTGAGGGCGGGGTTAAGAGTGAGTTATCCGGGCGTGTCATGGCGTCTGACCTTCAGCAGGGGGTCGGCGTGCTCCAGGTACCACCCGGCCACGGCGTGCCCCGCCTCGTGGTACGCGACCACCTTCTTCTCCTCAGGCTGGAGCACCTGGGTCTTCTTCTCCAGCCCTGGGGGAGAGAGAACCAAAGCTTTACAGTGTAGGAGGCGGGGCCGTGTAGGAGGCGGGGCCGTGTAGGAGACGGGGCCGTGTAAGAGGCGGGGCTCTGTAGGGGGCGGGGCTGTGTAAGAGGCGGGGCTGTGTAGGAGGCGGGGCTCTGTAGGAGGCGGGGCTCTGTAGGAGGCGGGGCCGTGAAAGAGGCGGGGCTCTGTAGGAGGCGGGGCCGTGAAAGAGGCGGGGCTCTGTAGGAGGCGGGGCCGTGTAGGAGGCGGGGCTGTGAAAGAGGCGGGGCCGTGTAGGAGGCGGGGCTGTGAAAGAGGCGGGGCTGTGTAGGAGGCGGGGCTGTGTAGGAGGCGGGGCTGTGTAGGAGGCGGGGCTGTGAAAGAGGCGGGGCTCTGTAGGAGGCGGGGCCGTGTAAGAGGCGGGGCTCTGTAAGAGGCGGGGCTGTGTAGGAGGCGGAGCTGTGAAAGAGGCGGGGCCGTGTAGGAGGCGGGGCTCCAGTACCTCCGATCACGCGCTCCACCGCCTGCTCGAAGTGTTTGCTCTCGATGGCGTCGCACAGATGGCGAGCTGCGATCAGAGCCGCCTCGTTGCACACGTTAGCGATGTCCGCGCCTGCAACACAGGACCACGTTACCCACAATCCTCTGCAGCACAGGATCACGTTACCCACAATCCTCTGCAGCACAGGGACAGGCAGGGGGAGGAGTTACCGCTGAATCCCGGCGTGAGGGCGGCCATCTTCTTGGCCACGGCGTCGGCGTCCAGCTCCGGGTGCAGCTTCAGAGGTCGAAGGTGAACTTTAAAGATGGACGCTCTGCCTTTGATGTCGGGAGGACCTGAAGAAGACCAGGACCTTTAGAATAAAAGCAGCTGCAGACCTGAAGACCAGGACCTTCAGAATAAAACCAGCTACAGGCCTGAAGACCAGGGTTAGGGTTTAGGGGCGGGGCTACGGTTTAGGGGCGGGGCTACAGTTTAGGGGCGGGGCTACAGTTTAGGGGCGGGGCTACAGTTTAGGGGCGGGGCTACAGTTTAGGGGCGGGGCTACAGTTTAGGGGCGGGGCTACAGCTTAGGGGCGGGGCTACAGCTTAGGGGCGGGGCTACAGCTTAGGGGCGGGGCTACAGCTTAGGGGCGGGGCTACAGTTTAGGGGCGGGGCTACAGTTTAGGGGCGGGGCTACAGTTTAGGGGCGGGGCTACAGTTTAGGGGTGGGGCTACAGTTTAGGGGCGGGGCTACAGCTTAAGGGTGGGGTTACAGTTTAGGGGTGGGGCTACAGTTAAGGGGCGGGGCTACAGCTTAGGGGCGGGGCTACAGCTTAAGGGTGGGGTTAGGGGCGGGGCTACAGCTTAAGGGTGGGCTTAGGGGTGGGGCTACAGCTTAGGGGCGGGGCTACAGCTTAGGGGCGGGGCTATGTGTGCGTTACCGATGTAGATCTGCCGGTCGAAGCGCCCCGGCCTCATCAGAGCCGGGTCCAGGATGTCGGGACGATTCGTTCCGGCCAAAACCACCACGTTCGTCGCCGTCTGGAAACCTGGAAACGATTCAGAATCAGGACTTTATCAGGCCCGGAAACCAGACTTTAAACATAAACAAACTAATAACAGACTGAGGGAGAAGGTGGTACCAGGATCAAACTGTGGAGATGAGGAACAAAGACCAGGAGTTCTGTCAGTTTACATGTGACACCTCCACGTCCTGCAGATGTTCTTACCGTCCATCTCCACCAGCAGCTGCTTGAGCGTGTTCTCCTGCAGATGTTCTTACCGTCCACCTCCACCAGCAGCTGGTCTGTTCTCCTGCAGATGTTCTTACCGTCCACCTCCACCAGCAGCTGGTCTGTTCTCCTGCAGATGTTCTTACCGTCCATCTCCACCAGCAGCTGCTTGAGCGTGTTCTCCTGCAGATGTTCTTACCGTCCATCTCCACCAGCAGCTGGTTGAGCGTGTTCTCCTGCAGATGTTCTTACCGTCCATCTCCACCAGCAGCTGCTTGAGCGTGTTCTCCTGCAGATGTTCTTACCGTCCATCTCCACCAGCAGCTGGTTGAGCGTGTTCTCCTGCATATGTTCTTACCGTCCATCTCCACCAGCAGCTGGTCTGTTCTCCTGCAGATGTTCTTACCGTCCATCTCCACCAGCAGCTGGTTGAGCGTGTTCTCCTGCAGACGTTCTTACCGTCCATCTCCACCAGCAGCTGGTCTGTTCTCCTGCATATGTTCTTACCGTCCATCTCCACCAGCAGCTGGTCTGTTCTCCTGCAGATGTTCTTACCGTCCATCTCCACCAGCAGCTGGTCTGTTCTCCTGCAGATGTTCTTACCGTCCATCTCCACCAGCAGCTGGTCTGTTCTCCTGCAGATGTTCTTACCGTCCATCTCCACCAGCAGCTGGTCTGTTCTCCTGCAGATGTTCTTACCGTCCATCTCCACCAGCAGCTGGTCTGTTCTCCTGCAGATGTTCTACCGTCCATCTCCACCAGCAGCTGGTTGAGCGTGTTCTCCTGCAGATGTTCTTACCGTCCATCTCCACCAGCAGCTGCTCTGTTCTCCTGCAGATGTTCTTACCGTCCATCTCCACCAGCAGCTGGTCTGTGTTCTCCTGCAGATGTTCTTACCGTCCATCTCCACCAGCAGCTGGTTGAGCGTGTTCTCCTGCAGATGTTCTTACCGTCCATCTCCACCAGCAGCTGCTCTGTTCTCCTGCAGATGTTCTTACCGTCCACCTCCACCAGCAGCTGCTCTGTTCTCCTGCAGATGTTCTTACCGTCCATCTCCACCAGCAGCTGGTCTGTGTTCTCCTGCAGATGTTCTTACCGTCCATCTCCACCAGCAGCTGGTTGAGCGTGTTCTCCTGCAGATGTTCTTACCGTCCATCTCCACCAGCAGCTGCTCTGTTCTCCTGCAGATGTTCTTACCGTCCACCTCCACCAGCAGCTGCTCTGTTCTCCTGCAGATGTTCTTACCGTCCACCTCCACCAGCAGCTGCTCTGTTCTCCTGCAGATGTTCTTACCGTCCATCTCCACCAGCAGCTGGTTGAGCGTGTTCTCCTGCAGATGTTCTTACCGTCCATCTCCACCAGCAGCTGGTTGAGCGTGTTCTCCTGTTCGCTTTGGCCTCCGAAGTTTCCTCGTCCGCGTTTTCGTCCCACGGCGTCGATCTCGTCGATGAAGAGGATGCAGGGCGCGTTCTTCCTCGCCAGGACAAACAGGTCCCTCACCTGAAGACGACACGAGGCCTGAGCACATCTGGGAACATCTGCTCTGGGCTCCTTCACTTCATGTTATTTAGGAAGTATTAAAGAGGAAATAAAAGCTGATGTTTTGTGATCGTCTCTGTTCCTTCAGTGGAGATACTTCCATCGTCCCTTTAGGGGCGGGGCTTTAGGGGCGGGGCTTTAGGAGCGGGGCTTTAGGGGCGGGGCTTTAGGGGCGGGGCTTTAGGGGCGGGGAAAGTCTCCTCCTCCTTCAGCCGTTATTTAGAGAAACGTCAAGTTCATGGTCATAAAACCAGACTCTACGTTTCCACTGAGCAAAAACAAACACTTTTCTTTTGGTGTCGTGGAAACGATGGAGAGTTTGGAGTTTGTGACGAAAAAGAGCCTAAAAAATCTGATGCTAAATATAAGCCTTGAACCCGATCACATGTAAACAATAACACAAATACATACATACAGTTCACAGTATTTGTACTTAAGCATGTGAGTAAAACATTATGTGATGATCAGGTGGTCGGGTGGTCATGTGATCATGTGATCATGTGGTCGGGTGGTCGGGTGGTCGGGTGGTCATGTGGTCATGTGGTCGGGTGGTCATGTGGTCATGTGGTCATGTGGTCGGGTGGTCGGGTGGTCATGTGGTCGGGTGGTCGGGTGGTCGGGTGGTCATGTGGTCATGTGGTCGGGTGGTCGGGTGGTCGGGTGGTCGGGTGGTCGGGTGGTCAGGTGGTCATGTGGTCATGTGGTCATGTGGTCGGGTGGTCACGTGGTCACGTGGTCGGGTGGTCGGGTGGTCGGGTGGTCGGGTGGTCATGTGGTCATGTGGTCACGTGGTCGGGTGGTCATGTGGTCATGTGGTCATGTGGTCGGGTGGTCGGGTGGTCGGGTGGTTGGGTGGTTGGGTGGTCATGTGGTCATGTGGTCGGGTGGTCGGGTGGTCATGTGGTCGGGTGGTTGGGTGGTCATGTGGTCATGTGGTCGGGTGGTTGGGTGGTCATGTGGTCATGTGGTCATGTGGTCGGGTGGTTGGGTGGTCATGTGGTCATGTGGTCGGGTGGTCGGGTGGTTGGGTGGTCATGTGGTCATGTGGTCGGGTGGTCGGGTGGTCGGGTGGTCATGTGGTCGGGTGGTCGGGTGGTCGGGTGGTCATGTGGTCGGGTGGTCATGTGGTCATGTGGTCGGGTGGTCGGGTGGTTGGGTGGTCACGTGGTCATGTGGTCGGGTGGTCGGGTGGTCATGTGGTCATGTGGTCGGGTGGTCGGGTGGTCGGGTGGTCATGTGGTCGGGTGGTCGGGTGGTCATGTGGTCGGGTGGTCGGGTGGTCATGTGGTCGGGTGGTCATGTGGTCATGTGGTCGGGTGGTCGGGTGGTTGGGTGGTCATGTGGTCATGTGGTCATGTGGTCATGTGGTCGGGTGGTCGGGTGGTCATGTGGTTGGGTGGTCATGTGGTCATGTGGTCGGGTGGTCATGTGGTCGGGTGGTCGGGTGGTTGGGTGGTCACGTGGTCATGTGGTCGGGTGGTCATGTGGTCGGGTGGTCGGGTGGTTGGGTGGTCATGTGGTCATGTGGTCATGTGGTCATGTGGTCATGTGGTCGGGTGGTCGGGTGGTCATGTGGTCGGGTGGTCATGTGGTCATGTGGTCGGGTGGTCGGGTGGTTGGGTGGTCATGTGGTCATGTGGTCGGGTGGTTGGGTGGTCATGTGGTCGGGTGGTCATGTGGTCATGTGGTCGGGTGGTCGGGTGGTCATGTGGTCGGGTGGTCATGTGGTCATGTGGTCGGGTGGTTGGGTGGTCATGTGGTCGGGTGGTCATGTGGTCATGTGGTCGGGTGGTCGGGTGGTCGGGTGGTCATGTGGTCGGGTGGTCATGTGGTCATGTGGTCGGGTGGTCGGGTGGTTGGGTGGTCACGTGGTCATGTGGTCGGGTGGTCGGGTGGTCATGTGGTCGGGTGGTTGGGTGGTCACGTGGTCATGTGGTCGGGTGGTCGGGTGGTCATGTGGTCGGGTGGTCATGTGGTCATGTGGTCGGGTGGTCGGGTGGTCGGGTGGTTGGGTGGTCACGTGGTCATGTGGTCATGTGGTCATGTGGTCATGTGGTCGGGTGGTCGGGTGGTCGGGTGGTCGGGTGGTCGGGTGGTCGGGTGGTTGGGTGGTCACGTGGTCATGTGGTCGGGTGGTCGGGTGGTCATGTGGTCGGGTGGTCGGGTGGTCATGTGGTCATGTGGTCGGGTGGTCGGGTGGTCATGTGGTCATGTGGTCACGTGGTCACGTGGTCACGTGGTCATGTGGTCATGTGGTCATGTGGTCGGGTGGTCGGGTGGTCGGGTGGTCGGGTGGTCGGGTGGTCGGGTGGTTGGGTGGTCACGTGGTCATGTGGTCGGGTGGTCGGGTGGTCATGTGGTCGGGTGGTCGGGTGGTCATGTGGTCATGTGGTCGGGTGGTCGGGTGGTCATGTGGTCGGGTGGTCGGGTGGTCATGTGGTCATGTGGTCGGGTGGTCGGGTGGTCATGTGGTCATGTGGTCACGTGGTCACGTGGTCGGGTGGTCGGGTGGTCATGTGGTCATGTGGTCATGTGGTCATGTGGTCGGGTGGTCGGGTGGTCGGGTGGTCGGGTGGTCGGGTGGTCGGGTGGTTGGGTGGTCACGTGGTCATGTGGTCGGGTGGTCGGGTGGTCATGTGGTCGGGTGGTCGGGTGGTCATGTGGTCATGTGGTCGGGTGGTCGGGTGGTCATGTGGTCATGTGGTCACGTGGTCACGTGGTCACGTGGTCATGTGGTCATGTGGTCATGTGGTCGGGTGGTCGGGTGGTCGGGTGGTCGGGTGGTCGGGTGGTCGGGTGGTTGGGTGGTCACGTGGTCATGTGGTCGGGTGGTCGGGTGGTCATGTGGTCGGGTGGTCGGGTGGTCATGTGGTCATGTGGTCACGTGGTCACGTGGTCGGGTGGTCGGGTGGTCAGGTGGTCATGTGATCATGTGGTCATGTGGTCATGTGGTCGGGTGGTCGTCACTCACTCGGGCGGGGCCGACGCCCACGAACATCTCCAGGAACTCGGAGCCGTTGACGGTGATGAACGGGACGTCGGCTTCTCCGGCCGTGGCTTTGGCCAGAAGAGTTTTCCCCGTCCCAGGAGGTCCGGTCAGGATGGCCCCCTGTGGACACACGGGTCACATTAACCGAACATTCTCCGTCATTTACGGAATATTTTTTACTTTGACGGAATATTTCAAAGGCCGTCCGTCATTTTGAAGGATTGAAAATCAAGGCGTAACGAAAATAAAGACGCAGCTCTGCTTTTCAGAATCTCTCTCTCTCTATAGTTTCCCAGCGCGTCTTGTCTTGGATGAGCTCTTACAGTTGTATCACTGCCTAGCGCGCTAACTTTCCTGACCCGGGCGCAACAACAACACGGGGAGAAAAACCACGACGCAAACGCGGTTAAAGGCTAATAATATCCTTCCCATGTGGAGCCGCTCTTCTCACTTACGTCTCAGGACGAGCTCATCTATGCCCCCCCCCTCTCTCTCTCTTTCCCTCCCCATGTGCATAGCGGGCCGTAGTGCAGTGATGGAACTGGTAAATATTGTCCCGTTCACCCACCGTCTCTTACAGTCCGTTAAAATTGAAAAAATGCAAATAATAAGCTCCACTTTACATTTGTATGAGCGTAATCTGAGCCTGATGTTGAGGAGCAGGAGACTGAAAGTCGTCTCCTCTCAGACTTTTACACCAGTTTATTCACATTTCTGTTGCAAAATGTACCAGGACTGTTCAGATCAGGTTTAGTTTAGCTCCATTTATCCTGCAGTCTCACATTCTTACTAACATATAATATGCAGCCTGTTATATATATACACACATTTATTTAAGGAGAGAATGATCCTCAGCGAAACCACTGCTCTGAGGAGAGTCTAACCAAATCTAAAAGCTTCAAAGACAAAAGCCTGCACGTGATCAGACCCCCCCCCCCGTTACCTTGGGGATCTTGGCCCCCAGGTCCTGGTACTGCCGCGGGTTCTTCAGGAAGTTGACGAACTCCATGATCTCCAGCTTGGCCTCCTCGCAGCCGGCCACGTCTTTGAACTTCACGTCGATCTGTTCCTTCAGGACTTTGGCCGTGGTTTCACTGACGCTGAAGAGGCCGCCCATGCCCCGGCCCGGCCGCCCCCCCGCGGGCCCCCGCCGCACCATGAAGAGCAGGAAGCCGATGATGAGCGCCGTGGGCAGCATGCTCAGGAGGAAGGTCCTACAGAGAGAAGGAAGCTTTAAGACTGTGCTGAAGAGGAAGGTCCTACAGAGAGAAGGAAGCTTTAAGACTGAGCTGAAGAGGAAGGTCCTACAGAGAGAAGGAAGCTTTAAGACTGTGCTGAGGAGGAAGGTCCTACAGAGAGAAGGAAGCTTTAAGACTGTGCTGAAGAGGAAGGTCCTACAGAGAGAAGGAAGCTTTAAGACTGTGCTGAAGAGGAAGGTCCTACAGAGAGAAGGAAGCTTTAAGACTGAGCTGAAGAGGAAGGTCCTACAGAGAGAAGGAAGCTTTAAGACTGAGCTGAAGAGGAAGGTCCTACAGAGAGAAGGAAGCTTTAAGACTTGTTGATTTTTGGTCATTTTTTTAAACATTTTTTAGTTGATTTTTTGTCATTTTTTGTCATTTTTTTGTTGTTTTTTGTTGATTTTTTGTCATTTTTTTGTTGATTTTTTGTCATTTTTTTGTTGATTTTTTGTCATTTTTTTGTTGATTTTTTGTCATTTTTTCTGTCATTTTTTGTCATTTTTTTGTTGACTTTTTGTCACATTTTTGTTGATTTTTTTGTTGATTTTTTGTTGATTTTTTGTTGATTTTTTGTCATTTTTTTGTTCATTTTTTTGTCATTTTTTCGTCACATTTTTGTTGATTTTTTGTTGATTTTTTGTCATTTTTTGGTAATTTTTTTATTGATTTTTTTCACATTTTTGTTGATTTTTTGTGATTTTTTTGTTGATTTTTTGTGATTTTTTTGTTGATTTTTTGTCATTTTTTTGTAGATTTTTTTTCATTTTTTTGTAGATTTTTTGTCATTTTTTTATTGATTTTTTTCACATTTTTGTTAATTTTTCGTCACATTTTTGTTGATTTTTTGCTGAAGAGGAAGGTCCTACAGAGAGAAGGAAGCTTTAAGACTGAGCTGAAGAGGAAGGTCCTACAGAGAGAAGGAAGCTTTAAGACTGTGCTGAAGAGGAAGGTCCTACAGAGAGAAGGAAGCTTTAAGACTGAGCTGAAGAGGAAGGTCCTACAGAGAGAAGGAAGCTTTAAGACTGTGCTGAAGAGGAAGGTCCTACAGAGAGAAGGAAGCTTTAAGACTGAGCTCAGGAGGAAGGTCCTACAGAGAGAAGGAAGCTTTAAGACTGTGCTGAAGAGGAAGGTCCTACAGAGAGAAGGAAGCTTTAAGACTGTGCTGAAGAGGAAGGTCCTACAGAGAGAAGGAAGCTTTAAGACTGTGCTGAGGAGGAAGGTCCTACAGAGAGAAGGAAGCTTTAAGACTGTGCTGAGGAGGAAGGTCCTACAGAGAGAAGGAAGCTTTAAGACTTGTTGATTTTTGGTCATTTTTTTAAACATTTTTTAGTTGATTTTTTGTCATTTTTTGTCATTTTTTTGTTGTTTTTTGTTGATTTTTTGTCATTTTTTTGTTGATTTTTTGTCATTTTTTTGTTGATTTTTTGTCATTTTTTTGTTGATTTTTTGTCATTTTTTTTGTCATTTTTTTGTTCATTTTTTTGTCATTTTTTCGTCACATTTTTGTTGATTTTTTGTTGATTTTTTGTCATTTTTTGTGGATTTTTTGTTGATTTTTTGTCATTTTTTGGTCATTTTTTTATTGATTTTTTTCACATTTTTGTTGATTTTTTGTGATTTTTTTGTTGATTTTTTGTGATTTTTTTGTTGATTTTTTGTCATTTTTTTGTTGATTTTTTGTGATTTTTTTGTTGATTTTTTGTCATTTTTTTGTTGATTTTTTGTCATTTTTTGTTGATTTTTTGTCATTTTTTAACTGATTTTTTGTCATTTTTGTTAATTTTTTTTCACATTTTTGTCGTTTTTTTGCTCAGGAGGAAGGTTCTACAGAGAGAAGAACGCTTTAAGACTGTGCTGAAGAGGAAGGTCCTACAGAGAGAAGGAAGCTTTAAGACTGTGCTGAAGAGGAAGGTCCTACAGAGAGAAGGAAGCTTTAAGACTGAGCTGAAGAGGAAGGTCCTACAGAGAGAAGGAAGCTTTAAGACTGTGCTGAAGAGGAAGGTCCTACAGAGAGAAGGAAGCTTTAAGACTGAGCTGAAGAGGAAGGTCCTACAGAGAGAAGGAAGCTTTAAGACTGTGCTCAGGAGGAAGGTCCTACAGAGAGAAGGAAGCTTTAAGACTGTGCTCAGGAGGAAGGTCCTACAGAGAGAAGGAAGCTTTAAGACTGTGCTCAGGAGGAAGGTCCTACAGAGAGAAGGAAGCTTTAAGGCTGAGCTGAAGAGGAAGGTCCTACAGAGAGAAGGAAGCTTTAAGACTTGTTGATTTTTTTGTCACTTTTTTGTTGATTTTTTGATGATTTTTTGTTGATTTTTTTGTCATTTTTTGTCATTTTTTTGTCATTTTTTTGTTGATTTTTTGTCATTTTTTTGTCATTTTTTTGTTGATTTTTTGTCATTTTTTGTCATTTTTTGTCACTTTTTTGTTGATTTTTTGTCATTTTTTTGTTATTTTTTGTTGATTTGTCATTTTTTTGTTGATTTTTTTGTCATTTTTTGTCATTTTTTTGTCATTTTTTGTTGATTTGTCATTTTTTTGTTGATTTTTTTCACATTTTTGTCGATTTTTTGTCATTTTTTAATTGATTTTTTTTTAAATTTTTGTTGATTTTTTGTCATTTTTTAATTGATTTTTTGTCATTTTTTTATTGATTTTTTGTCATTTTTTTATTGATTTTTTGTCATTTTTTAATTGATTTTTTGTCATTTTTGTCGATTTTTTGTCGATTTTTTGTCATTTTTTTGTCGATTTTTTGTCGTTTTTTAATTGATTTTTTGTCATTTTTTTATTGATTTTTTGTCATTTTTTTTATTGATTTTTTGTTAATTTTTTTTCACATTTTTGTCGATTTTTTGCTCAGGAGGAAGGTCCTACAGAGAGAAGGAAGCTTTAAGACTGTGCTCAGGAGGAAGGTCCTACAGAGAGAAGGAAGCTTTAAGACTGTGCTGAAGAGGAAGGTCCTACAGAGAGAAGGAAGCTTTAAGACTGTGCTCAGGAGGAAGGTCCTACAGAGAGAAGGAAGCTTTAAGACTGAGCTGAAGAGGAAGGTCCTACAGAGAGAAGGAAGCTTTAAGACTGTGCTCAGGAGGAAGGTCCTACAGAGAGAAGGAAGCTTTAAGACTGAGCTGAAGAGGAAGGTCCTACAGAGAGAAGGAAGCTTTAAGACTGTGCTGAAGAGGAAGGTCCTACAGAGAGAAGGAAGCTTTAAGACTGTGCTGAAGAGGAAGGTCCTACAGAGAGAAGGAAGCTTTAAGACTGAGCTGAAGAGGAAGGTCCTACAGAGAGAAGGAAGCTTTAAGACTGAGCTCAGGAGGAAGGTCCTACAGAGAGAAGGAAGCTTTAAGACTGTGCTGAAGAGGAAGGTCCTACAGAGAGAAGGAAGCTTTAAGACTGTGCTCAGGAGGAAGGTCCTACAGAGAGAAGGAAGCTTTAAGACTGTGCTGAAGAGGAAGGTCCTACAGAGAGAAGGAAGCTTTAAGACTGTGCTCAGGAGGAAGGTCCTACAGAGAGAAGGAAGCTTTAAGACTGTGCTCAGGAGGAAGGTCCTACAGAGAGAAGGAAGCTTTAAGACTGTACTGAAGAGGAAGGTCCTACAGAGAGAAGGAAGCTTTAAGACTGAGCTGAAGAGGAAGGTCCTACAGAGAGAAGGAAGCTTTAAGACTGAGCTGAAGAGGAAGGTCCTACAGAGAGAAGGAAGCTTTAAGACTGAGCTGAAGAGGAAGGTCCTACAGAGAGAAGGAAGCTTCACCCTTGTGTCGTCCCCAGGGCCACTTTGTCGATGCGTATCTCTGTCATAGTTTTATCAAATGGTCTGAATTTTCGGATATGCGTTAACATCCATGACTTTTACCAGTATTTTTTTTTTTTTACATTTTTTGATTAAGTGATTACAATGTTATGAGAAAGAGTTACACTCGTGGTCACCTGTGGTCATTTTTGACCCCATTTTGTTTCTCTAATATTTCACTCATAAAATAACATTATGAAATAAATGTGGTTCTATCTTTAGTTTGACTTCATAAAAATGCACTGATAGTAAATTTACCAGTTTTTATCATTTTTTGAGTCGGTGGGACATGTTTATGTAAAAAAAGTCTAATTTTGAGCCAAAAATGTCCCTGTAACACTGAAAATCCTGAAGTGGATATAACTCTAAGTATTTGGTGAATTGGGCCCTGGGAGAGGCTCAAAGGTAGAGCAGGTTCTGTTTCTGAAAAATGTTTCATTTTTGAATGAGAGCAAATAGTTACACTCGTGGTCTCTGGGGCAAAACCCCATTCATTTCAATGGACATGAGCCGATCCTGCATGTTTTCTGTCTTTGACCTTTTGTACCGACTTCATTTGTGCTTCAGATATGAAACCATTATTATGTTTCCATCCCAGAGGACCTCCTCTACAAGCACATTCACCAGATTTAGAAGTCACATATTTTTACAATAGTTACAGGCCCTAAAGCCTGAAAACAGCAGCAGCTCCATTCATTTCAATGGCAGTGTCCTCCATGTCTGTGATTCCAGCTATATTTTTGACTTTTGCCTTTCATACAAACTTCATTTCAACTCCAAATCCATAACTTTTTTAAATATACACTCCACAGAGCCTCCACTACATGCACATGTACCACATTTTGAATTCAGTCATTTTTTCATAGTTTTAGGACCCACAGAGAGAAGGAAGATCCTCACCCGTCGCTCTCCGCAGAGTAAACCACAGGGACTCTGCTCTCGGACTCGATGCCCAGGTCGCTCTGAGCCGTGTCCAGGTTCCTCTCGAACGTGTCGACGCTGCCGATGTTGAACCACACGTACTGCTGCGAGAGAGAGAAGCGGGTCAGACACAGGAGGTTCCTCTGCTGTGAGGAGCAGGAGGTTCCTCTGCTGTGAGGAGCAGGAGGTTCCTCTGCTGTGAGACACAGGAGGTTCCTCTGCTGTGAGGAGCAGGAGGTTCCTCTGCTGTGAGACACAGGAGGTTCCTCTGCTGTGAGACACAGGAGGTTCCTCTGCTGTGAGACACAGGAGGTTCCTCTGCTGTGAGACACAGGAGGTTCCTCTGCTGTGAGGAGCAGGAGGTTCCTCTGCTGTGAGGAGCAGGAGGTTCCTCTGCTGTGAGGAGCAGGAGGTTCCTCTGCTGTGAGGAGCAGGAGGTTCCTCTGCTGTGAGGAGCAGGAGGTTCCTCTGCTGGACTACAGCTGCACTCACCCCGTCCACTGGAGTCTTGCCGGGGCTGAACACCACCCTGACGTAGCGCTTGTTGACCACCTCGAGCCGCTCCACCTGAAAGAGCGGGAAAAACGACATCACATCATCAGCAGGAGAAAGAAATGAAGCTCTACCTGGACCTGTGAACATTTCCATCTTTAAGGCGAGACACTGCAGGTGAATAGGGGGAAATAAATAAATGTGACAATGCCAATTTGAAACTTTTGCTGAACATCACAGATATAATATGAGAAAAAAATGTGACAAAAATTCAACAAAAAATCGACAAAAAAATGACAAAAAATCAACAAAAATGTGACAAAAATTCAACGAAAATCGACAAAAATTCAACAAAAAAATCAACAAAAAATGACAAAAAAATCAACAAAAAAGTGTCAAAAAATCAACAAAAAATCAACAAAAAAGTGTCAAAAAATCAACAAAAAATCAACAAAAAAGTGTCAAAAAATCAACAAAAAATGACAAAAAATCAACAAAAAATGACAAAAAATCAACAAAAAATGACAAAAAAATCAACAAAAAATGACAAAAAAATGACAAAAAATCAACAAAAAAATGACAAAAAATCAACAAAAAAAATGACAAAAAATCAACAAAAAATGACAAAAATTCAACAAAAAATCAACAAAAAATGACAAAAAGACAAAAATTCAACAAAAAAGTGACAAAAAATCAACAAAAAATGACAAAAAATGACAAAAAATCAACAAAAAAATGACAAAAAATCAACAAAAAAATGACCAAAAAATGACAAAAAATCAACAAAAAATGACAAAAAATCAACAAAAATGTGACAAAAAATCAACAAAAAATCAACAAAAAATCATCAAAAAATCATCAAAAAATCAACAAAAAATCAACAAAAAATGACAAAAAATCAACAAAAAATGACAAAAAAATGACAAAAAATCAACAAAAAAATGACAAAAATTCAACAAAAAAATGACAAAAATCAACAAAAAAATGACAAAAAATCAACAAAAAATGACAAAAAATCAACAAAAAATCAACAAAAAAATGACAAAAAATCAACAAAAAAGTGACAAAAATTCAAAAAAGTGACAAAAAAATCAACAAAAAATGACAAAAAATCAACAAAAAAATGACAAAAAATCAACAAAAAAGTGACAAAAAATCAACAAAAAAATGACAAAAAAATGACAAAAAATCAACAAAAAATGACAAAAAATCAACAAAAAATGACAAAAAATCAACAATAAAATGACAAAAATTCAACAAAAAAGTGACAAAAATTCAACAAAAAAATGACAAAAAATCAACAAAAAAATGACAAAAAATCAACAAAAAAGTGACAAAAAATCAACAAAAAAATGACAAAAAAATGACAAAAAATCAACAAAAAATGACAAAAAATCGACAAAAAATGACAAAAAATCAACAAAAAATCAACAAAAAAGTGTCAAAAAATCAACAAAAAATCAACAAAAAAGTGTCAAAAAATCAACAAAAAATGACAAAAAATCAACAAAAAATGACAAAAAATCAACAAAAAATGACAAAAAAATCAACAAAAAATGACAAAAAAATGACAAAAAATCAACAAAAAAAATGACAAAAAATCAACAAAAAATGACAAAAAATCAACAAAAAATGACAAAAAATCAACAAAAAAATGACAAAAATTCAACAAAAAAATGACAAAAAATCAACAAAAATTCAACAAAAAATCAACAAAAAATGACAAAAAGACAAAAATTCAACAAAAAAGTGACAAAAAATCAACAAAAAATGACAAAAAATGACAAAAAATCAACAAAAAAATGACAAAAAATCAACAAAAAAATGACCAAAAAATGACAAAAAATCAACAAAAAATGACAAAAAATCAACAAAAATGTGACAAAAAATCAACAAAAAATCAACAAAAAATCATCAAAAAATCATCAAAAAATCAACAAAAAATCAACAAAAAATGACAAAAAATCAACAAAAAATGACAAAAAAATGACAAAAAATCAACAAAAAAATGACAAAAATTCAACAAAAAAATGACAAAAATCAACAAAAAAATGACAAAAAATCAACAAAAAATGACAAAAAATCAACAAAAAATCAACAAAAAAATGACAAAAAATCAACAAAAAAGTGACAAAAAATCAACAAAAAATGACAAAAAATCAACAAAAAATGACAAAAAATCAACAAAAAAATGACAAAAATTCAACAAAAAAGTGACAAAAATTCAAAAAAGTGACAAAAAAATCAACAAAAAATGACAAAAAATCAACAAAAAAATGACAAAAAATCAACAAAAAAGTGACAAAAAATCAACAAAAATATGACAAAAAAATGACAAAAAATCAACAAAAAATGACAAAAAATCAACAAAAAATGACAAAAAATCAACAATAAAATGACAAAAATTCAACAAAAAAGTGACAAAAATTCAACAAAAAAATGACAAAAAATCAACAAAAAAATGACAAAAAATCAACAAAAAAGTGACAAAAAATCAACAAAAAAATGACAAAAAAATGACAAAAAATCAACAAAAAATGACAAAAAATCGACAAAAAATGACAAAAAATCAACAAAAAAATGACAAAAAATCAACAAAAAAGTGACAAAAATTCAAAAAAAAGTGACAAAAATGTGACAAAACATCATAAAATAAACATCATGCGGGTGAGTTTTGTCATTTTTATATCTGACATGAAAACTAAGATGTAAAGGGAGGAAAATAGATACAAATCTCCACCACTGCGTGAAAAACCAATACTTTCACCTGCCGTGTCTCGCCTTAAAAGCAATATCTAATGTGTGTTCAGTTATCATGAGGCGCTGCACTGGCTGAGAGAAACTCTTAGATTTAGGTAAAGCTGAACTGGAGAAAAAGCACTTGGTTAAGAGGTTAAAATATCGGCCAAACCGCAATATATCGGTATCGGACCCAAACATCCAGATCGGTCGGGCCGTGATCGAAATGAGCAAATAAATCTGTAATGTTCAGCGTTAACCTCTGACCTCCCGCCTAAACCAATGCATTCTGTCCTCTATTGTATAGGCCTGTGGAACGCCTCATTTGAAAGCTAAGACCCACAAAAAAAATGTTTTATCGCGTCGTTGCTGTGTTGTGTCACCTTTTGTATGTTTTTTTTTCTTTTTTTCCCATTTTTGTTAAATTTTTGTTGATTTTTTGTCATTTTTTTGTTGATTTTTTTGTTGATTTTTTGTCACATTTTTGTTGATTTTTTGTCACTTTTTTGTTGATTTTTTGTCACATTTTTGTTGATTTTTTGTCACATTTTTGTTGATTTTTTGTCACATTTTTGTTGATTTTTTGTCATTTTTTTGTTGATTTTTTGTCACATTTTTGTTGATTTTTTGTCACATTTTTGTTGATTTTTTGTCATTTTTTTGTTGAATTTTTGTCACATTTTTGTTGATTTTTTGTCACATTTTTGTTGATTTTTTGTCACATTTTTTGTTGAATTTTTGTTGAGTTTGTCACATTTTTGTTGCGTTTACATCCTTGTTTTCTTCTCATTTTTTGGTGCTTTTTTCCCCAAGAAGCTTTTTGATTCGGGTAAAGCCAAACTGGAGAAAATGGGATCCGTTCAGGTGGGAGTTAAGAGGTTAAAGAGTAACTAAACACCAAATCCACTTTTTTTTGCTGATAAACGGTCTAAGTGGTTGTTGAATAGAGTTAGCTACATGTCCCAGTCAATATGTTGACATTTGGTGCAAACTTGTTCAAAATCTCACTTTAGTGTCTAAAACCGCAGGGTTCGCGCCTCTACTGGTGTCACGCAGCAACTACATTTGATATTTTGTGGTTGGAGGAGAGTGTGTCCACGGCGTCCACAAAACGTCATCAGTTCTGCCCGTGGTTCTGCCTCTGTGCCTGTGTGGCCCCGCCCACACACGACTCTGTGGTCCCGCCCACACACGCCTCTGTGGCCCCGCCCACACACGCCTCCGCCACGCAGCAACCAGGACACGCGTCGCGCACACACCGCCTGAGCTCATGAGTCAAACCAGTAGGTGGCGCCCCTGCGATGCTCACACTTCGGCTGAGGTGGTGCAGAGGAATAAATCCCTTAGAAAAGCTACTGTGCGATGCTCTCTCTGTTCGCAGTCACTGACAGCGAGCGAGTAGATCTTTTTTAGTAAGATTTGCTACTAGTGATGCGCGGGTTGCGGGTTCCACCGTTGTCTTTACAGCAGGTTTTTGGCGTAAATATACGTCGGATTTTCATAAAACAAGCAGCGTTTTGCAGCTTGTGATCCAGAGAACGCTTTTGTGGAGCTCATGTCTCCTGTTTTCCACCGTATGTGCGACTGTGTGTGACTTCGGTTAGGCAGACCTCTGCTCTCTCTCTCTCTCCCTCTCGCCCAGCGCTCTTCGGAGGGAGAGGGAGAGAGCGCGCGATGACACGCCAGTGCTGTTCATACGGATCATATTTGTGACGCGTAATATTTAATGGTTGCGGGTGCGGAGCGGGGCGGGTTGTAAAAATAGAACAACGTTGCGGGGCGGGCTGGGTCGGGTTAGAACCTGCTCCAAATGCGGGACCCGCGGGTTGAAAAAAACCCTGACCCGCATCACTAGTTGCTACATCAAGCAATCACAAGTCATGAGATGCACCAACTCTCCTACGAAAAAATAAAGCTTGCGCACAGCGGTGACAGCGGTAACAGCAGTCTGTCAGTCCTGTCAGATCGAGGGGCGTGGCCTGAGACTGTCAACAGAGCAGACCCCGCCCACACACTCACCCCCCTCGTCTCCCCCAAAGCCTCCGAGACCACCCCTTTCTCAGCACTTTTTGACTTGTGTTTGTGGGTGGGGAAAGGCTCTGCCACGCCCGTTTAGTTGCACTTTAATGGATCCCCCTGGCCCCGCCCCCTCTGGCCCCGCCCCCTCCGCACTCACCGCGCCTTTGTACAGGAAGTTGTTGACGAAGTCCTTCCAGGTGACCTCGCGGCCGCCGTCCCCCCACATGGAGAACACGGCGAGCACCCAGAGGCCGCCGGCGCCGAGCACGAGCAGCCGGAACTCACGGTCGTCCCACGGGATCTCGCCCTGCGCCGCGCCCAGAAAAACACCGAAAAACACTGTCAGGGACGTCATCTGCAGACCCACACGCTCCTCACACGTTCCTCACACGCTCCTCACACGCTCCTCACCCTCTGCAGGCGGCTCGACCAATGAGAGTCATCCTTCCTCCCTCCACGTTTCCCGCCTCCTCCTCCTCCTGCCCCACCTCCTCCTCCTCCTGTCCCGCCTCCTCCACCTCCTGTCCCTCCTCCTCCATCTCCTCCTCCAGACCCTCCCTCTTCTCTGGGTTCTGTCGCCGCTTTAGGCTCCTCCCTCTTGGCGCCCGGGTCCTCGCCGGTCGGGGGCGGTTTGCGGCTCTCGGGGAAGTACTTCTCGAAGCCTGAAACACAGAGGTCAAAGGTCGTGGAGGAGGTTCTGAGGTCTTCAGATGTATGAGCAGACCTGGAAACCTTTGGAGTTTCTTCGTCCATGACTTATGCTGCGTCCACACCAAACGTGTTTTAAGCGTCAAAAACTGGGCTAACTGAGCTAACTGAGCTAACTGGGCTAACTGGGCTAACTGGGCTAACTGGGCTAACTGGGCTAACTGGGCTAACTGAGCTAACTGAGCTAACTGAGCTAACTGAGCTAACTGGGCTAACTGGGCTAACTGGGCTAACTGGGCTAACTGAGCTAACTGAGCTAACTGAGCTAACTGGGCTAACTGGGCTAACTGGGCTAACTGGGCTAACTGGGCTAACTGGGCTAACTGGGCTAACTGGGCTAACTGGGCTAACTGGGCTAACTGAGCTAACTGAGCTAACTGGGCTAACTGGGCTAACTGGGCTAACTGAGCTAACTGAGCTAACTGGGCTAACTGAGCTAACTGAGCTAGCTGAGCTAACTGGGCTAACTGGGCTAACTGGGCTAACTGGGCTAACTGGGCTAACTGGGCTAACTGAGCTAACTGGGCTAACTGGGCTAACTGGGCTAACTGAGCTAACTGAGCTAACTGGGCTAACTGGGCTAACTGAGCTAACTGGGCTAACTGGGCTAACTGAGCTAACTGGGCTAACTGGGCTAACTGGGCTAACTGGGCTAACTGGGCTAACTGGGCTAACTGGGCTAACTGAGCTAACTGGGCTAACTGGGCTAACTGAGCTAACTGGGCTAACTGAGCTAACTGAGCTAACTGAGCTAACTGGGCTAACTGGGCTAACTGGGCTAACTGAGCTAACTGGGCTAACTGAGCTAACTGGGCTAACTGAGCTAACTGAGCTAACTGGGCTAACTGGGCTAACTGGGCTAACTGAGCTAACTGTGGTTTTCTCCCGGAGCTAATTGTAGATGTTGTGAGTAATAAACTAAACATCAGCCCAGCTCAGTGTGTGATCATTGTTCTTTATCGACTTTATTTGTGCAGATTTCTTGTTTTCACGTGAGGACCGGAGGTTTAGCTTAGCATTAGCTTTCTCCGGTGCTAATGCTACAACAGGCTCCTCGAGGCTCAAACACATTCCCAGATTCAGCCTCTGAAATAAACTTTCTTGTCGCTGCTTTTAATCCTGATGTTTAGATAAAGAAACACTGAAGTGTCTTTGTAGAAGTCCCAGAGCTGCTGTAGCTCCGGTTCACAAAGAAGCTAAACCTCCGTGACTTGTGACTTGTTGACACCTGAGGGGCCGGCGTAGGATCTGCCCCGGTGGCTCAGCTACAACGTCACTGTGGGGAGAAAGCTCCTGATTGGTCGACGCTCGCGAATTTCTCAAAAAGTTCAACATTTCCCAACTCGAGCGTCGGCCGCGCTCGACGCCCTGGAGGCGTCAAACGCTCACCAAGCGCGCACAGGAGGCGCGTGAGGCGCTGCCGGACCTCCTGACGCCCCCCGGAGGCGCGTCCTCCATGTATTTTAAATGTAAACCTGACACTTTGGAGGCGCCAAATCGCGTTTGGTGTGGACGCAGCATTAGACTGAAAACCGCCCTGGTGTTTGTGCCGTTTATTCCCATAAGCTCCAGCGTCAGCCTGACCGTCTGCAGGACCCTGGTGAAGGAGGAGATTTACCTTTGGGAGGCCTGGAGCTCAGGTGAGTGTCTGTCTGCAGCGCTCTGACATCACACAGGCCACGCCCCCTGTCCACCTGCGCACCTGCCGCTTCCATCAGCACCTGCACAGAAGAAGAAGCGGCGCCGTCAGCTCCTGCTTCCTCCGACCGTCGTCTCTGCGGTGAGTCTGCGTGAGGATGTGCTCTAGCGCCCCCTGTGGCAGAGCTCGCCTCAGAGATCTGCGTTACAGTGACTGAAGGAAACAAACACAGCTGTTCAAAGCTCCACATGTTCTGATGAGCAGGTGGTTCCTTCATTTTCCAGCCGCGTTAAAACTAAATGAGAAATGTTTAAACTTTATTTAATTTATTTATTTTGTCACATTTTTGTTGATTTTTCGTCAATTTTTTGTCAGATTTTTGTCGTTTTTTTGTTGATTTTTTGTTGATTTTTTGTTGATTTTTGTTGATTTGTCACATTTTTGTTGATTTTTTTTCACATTTTTGTTGATTTTTTTGTTGATTTTTTGTCACATTTTTGTAGAATTTTTGTCACATTTTTGTCGATTTTTTTGTTGATTTTTTGTTGATTTTTTTTCACATTTTTGTTGATTTTTTGTTGATTTTTTGTCACATTTTTGTTGATTTTTTGTCACATTTTTGTTGATTTTTTGTCACATTTTTGTAGAATTTTTGTCACATTTTTGTTGATTTTTTTCCATATTTTGGTTGATTTTTTTGTTGATTTTTTGTTGATTTCTGTTGATTTTTTGTCACATTTTTGTCACATTTTTGTAGAATTTTTGTCACATTTTTGTTGATTTTTTTCACATTTTTGTTGATTTTTTTCACATTTTTGTTGATTTTTTTCACATTTTTGTTGATTTTTTTCACATTTTTGTTGATTTTTTTCACATTTTTGTTGATTTTTTTCACATTTTTGTTGATTTTTTTCACATTTTTGTTGATTTTTTCACATTTTTGTTGATTTTTTGTCACATTTTTGTTGATTTTTTGTTGACAGCCCGTTATTTTGTCCATTTTTTTATTTTCTAGTGGACTTTCTGTAAACGCTCAATGCAACTTACAGGTACACCTGAACTGGTCTAAGGTAAGAACATATCTCAGCGTGGAAAAACGGTGGCCTGTTCCTTTAATACCACAATCATTACATGTGAAAGTCAACAGAGAATCACAGAACAGACTTATTGATCGGGCCCATGAGCCAAACATGCTGAACCTGCTACAATAAAAGCAACATTTACCAAAATCACCACATCCGGGTTAGCGGAGATCAATGCTAACGGCGCAGCAGCTACGCTAACCCAGGCTGTAGTGACTTATCGTAGTAAATATGACTTTTGTAGCAGCAGGTGCGGCATTTTAGGCTAATGAGTCTGAGAAATGAGTCGGTTCAGGAACTCTCCGCTGAGTTTCGGAAATATTGATGCTTGTTTTTAAGAGTTTTAATGTTTTTTTCTCGAATATTTACCGCTCTGCTCGGACCCGGAATCCTGACGTCACACTTAACTTTTTTATTTTTTATTTAACAGAAATGTAATTACAAAACAAAAGTACTGCAGAGGTACGTGTGTACATGTAAAACATATTCTCATGTTTAAAGGCCAGGAGGGAGACGTAGAACCAAAACAAAACGAACAGAGAGAAAAGAAAAAAAAAAAGAAGAGGGAACAAGGGGATTTCTGAATCAAGTCATTATAATACAGGATGACATGTAGATATGTAGCAGAGTGGAGGTTACGATAAAATAAATAAAAATAAATATGTTGCCACAACGCCACCCAGTATAACTGGGAAATACCTTAAAACAAGTCTAAGGCACACAAGTTCGTTAAAAAAGGACCGGGCAGAGGCAAATGATTTACAAAAGACTGTTTGTTTTATTACACCAATTAAGTTTGGTTTCTTAAAAAGTTCATGTTGTTGTTTCGTTCTTTAAAAGCTGAATCCAGGACGTTCAGAGGAGAGAAAGTGGACAGACATACAGGCAGGGGAGGCATGATGGTGCTGCAAAGACCCAGGTAGCGAAAGCGAAGCGACACCCTACGAGCCCGCAGACCCCGGACCACGTCCAGCTATACGGCCCCACTCGGACCGGCATCAGCAGCGCATCGAGGCATGGAAGTTGCATACAAAGTTGACGGCCTTAAGCCTACGTCGCCGGCTTGACGCTCCCGACACGACGCACAACCCAGCAACCCCAGACTAGCCGCTAGCGAAGCCCTGCAGCAGGTGTGACGTCAGAGAGGTGAGAGGGCAGGTGATGGGGAAGAGCCCCTTTTATAGCGCGCCCCCTACGTGCCATTGGCTTAATGCAGGGACACCTACCCCACCTCACTACAGATATAGCATTTACTGTGTTAACATGTGGTGTTTGCAGGATGCATTATGGATTTTGAAGGCTTTTTGATTAGCCACAAAGAAATATCCTATAAAATCCTACATAACATATAGAGCTCGGGAATGTGACGTCATATCGCTAAGCATTATGGGATGAGCAGCCATTGTAAACTAATGGAGATTTTAAAAGTTAAAATACTGGAGTTATTGTTTCACATTAAAACACTTGGAGACCACACTGAGTTAGATGTATTTACCGGCAGTATCTCAGCAGCTAACGGAGTCGTTCAACTGTTTTTTTCTCCACTTTTTATACTGTTTTTAGCTAATGTTAGTCTATGGAAATGTATGCTAACAGCTGCAAAGATGGCCGATCTCCATGGCAACTGTGGACATTCCCGAACTCTATACTCTGCTAAAAAAACACTTGAAAGATTCAAACTCGACATAGATTATAAATGACTTCTGTTACACTGAAGGAGAAACCATCATCCACCTGTTTCATCACTGCACAAACAGTCACAGCCTATGGTCACATGTACAACAACTGATCCAGAACAGAACTGGCCATGTGACCGGCCTCCAGGAGAGTGACATCATGTTTTATCTCCATAAACCAAATATTCCCAAAGACCTTTCCCTTCTGACACAAACTGTCATCCACCTATAGCCAAATACCATATTCATGAAACTAAGTGGGCTCAAACAAAGCCACATGGACTTCATTTCATAAACCAACTCAATCAGTCACACTTAACAAACGTTAGTCACAAAGTTACGACGTCCTACTCTAGCTCAGTGGTTCTCAACCTTTTGGAGCCGCGACCCCCATTTTAACAGGTAAAGGGGGTTCGTGACACATTGTGAGAAATAGGAACATTAGCCGATATAGTTCTGAAAAAACAAAGAAGAAAAAAACAAATGGCTGAAATACATTCATCAAATTATGAACAAATAATGGCCCTCTGGTAAAATAGTAAACACGTGCTACAATGAAATATTAGGTTATGCACTACAAAAGTGAATATCAAGCATTGTCCTAAATGACTTGAATTGAGGAAATGTTTCTTGTTTTGAGCGGTTTTCACTCATTTAGACACTTTCCCTGATCGGACCGAGTTTGCTTTGCTTGTTTGAGGACATTTCACACCAGTTCTAGGGTAAATCTCGCTTGAAATAAGAAAAAGTAAAATTGCCAATGAGATAAGACCAATTTTCTTTCCCCATTGGCAAAGAAACTGACCTGAAATAAGGACGACATGTATCGAAACGAGTCAGAAACATCTCAGAACAAGTGAAATAATCTGGGACAAATGCCCAACAACTTCTTAACCAATCAAAACAACTAACATGTGGATTATTGTGCTCAAACTGAGATGTTTATACTGATCTAGTTAAATACTTTTTTGCAGTGTACGCTAATAAAAATGTGTATATTTTATCTAAATGATATGGCGACCCCCAAATTTGTCTGGCGACCCCCAGGTTGAGAATCACTGCTCGAGTTAATGCTGTTCTGATTCTAGCTTTTGTAAAGAGAGGCCAAACAAAATGAGGAGAAATACTGGGATATTAATATTTTAGTGATATTACTTAACTAAACCATTTCACACAATGTTCACACAAACGTGTCAATC
Organism: Gobius niger; assembly: GCF_951799975.1. NCBI lineage: Eukaryota > Metazoa > Chordata > Actinopteri > Gobiiformes > Gobiidae > Gobius > Gobius niger. The sequence goes on along the minus strand of NW_027639282.1, from coordinate 96,411 downwards.
TCAGTCAGAAAACCTCTTTATTGGATTTGAACCTTCCTTTGGACTTTCCCTCATAAATGTTCTTTCTCTGCAGTGAAACGAACCAAAGCTACAGCTCTGTCCTGCCTGTGTTTAACCTGTTAGCTTTAGCATTAGCTCTGCCCCTGTGTTTACCCCGTTAGCTTTAGCATTAGCTCACCGGGCAGACTGCGGGGGCTCTACGGGGGAACAGCAGCCTGACGCCGGCTCTGGGGCCCGGGGAGAGCCGCAGGGGCAGCCGCAGGAGCCGGTGGGCCATGGCGTCACGGGCAGCGGCTCTCTGGCTGCTCTCAGGCGGAACACGGACGCTGTGACTGCGGGTAAGAAGCGTGTCCTGTTCCGTAACTGCCCTCCGCCATCTTTAATGCTCTTCTCCTTCTTCTTCTTCCTCACGGGGTCAGCGCGGGAAAGGCTTGGCGCCACCTGTGTCCGGCACGTGCAGCTGCAAATGTTCAGGAATAATCCATGTTTTTGGTGAATTATTCTGTTTTAACCTCTTAACTTCCACCTGAACATGTTTTCTCCTCAAATTCTCCAAATCTAAAAGCTTCTTCAAAACAGCGACAAAAAACGAGAAAAAATGACAAAAATCCAGCAAAAAAGTGACAAAAGAGCAGCAAAAAAAGACAAAAATTCAGCAAAAAAGTGACAAAAATCCAGCAAAAAAAAAGACAAAAATTCAGCAAAAAAGACAAAAATTCAGCAAAAAAGTGACAAAAATCCAGCAAAAAAGTGACAAAACTTCAGCAAAAAAAGACAAAAATTCAGCAAAAAAGTGACAAAAATCCAGCAAAAAAAAAGACAAAAATTCAGCAAAAAAGACAAAAATTCAGCAAAAAAGACAAAAATTCAGCAAAAAAGTGACAAAAATCCAGCAAAAAAGTGACAAAACTTCAGCAAAAAAAGACAAAAATTCAGCAAAAAAGTGACAAAAATCCAGCAAAAAAAAAGACAAAAATTCAGCAAAATAGACAAAAATTCAGCAAAAATGACAAAAATCCAGCAAAAAAAAGACAAAAATCCAGCAAAAAAGTGACAAAAATTCAGCAAAAAAAGACAAAAATTCTGCAAAAAAGTGACAAAAATTCAGCAAAAAAAGACAAAAATCCAGCAAAAAAAGACAAAAATTCAGCAAAAAAGTGACAAAAATCCAGCTAAAAAAGTGACAAAAATCCAGCAAAAAAAGACAAAAATCCAGAAAAAAAGACAAAAATCCAGAAAAAAAGACAAAAATCCAGCAAAAAAAAGTGACAAAAATCCAGCAAAAAAAGTGACAAAAATCCAGCAAAAAAAGTGACAAAAATTCAGCAAAAAAGTGACAAAAATCCAGCTAAAAAAGTGACAAAAATCCAGCAAAAAAAGACAAAAATCCAGCAAAAAAAGTGACAAAAATTCAGCAAAAAAAGACAAAAATTCTGCAAAAAAATGACAAAAATTCAGCAAAAAAGTGACAAAAGAGCAGCAAAAAAAAGACAAAAATCCAGCAAAAAAAGTGACAAAAATTCAGCAAAAAAAGACAAAAATTCTGCAAAAAAATGACAAAAATCCAGAAAAAAAGTGACAAAAATCCAGCAAAAAAAGTGACAAAAATCCAGCAAAAAAAGTGACAAAAATCCAGCAAAAAAAGTGACAAAAATCCAGCAAAAAAAGTGACAAAAATCCAGCAAAAAAAGACAAAAATCCAGAAAAAAAGACAAAAATCCAGCAAAAAAAGTGACAAAAATCCAGCAAAAAAAGTGACAAAAATCCAGCAAAAAAAGTGACAAAAATTCAGCAAAAAAGTGACAAAAATCCAGCTAAAAAAGTGACAAAAATCCAGCAAAAAAAGACAAAAATCCAGCAAAAAAAGTGACAAAAATTCAGCAAAAAAAGACAAAAATTCTGCAAAAAAATGACAAAAATTCAGCAAAAAAGTGACAAAAATCCAGCAAAAAAAGTGACAAAAATCCAGCAAAAAAAGTGACAAAAATCCAGCAAAAAAAGTGACAAAAATTCAGCAAAAAAGTGACAAAAATCCAGCTAAAAAAGTGACAAAAATCCAGCAAAAAAAGACAAAAATCCAGCAAAAAAAGTGACAAAAATTCAGCAAAAAAAGACAAAAATTCTGCAAAAAAATGACAAAAATTCAGCAAAAAAGTGACAAAAATCCAGCAAAAAAAGTGACAAAAATCCAGCAAAAAAAGTGACAAAAATCCAGCAAAAAAAGTGACAAAAATCCAGCAAAAAAAGTGACAAAAATCCAGCAAAAAAAGACAAAAATCCAGCAAAAAAAGACAAAAATACAGCAAAAAAAGACAAAAATTCAGCAAAAAAAGTGACAAAAATCCATCAAAAAAGTGACAAAAATCCAGCAAAAAAGTGACAAAAGAGCAGTAAAAAAAAGTGACAATAATCCGACAAAAACCTCTAAATCCCCACATGAACCGAGCACATTATCTCCTGTTCGGCTTTACCCAAATCTAAAAGCTTCTTGAATCAGAATCAGAATAGTATTTATTGCCATTGTTTGAGAACAGGTTCACAAACTAGGATTTTTTTCTCCGCACAATCGTGCAACATAAAACATATAACACAGAATTTAGATTAAAAATTAGCTACGAAAACGAGCCGTAAGCGAGGATGAAAACACAACAAAAGAACAAAACAAGGAAAGAGCAACAAAAAAGTGACGAGAAAAACAAATAAGTGACGACAACGCAAGGATAACGAACTGCACTCCTACCCCCACTATAACCCAGCGCATTTTCTCCAGTTCTGTTTTACCCAAATCTAAAAGCTTCTTGTCTGGAGCTCACAGACTATAGAGCTCCACAGTCCCGCCTCACGTGTCGCTAACTCACGGCTAATCAGCTATGTGCTAGCTCACGGCTAATCAGCTATGTGCTAGCTCACGGCTAATCAGCTATGTGCTAACTCACGGCTAATCAGCTATGTGCTAACTCACGGCTAATCAGCTATGTGCTAACTCACAGACATGAAACATACAAGGTAACATTGAAGATTTGTCTTAAACGTTATAAACTGCAAAATGATAAAAGTAATTTCGTTGTATTTTCAAGTATTGTTTGTTTCTTTCTTGTAAAATACCCGCACAAGTGTCGGTAGTTACCACACAGCTGATTAGCCGGCGTCGTGCCATTAAACTCTTGCCAATGGGGGACTTTTTTAATGTATTTTTTTTCCTTTAAAAAAAAAAAAATAATCTAATTTTCTTTTTCTTCATTTCTTTCTTTTCTTTCTCCTTTTTTTCTTTGATTAATTTTCTATTTTTACAGCGAACTGCAAGTTCCGGATTGTCACGTGGTTCATGACGTTGTGCCGTCCTGACTCCTGGCGGCAGGGGGCGCTGTGCGTGGCCGCTCTGACAGACGTGTTTCCGGTCTCCCTCTCCCTCCTGACTCCGGTGTCTCTCCCGGTTCTCTCCCGGTTCTGTCCCCGGTTCTCCCCCGCTCTGGTTCTCCTCCCGCGGCTCTCCTCATGGCTGTGGCCGGCCCAGGGCGCCTCCTGCTCGGCCTGCTGCTGCTGCTGTGCCCGCTGTCCTCCGGAGCCTGGGACCAGGACATGGAGCTGTATGACCTGGTGGAGGAGGTGGACCAGAACTTCTACCAGCTGCTGGCGGTTCCTCAGGTCCGTCCAGGCTTTAATCACTCTTTATAAGGAGATTCTTTACCCTGAAATGCTATATTTATAAAGACAGACGCGTTAGATGAGCGGACACTCACGCAGAGACCAGGGAAATGTCAACATTCAGCATCAAACTGGACATAAATGTGATTTGGATCATTTCCCTCCAGTTTAAGCCGTTAAAGTTTTAATAGTCGTCATCTTTACTTGTTCATTGGGCCGTGTTCATGTCGCTGCTGATGGTGTGTTTAGAGTTGAAGCTAAAAATACACGTTTGCTTATGATGCTAACGATGCTAACGATGCTAACGATGCTAACAGCTGTTTGAGTTGATGCCACGAAAACACTTTTCTCTGTGTAAAATATCGTCTATAACGTCATATATGCGCGGTTTGCGATGCCGATGCTAAAGTATATTAAACAGATAATAATGTTCATTTACACGTTTTTCTTCTATTTTATTTATTTTACATTTTTTATCTTTTATTTGAGGTGAAACTTCCTCAGAGTGAACATCTCCGGTGCTTCAGGCCGGTTTATCTGAGGAACCGTTTGGACCCGGAAGTATCTGATTATTAAACAAACATAAAAGAGTTTACTCTGTTTACTCTGCGCCTCCTCCAGGAACGAGCTGCACTTTAGCCCCTTAACTCCCACCTGAACCGAGCACATTTTCTCCAGTGTGGCTTTACCCCAATCCAAAAGCTTCTGGAAGAAAGGTGTGAAAATAGTGACAGAACTGAGACGAAAACAATGATGGAAATGTGTCAAAAAATGATAAATGTCACAAGAAATGTACAAAAATTTGACCAAAAATTACAGAAATTGGTAAAAAAAAAAAAAAAAAAGTGCCAAAAATGTGACCGAAAATTGATGAAAAATGATGAAAAATGACAAAAAATGATGAAAAATGATGAAAAATGACAAAAAATGATGAAAAATGACACAAAAAAATGACAAAAAATTGACAAAAAAATGATGGAAAAGTGCCAAAAATATCACAAAAAATTGACAAAAAATGACAAAAAATGACGAAAAATGATGAAAAATGATGAAAAAAATGACCAAAAAAATGACAAAAAATGGACAAAAATGTCACAAAAATTGACAAAAAAAATGACAAAAAAATGATGGAAAAGTGCCAAAAATATCACAAATAATGGCACAAATAATGGCACAAAAAAAGACAAAAAAATTATGAAAAAGTGCCAAAAATATCACAAAAAATTGACAAAAAATGTGACAAAAAGTGAAAAAAAATGAAGAAAAAACAGTGAGTTCAATACCCCAAAAAATGATGGAGAAAAAAAATCTGACGACATGAGGAAAAAGATCCATTTAGATGAGTTTTGTAGATCTTAGCTTTCAAATGAGGCGTTACACTGGCCTACGGGATTTGGGTAAAGCTAAACTGGAGAAAATGCTCTCGGTTCAGGCGGGAGTTAAGAGGTTAAACAGTATCTGTGACTGACGCCTTAAAGGGGGGGGGGGGTATTCTGCAAAAAGCTTTCCCTCCTGTTATTCTGTCACTCCCTCATTAAAAACATGCCTGAAGTGTTGCCTTGGCACATTCACGTATTTCTGAGTAATCTGTAAAAACTCTGATGGCGGCCATTTTAGGGATAGGTTTGCCTGAGTCCTCCTAGGAACGCCCCCACCTCCTGGAGACGCCTCCGAGCTTTGGTCACCAGCCGAGTAACCAACCACTGCTCCTCAGCAGAACCCCCTCCCCACTGATGCCACAGACAGCGTGTGGAGGGGGCGTGTCTAAAGCAGAACACCCCCTCTTTAAAACAAAATACCCCCACTTTAACCTCTTAAGTCCCGCCTGAACCAAGAGGATCTTTTTCCTCACGTTGTCAGATTTTTTTTCCATCATTTTTTTGTTGGGTATTCAACTCATTTTTGTCATTTTTTTGTCACATTTTTGTCACATTTTTGTCATTTTTTATCAAATTTTTGTATATTTTTTGTGAATTTTTAGTAAAAATTTTTTGTAATTTTTTCGTCCATTTTTATCACATTTATGTCACATTTTTGCCATTTTTTTGGTCAAATTTTTGTAATTTTTTTGTCAATTTTGTATCCCATTTTTGTCCCCCTCTTTAAAGCAGCTTTCTAATCTCAAAGGGACTTTACTGATTAAAGGAACACTGTGTAACATTTAGACTGCACTGTTTGCAGGACGCCCCGGCGGCCGACATAAAGAAGGCGTACAGACGACTGTCCCTGGTGCTTCACCCTGATAAGAACAAGGAGGCGGACGCCGAGGAGCGCTTCAGACAGGTACGCCTCAGGAGAAGGTTCAGCTACGACTGGACCGGGCTCTGATCCTCCCTCTCTGTTACAGCTGGTGGCCGTGTACGAGGTTCTGAAGGACGAGGAGCGGCGCCAAAGGTAAGAGGACGAGGATGAACCTCCTTCATAACGAGGATGATTTCTGCAAATTTCTGCAAATGTCACAGATCTGTAAGAATGTCCCCCCCCCCCCCCCCAAACGCTGCTTTAACCTCTTACCACCCGCCAAAACCAAATGCACTCTCTCCTCTTTGCCATTGTCGTCACTTTTTATTTCCCTTATGTGTTTTTGCCATTTTTTTATTACTTTTTTGCTGGATTTTTGTCACTTTTTTTGCTGGATTTTTGTCTTTTTTTGCTGGATTTTTGTCTTTTTTTCTGCTGGATTTTTGTCTTTTTTTGCTGGATTTTTGTCTTTTTTTGGCTGGATTTTTGTCATTTTTTTTGTTGGATTTTTGTCCCTTTTTTTGCTGGATTTTTGTCCCTTTTTTTGCTGGATTTTTGTCGTTTTTTGCTGGATTTTTGTCCCTTTTTTTGCTGGATTTTTGTCTTTTTTTGCTGAATTTTTGTCTCTTTTTTTGCTGGATTTTTGTCTTTTTTTGGCTTCATTTTTGTCACTTTTTTGCTGGATTTTTGTCCCTTTTTTGCTGGATTTTTGTCCCTTTTTTTGCTGGATTTTTGTCACTTTTTTGCTGGATTTTTGTCTTTTTTTTGCTGGATTTTTGTCACTTTTTTGCTGGATTTTTGTCACTTTTTTGCTGGATTTTTGTCTTTTTTTTGCTGGATTTTTGTCACTTTTTTGCTGGATTTTTGTCACTTTTTTGCTGGATTTTTGTCACTTTTTGGCTGGATTTTTGTCTTTTTTTTTGCTGGATTTTTGTCACTTTTTTGCTGGATTTTTGTCACTTTTTTGCTGGATTTTTGTCTTTTTTTGCTGGATTTTTGTCTTTTTTTTGCTGGATTTTTGTCTTTTTTTGCTGGATTTTTGTCACTTTTTTGCTGGATTTTTGTCTTTTTTTGCTGGATTTTTGTCTTTTTTTGCTGGATTTTTGTCTTTTTTTTTGCTGGATTTTTGTCACTTTTTTTTGCTGGATTTTTGTCACTTTTTTGCTGGATTTTTGTCTTTTTTTGCTGGATTTTTGTCACTTTTTTGCTGGATTTTTGTCACTTTTTTGCTGGATTTTTGTCTTTTTTTGCTGGATTTTTGTCACTTTTTTGCTGGATTTTTGTCACTTTTTTTGCTGGATTTTTGTCACTGTTTTATTTGGTTTCTGATTTGTTTTCTGAGTTTCTGATTTGTTTTCTGAGTTTCTGATTTGTTTTCTGAGTTTCTGATTTGTTTTCTGAGTTTCTGATTTGTTTCCCCCCCCCCTCAGGTACAATGACGTCCTGGAGCACGGTCTCCCCGACTGGAGGCAGCCGGTGTTTTACTATCGCCGAGTGAGGAAGATGAGCAACAGTGAGCTGGGAATCATCCTCTTCATCACGCTGACCGTGGGACACTTCGCCGTGCTGTGGTCCATCTACCTGGAGAAGCAGCTGGTACCACCCACACACACACACACACACACACACACTTACCTAACCCCTCGCCTCCTGACCCCTGACCCCTGACCCCTCGTCTCCTCCCCAGGACGAGCTGCTGACTCGTAAAAAGCGAGAGAAGAAGAAGAAAGTGAGCTCCAAGCCGGACGCCGACAGAGACAGGTCTGTGTTCACCTGCTCTTTCTTCTTCTGCAGTTCTCCCCCTGTGGCTCTTTCTTCTTCTGCAGTTCTGTCCCTGTGGCTCTTTCTTCTTCTGCAGTTCTGCTCCTGTGGCTCTTTCTTCTTCTGCAGTTCTGCTCCTGTGGCTCTTTCTTCTTCTGCAGTTCTGCCCCTGTGGCTCTTTCTTCTTCTGCAGTTCTGCCCCTGTGGCTCTTTCTTCTTCTGCAGTTCTTCCCCTGTGGCTCTTTCTTCTTCTGCAGTTCTCCCCCTGTGGCTCTTTCTTCTTCTGCAGTTCTGCTCCTGTGGCTCTTTCTTCTTCTGCAGTTCTGCCCCTGTGGCTCTTTCTTCTTCTGCAGTTCTGTCCCTGTGGCTCTTTCTTCTTCTGCAGTTCTGCTCCTGTGGCTCTTTCTTCTTCTGCAGTTCTGCTCCTGTGGCTCTTTCTTCTTCTGCAGTTCTTCCCCTGTGGCTCGCTCTTCTTCTGCAGTTCTGCCCCTGTGGCTCTTTCTTCTTCTGCAGTTCTGCCCCTGTGGCTCTTTCTTCTTCTGCAGGTCTCCCCCTGTGGCTCTTTCTTCTTCTGCAGTTCTGCCCCTGTGGCTCTTTCTTCTTCTGCAGTTCTGCCCCTGTGGCTCTTTCTTCTTCTGCAGTTCTGCCCCTGTGGCTCTTTCTTCTTCTGCAGTTCCCCCCCTGTGGCTCTTTCTTCTTCTGCAGTTCTGCCCCTGTGGCTTTTTCTTCTTCTGCAGTTCTGCCCCTGTGGCTTTTTCTTCTTCTGCAGTTCTGCCCCTGTGGCTCTTTCTTCTTCTGCAGTTCTGCCCCTGTGGCTCTTTCTTCTTCTGCAGTTCTCCCCCTGTGGCTCTTTCTTCTTCTGCAGTTCTCCCCCTGTGGCTCTTTCTTCTTCTGCAGTTCTGCCCATGTCACTTTTTTGAAGGATTTTTGTCACTTTTTTGCTGGATTTTTGTCACTTTTTTGCTGGATTTTTGTCACTTTTTTGAAGGATTTTTGTCACTTTTTTGCTGGATTTTTGTCACTTTTTTGAAGGATTTTTGTCACTTTTTTGCTGGATTTTTGTCACTTTTTTGCTGGATTTTTGTCACTTTTTTGTCACTTTTTTGCTGGATTTTTGTCACTTTTTTGATGGATTTTTGTCACTTTTTTGCTGGATTTTTGTCACTTTTTTGCTAGATTTTTGTCACTTTTTTGAAGGATTTTTGTCACTTTTTTGCTGGATTTTTGTCACTTTTTTGAAGGATTTTTGTCACTTTTTTGTCACTTTTTTGCTGGATTTTTGTCACTTTTTTGATGGATTTTTGTCACTTTTTTGCTGGATTTTTGTCACTTTTTTGCTGGATTTTTGTCACTTTTTTGCTGGATTTTTGTCACTTTTTTGAAGGATTTTTGTCACTTTTTTGAAGGATTTTTGTCACTTTTTTGCTGGATTTTTGTCACTTTTTTGTCACTTTTTTGCTGGATTTTTGTCACTTTTTTGCTGGATTTTTGTCACTTTTTTGAAGGATTTTTGTCACTTTTTTGCTGGATTTTTGTCACTTTTTTGATGGATTTTTGTCACTTTTTTGCTGGATTTTTGTCACTTTTTTGAAGGATTTTTGTCACTTTTTTGCTGGATTTTTGTCACTTTTTTGAAGGATTTTTGTCACTTTTTTGCTGGATTTTTGTCACTTTTTTGAAGGATTTTTGTCACTTTTTTGCTGGATTTTTGTCACTTTTTTGATGGATTTTTGTCACTTTTTTGCTGGATTTTTGTCACTTTTTTGATGGATTTTTGTCACTTTTTTGCTGGATTTTTGTCACTTTTTTGAAGGATTTTTGTCACTTTTTTGCTGGATTTTTGTCACTTTTTTGCTGGATTTTTGTCACTTTTTTGAAGGATTTTTGTCACTTTTTTGAAGGATTTTTGTCACTTTTTTGTCACTTTTTTGCTGGATTTTTGTCACTTTTTTGTCACTCTTTCTTCTTCTGCAGTTCCCCCCCTTGTGGCTCTTTCTTCTTCTGCAGTTCTGCCCCTGTGGCTCTTTCTTCTTCTGCAGTTCTGCCCCTGTGGCTCTTTCTTCTTCTGCAGTTCCCCCCCGTGGCTCAGTGGTTATCCCCTGTGTGTGTGTGTGTGCAGGGCTCAGGAGCGCCCCCACTGGCAGGACCTGCTGCCTCTGAAGATCTCCATCTGGCTGTACGTGTCGCTGAGGAACCTGCCTCAGACGGTCCAGGTCTGATCAAACACCAGCTGAGTCTGAGGTTGTTACTGTACAGTCACACTGACGGTGGCGCCCCCTGTGTTCAGGAGGTGAGGTGCTTCTACGAGGAGCAGCAGCTGATGAAGAGGAGGCTCCAGGAGGAAGAGGAGGAGGAGGAGCGGGAGACACAGACCAGTAAGAACCAGAAACATCAGTTAGAACCAGGAGCATCAGTAAGAACCAGGAACATGAGTAAGAACCAGGAGCATCAGTAAGAACCAGAAACATCAGTAAGAACCAGGAACATCAGTAAGAACCAGGAACATGAGTAAGAACCAGGAACATCAGTAAGAACCAGGAGCATCAGTAAGAACCAGAAACATGAGTAAGAACCAGGAGCATCAGTAAGAACCAGGAACATCAGTAAGAACCAGAAACATCAGTAAGAACCAGGAGCATCAGTAAGAACCAGGAACATCAGTAAGAACCAGGAGCATCAGTAAGAACCAGGAACATCAGTAAGAACCAGGAACATGAGTAAGAACCAGGAACATCAGTAAGAACCAGGAACATCAGTAAGAACCAGGAACATCAGTAAGAACCAGAAACATCAGTAAGAACCAGAAACATCAGTAAGAACCAGGAGCATCAGTAAGAACCAGGAACATCAGTAAGAACCAGGAGCATCAGTAAGAACCAGAAACATCAGTAAGAACCAGGAGCATCAGTAAGAACCAGGAACATGAGTAAGAACCAGGGGCATCAGTAAGAACCAGGAACATCAGTAAGAACCAGGAACATCAGTAAGAACCAGGAACATCAGTAAGAACCAGGAACATGAGTAAGAACCAGGAGCATCAGTAAGAACCAGGAACAACAGTAAGAACCAGGAGCATCAGTAAGAACCAGAAACATCAGTAAGAACCAGGAACATCAGTAAGAACCAGGAACATCAGTAAGAACCAGGAGCATCAGTAAGAACCAGAAACATCAGTAAGAACCAGAAACATGAATAAGAACCAGGAGCATGAGTAAGAACCAGGAACATCAGTAAGAACCAGGAACAACAGTAAGAACCAGGAACATGAGTAAGAACCAGGAACATCAGTAAGAACCAGGAACATCAGTAAGAACCAGGAGCATCAGTAAGAACCAGAAACATCAGTAAGAACCAGGAACATCAGTAAGAACCAGGAACAACAGTAAGAACCAGGAACATGAGTAAGAACCAGGAACATCAGTAAGAACCAGGAGCATCAGTAAGAACCAGGAGCATCAGTAAGAACCAGAAACATGAGTAAGAACCAGGAACATGAGTAAGAACCAGAAACATCAGTAAGAACCAGAAACATCAGTAAGAACCAGGAACATCAGTAAGAACCAGGAACATCAGTAAGAACCAGGAACATGAGTAAGAACCAGGAACATCAGTAAGAACCAGGAACATCAGTAAGAACCAGGAACATCAGTAAGAACCAGGAACATCAGTAAGAACCAGGAACATCAGTAAGAACCAGGAACATCAGTAAGAACCAGAAACATCAGTAAGAACCAGGAACATCAGTAAGAACCAGGAGCATCAGTAAGAACCAGAAACATCAGTAAGAACCAGGAACATCAGTAAGAACCAGGAGCATCAGTAAGAACCAGAAACATCAGTAAGAACCAGAAACATCAGTAAGAACCAGGAGCATCAGTAAGAACCAGAAACATGAGTAAGAACCAGGAACATCAGTAAGAACCAGGAACATCAGTAAGAACCAGAAACATCAGTAAGAACCAGGAACATCAGTAAGAACCAGGAACATCAGTAAGAACCAGGAACATGAGTAAGAACCAGGAGCATCAGTAAGAACCAGGAGCATCAGTAAGAACCAGAAACATCAGTAAGAACCAGGAGCATCAGTAAGAACCAGGAACATGAGTAAGAACCAGGAGCATCAGTAAGAACCAGGAGCATCAGTAAGAACCAGGAGCATCAGTAAGAACCAGGAGCATCAGTAAGAACCAGGAACATGAGTAAGAACCAGGAACATCAGTAAGAACCAGGAGCATCAGTAAGAACCAGAAACATCAGTAAGAACCAGGAACATCAGTAAGAACCAGGAGCATCAGTAAGAACCAGGAACATGAATAAGAACCAGAAACATGAGTAAGAACCAGGAACATCAGTAAGAACCAGGAGCATCAGTAAGAACCAGGAACATGAGTAAGAACCAGGAGCATCAGTAAGAACCAGGAGCATCAGTAAGAACCAGAAACATCAGTAAGAACCAGGAGCATCAGTAAGAACCAGGAACATCAGTAAGAACCAGGAGCATCAGTAAGAACCAGGAACATGAGTAAGAACCAGGAGCATCAGTAAGAACCAGGAGCATCAGTAAGAACCAGAAACATCAGTAAGAACCAGGAGCATCAGTAAGAACCAGGAACATCAGTAAGAACCAGGAACATCAGTAAGAACCAGAAACATCAGTAAGAACCAGGAACATCAGTAAGAACCAGGAACATCAGTAAGAACCAGAAACATCAGTTAGAACCAGGAGCATCAGTAAGAACCAGGAACATGAGTAAGAACCAGGAACATGAGTAAGAACCAGGAGCATCAGTAAGAACCAGGAGCATCAGTAAGAACCAGGAGCATCAGTAAGAACCAGGAGCATCAGTAAGAACCAGGAACATCAGTAAGAACCAGGAACATGAGTAAGAACCAGAAACATGAATAAGAACCAGGAACATGAGTAAGAACCAGGAACATGAGTAAGAACCAGGAACATCAGTAAGAACCAGGAACATGAGTAAGAACCAGGAACATGAATAAGAACCAGGAACATGAGTAAGAACCAGGAACATCAGTAAGAACCAGGAACATGAGTAAGAACCAGGAACATGAATAAGAACCAGGAACATGAGTAAGAACCAGGAACATCAGTAAGAACCAGGAACATCAGTAAGAACCAGGAACATGAGTAAGAACCAGGAACATGAGTAAGAACCAGGAACATGAGTAAGAACCAGGAACATGAATAAGAACCAGGAACATGAGTAAGAACCAGGAACATCAGTAAGAACCAGGAACATCAGTAAGAACCAGAAACATCAGTAAGAACCAGGAGCATCAGTAAGAACCAGGAGCATCAGTAAGAACCAGGAACATGAGTAAGAACCAGGAACATGAGTAAGAACCAGGAACATGAATAAGAACCAGGAACATGAGTAAGAACCAGGAACATCAGTAAGAACCAGGAGCATCAGTAAGAACCAGGAGCATCAGTAAGAACCAGGAACATCAGTAAGAACCAGGAACATCAGTAAGAACCAGAAACATTAGTAAGAACCAAGAACATCAGTAAGAACCAGGAACATCAGTAAGAACCAGGAACATCAGTAAGAACCAAGAACATCAGTAAGAACCAGGAACATGAGTAAGAACCAGGAACATGAGTAAGAACCAGGAACATCAGTAAGAACCAGGAGCATCAGTAAGAACCAGGAGCATCAGTAAGAACCAGGAGCATCATTAAGAACCAGGAACATCAGTAAGAACCAGGAACATGAGTAAGAACCAGGAACATGAATAAGAACCAGGAACATGAGTAAGAACCAGGAGCATCAGTAAGAACCAGGAACATGAGTAAGAACCAGGAGCATCATTAAGAACCAGGAGCATCAGTAAGAACCAGGAGCATCAGTAAGAACCAGGAACATGAGTAAGAACCAGGGGCATCAGTAAGAACCAGGAACATCAGTAAGAACCAGGAGCATCAGTAAGAACCAGGAGCATCAGTAAGAACCAGGAGCATCAGTAAGAACCAGGAACATGAGTAAGAACCAGGAACATGAGTAAGAACCAGGAGCATCAGTAAGAACCAGGAGCATCAGTAAGAACCAGGAACATGAGTAAGAACCAGGAACATGAGTAAGAACCAGGAACATGAGTAAGAACCAGGAACATGAGTAAGAACCAGGAGCATCAGTAAGAACCAGGAACATGAGTAAGAACCAGGAGCATCAGTAAGAACCAGGGGCATCAGTAAGAACCAGGAGCATCAGTAAGAACCAGAAACATCAGTAAGAACCAGGAGCATCAGTAAGAACCAGGAACATCAGTAAGAATCAGGAGCATCAGTAAGAACCAGGAACATGAGTAAGAACCAGGAGCATCAGTAAGAACCAGGAACATGAGTAAGAACCAGGAACATGAGTAAGAACCAGGAACATGAGTAAGAACCAGGAACATGAGTAAGAACCAGGAGCATCAGTAAGAACCAGGAACATCAGTAAGAACCAGGAACATGAGTAAGAACCAGGAGCATCAGTAAGAACCAGGAGCATCAGTAAGAACCAGGAGCATCAGTAAGAACCAGGAACATGAGTAAGAACCAGGAGCATCAGTAAGAACCAGGAACATGAATAAGAACCAGGAACATCAGTAAGAACCAGGAGCATCAGTAAGAACCAGGAACATCAGTAAGAACCAGAAACATCAGTAAGAATCAGGAGCATCAGTAAGAACCAGGAGCATCAGTAAGAACCAGGAACATCAGTAAGAACCAGGAGCATCAGTAAGAACCAGGAACATCAGTAAGAACCAGGAGCATCAGTAAGAACCAGGAACATCAGTAAGAATCAGGAGCATCAGTAAGAACCAGGAACATGAGTAAGAACCAGGAACATGAGTAAGAACCAGGAGCATCAGTAAGAACCAGGAGCATGAGTAAGAACCAGGAGCATCAGTAAGAACCAGGAGCATCAGTAAGAACCAGGAGCATGAGTAAGAACCAGGAACATCAGTAAGAACCAGGAACATCAGTAAGAACCAGAAACATCAGTAAGAACCAGGAACATCAGTAAGAACCAGGAACATCAGTAAGAACCAGGAACATGAGTAAGAACCAGGAACATCAGTAAGAACCAGGAACATCAGTAAGAACCAGGAACATCAGTAAGAACCAGGAACATCAGTAAGAACCAGGAACATCAGTAAGAACCAGGAACATCAGTAAGAACCAGAAACATCAGTAAGAACCAGGAACATCAGTAAGAACCAGGAGCATCAGTAAGAACCAGAAACATCAGTAAGAACCAGGAACATCAGTAAGAACCAGGAGCATCAGTAAGAACCAGAAACATCAGTAAGAACCAGAAACATCAGTAAGAACCAGGAGCATCAGTAAGAACCAGAAACATGAGTAAGAACCAGGAACATCAGTAAGAACCAGGAACATCAGTAAGAACCAGAAACATCAGTAAGAACCAGGAACATCAGTAAGAACCAGGAACATCAGTAAGAACCAGGAACATGAGTAAGAACCAGGAGCATCAGTAAGAACCAGGAGCATCAGTAAGAACCAGAAACATCAGTAAGAACCAGGAGCATCAGTAAGAACCAGGAACATGAGTAAGAACCAGGAGCATCAGTAAGAACCAGGAGCATCAGTAAGAACCAGGAGCATCAGTAAGAACCAGGAGCATCAGTAAGAACCAGGAACATGAGTAAGAACCAGGAGCATCAGTAAGAACCAGGAACATCAGTAAGAACCAGGAGCATCAGTAAGAACCAGGAACATCAGTAAGAACCAGGAGCATCAGTAAGAACCAGGAACATGAGTAAGAACCAGGAACATGAGTAAGAACCAGAAACATGAGTAAGAACCAGGAGCATCAGTAAGAACCAGGAGCATCAGTAAGAACCAGGAGCATCAGTAAGAACCAGGGGCATCAGTAAGAACCTGGAACATCAGTAAGAACCAGGAACATCAGTAAGAACCAGGAACATCAGTAAGAACCAGGAGCATCAGTAAGAACCAGGAGCATCAGTAAGAACCAGGAACATGAATAAGAACCAGGAACATCAGTAAGAACCAGGAACATCAGTAAGAACCAGGAACATCAGTAAGAACCAGGAGCATCAGTAAGAACCAGGAACATCAGTAAGAACCAGGAACATGAGTAAGAACCAGGAGCATCAGTAAGAACCAGAAACATCAGTAAGAACCAGGAACATGAGTAAGAACCAGGAACATGAGTAAGAACCAGGAACATGAGTAAGAACCAGGAACATCAGTAAGAACCAGGAACATGAGTAAGAACCAGGAGCATCAGTAAGAACCAGAAACATGAGTAAGAACCAGGAACATCAGTAAGAACCAGGAACATGAGTAAGAACCAGGAACATCAGTAAGAACCAGGAACATGAGTAAGAACCAGGAACATCAGTAAGAACCAGGAGCATCAGTAAGAACCAGGAACATGAGTAAGAACCAGGAACATCAGTTAGAACCAGAAACATGAGTAAGAACCAGGAACATCAGTAAGAACCAGGAGCATCAGTTAGAACCAGGAACATCAGTAAGAACCAGGAGCATGAGTAAGAACCAGGAACATGAGTAAGAACCAGGAACATCAGTAAGAACCAGAAACATGAGTAAGAACCAGGAACATCAGTAAGAACCAGAAACATGAGTAAGAACCAGGAACATGAGTAAGAACCAGGAACATGAGTAAGAACCAAGAACATCAGTAAGAACCAGGAGCATCAGTAAGAACCAGGAACATCAGTAAGAACCAGGAACATGAGTAAGAACCAGGAACATGAGTAAGAACCAGGAACATGAGTAAGAACCAGGAGCATCAGTAAGAACCAGGAACATGAGTAAGAACCAGGAGCATCAGTAAGAACCAGGAACATCAGTAAGAACCAGGAACATGAGTAAGAACCAGGAACATGAGTAAGAACCAGGAACATGAGTAAGAACCAGGAACATCAGTAAGAACCAGGAGCATCAGTAAGAACCAGGAGCATCAGTAAGAACCAAGAACATGAGTAAGAACCAGGAACATGAGTAAGAACCAGGAGCATCAGTAAGAACCAGGAACATGAGTAAGAACCAGAAACATGAGTAAGAACCAGGAACATGAGTAAGAACCAGGAGCATCAGTAAGAACCAGGAACATGAGTAAGAACCAGAAACATGAGTAAGAACCAGGAGCATCAGTAAGAACCAGGAACATGAGTAAGAACCAGGAGCATCAGTAAGAACCAGGAACATGAGTAAGAACCAGAAACATCAGTAAGAACCAGGAACATGAGTAAGAACCAGGAACATGAGTAAGAACCAGGAGCATCAGTAAGAACCAGGAACATCAGTAAGAACCAGGAACATGAGTAAGAACCAGGAACATGAGTAAGAACCAAGAACATCAGTAAGAACCAGGAGCATCAGTAAGAACCAGGAACATCAGTAAGAACCAGGAACATGAGTAAGAACCAGGAACATGAGTAAGAACCAGGAACATGAGTAAGAACCAGGAGCATCAGTAAGAACCAGGAACATGAGTAAGAACCAGGAGCATCAGTAAGAACCAGGAACATCAGTAAGAACCAGGAACATGAGTAAGAACCAGGAACATGAGTAAGAACCAGGAACATGAGTAAGAACCAGGAACATCAGTAAGAACCAGGAGCATCAGTAAGAACCAGGAGCATCAGTAAGAACCAAGAACATGAGTAAGAACCAGGAACATGAGTAAGAACCAGGAGCATCAGTAAGAACCAGGAACATGAGTAAGAACCAGAAACATGAGTAAGAACCAGGAACATGAGTAAGAACCAGGAGCATCAGTAAGAACCAGGAACATGAGTAAGAACCAGAAACATGAGTAAGAACCAGGAACATGAGTAAGAACCAGAAACATCAGTAAGAACCAGGAACATGAGTAAGAACCAGGAACATGAGTAAGAACCAGGAACATGAGTAAGAACCAGGAACATCAGTAAGAACCAAGAACATCAGTAAGAACCAGGAGCATCAGTAAGAACCAGGAACATCAGTAAGAACCAGGAACATGAGTAAGAACCAGGAACATGAGTAAGAACCAGGAACATCAGTAAGAACCAGGAGCATCAGTAAGAACCAGGAACATGAGTAAGAACCAGGAGCATCAGTAAGAACCAGGAGCATCAGTAAGAACCAGAAACATCAGTAAGAACCAGGAACATCAGTAAGAACCAGGAGCATCAGTAAGAACCAGGAACATGAATAAGAACCAGAAACATGAGTAAGAACCAGGAACATCAGTAAGAACCAGGAGCATCAGTAAGAACCAGGAGCATCAGTAAGAACCAGGAACATGAATAAGAACCAGAAACATCAGTAAGAACCAGAAACATGAATAAGAACCAGAAACATCAGTAAGAACCAGGAACATCAGTAAGAACCAGGAGCATCAGTAAGAACCAGGAACATGAGTAAGAACCAGGAGCATCAGTAAGAACCAGGAGCATCAGTAAGAACCAGAAACATCAGTAAGAACCAGGAGCATCAGTAAGAACCAGGAACATCAGTAAGAACCAGGAGCATCAGTAAGAACCAGGAACATGAGTAAGAACCAGGAGCATCAGTAAGAACCAGGAGCATCAGTAAGAACCAGAAACATCAGTAAGAACCAGGAGCATCAGTAAGAACCAGGAACATCAGTAAGAACCAGGAACATCAGTAAGAACCAGAAACATCAGTAAGAACCAGGAACATCAGTAAGAACCAGGAACATCAGTAAGAACCAGAAACATCAGTTAGAACCAGGAGCATCAGTAAGAACCAGGAACATGAGTAAGAACCAGGAACATGAGTAAGAACCAGGAGCATCAGTAAGAACCAGGAGCATCAGTAAGAACCAGGAGCATCAGTAAGAACCAGGAGCATCAGTAAGAACCAGGAACATCAGTAAGAACCAGGAACATGAGTAAGAACCAGAAACATGAATAAGAACCAGGAACATGAGTAAGAACCAGGAACATGAGTAAGAACCAGGAACATCAGTAAGAACCAGGAACATGAGTAAGAACCAGGAACATGAATAAGAACCAGGAACATGAGTAAGAACCAGGAACATCAGTAAGAACCAGGAACATGAGTAAGAACCAGGAACATGAATAAGAACCAGGAACATGAGTAAGAACCAGGAACATCAGTAAGAACCAGGAACATCAGTAAGAACCAGGAACATGAGTAAGAACCAGGAACATGAGTAAGAACCAGGAACATGAGTAAGAACCAGGAACATGAATAAGAACCAGGAACATGAGTAAGAACCAGGAACATCAGTAAGAACCAGGAACATCAGTAAGAACCAGAAACATCAGTAAGAACCAGGAGCATCAGTAAGAACCAGGAGCATCAGTAAGAACCAGGAACATGAGTAAGAACCAGGAACATGAGTAAGAACCAGGAACATGAATAAGAACCAGGAACATGAGTAAGAACCAGGAACATCAGTAAGAACCAGGAGCATCAGTAAGAACCAGGAGCATCAGTAAGAACCAGGAACATCAGTAAGAACCAGGAACATCAGTAAGAACCAGAAACATTAGTAAGAACCAAGAACATCAGTAAGAACCAGGAACATCAGTAAGAACCAAGAACATCAGTAAGAACCAGGAACATGAGTAAGAACCAGGAACATCAGTAAGAACCAGGAGCATCAGTAAGAACCAGGAGCATCAGTAAGAACCAGGAGCATCATTAAGAACCAGGAACATCAGTAAGAACCAGGAACATGAGTAAGAACCAGGAACATGAATAAGAACCAGGAACATGAGTAAGAACCAGGAGCATCAGTAAGAACCAGGAACATGAGTAAGAACCAGGAGCATCATTAAGAACCAGGAGCATCAGTAAGAACCAGGAGCATCAGTAAGAACCAGGAACATGAGTAAGAACCAGGGGCATCAGTAAGAACCAGGAACATCAGTAAGAACCAGGAGCATCAGTAAGAACCAGGAGCATCAGTAAGAACCAGGAGCATCAGTAAGAACCAGGAACATGAGTAAGAACCAGGAACATGAGTAAGAACCAGGAGCATCAGTAAGAACCAGGAGCATCAGTAAGAACCAGGAACATGAGTAAGAACCAGGAACATGAGTAAGAACCAGGAACATGAGTAAGAACCAGGAACATGAGTAAGAACCAGGAGCATCAGTAAGAACCAGGAACATGAGTAAGAACCAGGAGCATCAGTAAGAACCAGGAACATGAATAAGAACCAGGAGCATCAGTAAGAACCAGGGGCATCAGTAAGAACCAGGAGCATCAGTAAGAACCAGAAACATCAGTAAGAACCAGGAGCATCAGTAAGAACCAGGAACATCAGTAAGAATCAGGAGCATCAGTAAGAACCAGGAACATGAGTAAGAACCAGGAGCATCAGTAAGAACCAGGAACATGAGTAAGAACCAGGAACATGAGTAAGAACCAGGAACATGAGTAAGAACCAGGAACATGAGTAAGAACCAGGAGCATCAGTAAGAACCAGGAACATCAGTAAGAACCAGGAACATGAGTAAGAACCAGGAGCATCAGTAAGAACCAGGAGCATCAGTAAGAACCAGGAACATCAGTAAGAACCAGGAACATGAGTAAGAACCAGAAACATGAGTAAGAACCAGGAGCATCAGTAAGAACCAGGAGCATCAGTAAGAACCAGGAGCATCAGTAAGAACCAGGAGCATCAGTAAGAACCAGGAGCATCAGTAAGAACCAGGAACATGAGTAAGAACCAGGAGCATCAGTAAGAACCAGGAACATGAATAAGAACCAGGAACATCAGTAAGAACCAGGAGCATCAGTAAGAACCAGGAACATCAGTAAGAACCAGAAACATCAGTAAGAATCAGGAGCATCAGTAAGAACCAGGAGCATCAGTAAGAACCAGGAACATCAGTAAGAACCAGGAGCATCAGTAAGAACCAGGAACATCAGTAAGAACCAGGAGCATCAGTAAGAACCAGGAACATCAGTAAGAATCAGGAGCATCAGTAAGAACCAGGAACATGAGTAAGAACCAGGAACATGAGTAAGAACCAGGAGCATCAGTAAGAACCAGGAGCATGAGTAAGAACCAGGAGCATCAGTAAGAACCAGGAGCATCAGTAAGAACCAGGAGCATGAGTAAGAACCAGGAACATCAGTAAGAACCAGAAACATGAGTAAGAATCAGGAGCATCAGTAAGAACCAGGAACATGAGTAAGAACCAGGAACATCAGTAAGAACCAGGAGCATCAGTAAGAACCAGGAGCATGAGTAAGAACCAGGAACATGAGTAAGAACCAGGAACATCAGTAAGAACCAGGAGCATCAGTAAGAACCAGGAGCATGAGTAAGAACCAGGAGCATCAGTAAGAACCAGGAGCATCAGTAAGAACCAGGAACATGAGTAAGAACCAGGAACATCAGTAAGAACCAGGAACATCAGTAAGAACCAGGAGCATCAGTAAGAACCAGGGGCATCAGTAAGAACCAGGAACATCAGTAAGAACCAGGAACATGAGTAAGAACCAGGAACATCAGTAAGAACCAGGAGCATCAGTAAGAACCAGGAACATCAGTAAGAACCAGGAGCATCAGTAAGAACCAGAAACATGAGTAAGAACCAGGAGCATCAATAAGAACCAGGAACATCAGTAAGAACCAGGAACATGAATAAGAACCAGGAGCATCAGTAAGAACCAGGAACATGAGTAAGAACCAGGAACATCAGTAAGAACCAGGAGCATCAATAAGAACCAGGAACATGAGTAAGAACCAGGAACATCAGTAAGAACCAGGAGCATCAGTAAGAACCAGGAACATCAGTAAGAACCAGAAACATCAGTAAGAACCAGAAACATGAGTAAGAACCAGAAACATGAGTAAGAACCAGGAGCATCAGTAAGAACCAGGAGCATCAATAAGAACCAGGAACATCAGTAAGAACCAGGAACATCAGTAAGAACCATCAGCATCAGTAAGAACCAGGAACATGAGTAAGAACCAGGAGCATCAGTAAGAACCAGGAACATCAGTAAGAACCAGGAGCATCAGTAAGAACCAGGAGCATCAATAAGAACCAGGAACATCAGTAAGAACCAGGAACATCAGTAAGAACCATCAGCATCAGTAAGAACCAGGAACATGAGTAAGAACCAGGAACATCAGTAAGAACCAGGAACATGAATAAGAACCAGGAGCATCAGTAAGAACCAGGAACATCAGTAAGAACCAGGAACATCAGTAAGAACCATCAGCATCAGTAAGAACCAGGAACATGAGTAAGAACCAGGAGCATCAGTAAGAACCAGGAGCATCAATAAGAACCAGGAACATCAGTAAGAACCAGGAACATCAGTAAGAACCAGGAGCATCAGTAAGAACCAGGAACATCAATAAGAACCAGGAGCATCAGTAAGAACCAGGAGCATCAGTAAGAACCAGGAACATGAGTAAGAACCAGGAGCATCAGTAAGAACCAGGAGCATCAGTAAGAACCAGGAGCATCAGTAAGAACCAGGAACATGAGTAAGAACCAAGAACATCAGTAAGAACCAGGAGCATCAATAAGAACCAGGAACATGAGTAAGAACCAGGAGCATCAGTAAGAACCAGGAACATCAGTAAGAACCAGGAACATCAGTAAGAACCAGGAACATCAGTAAGAACCAGGAACATCAGTAAGAACCAGGAACATCAGTAAGAACCAGGAACATCAGTAAGAACCAGAAACATGAGTAAGAACCAGGAGCATCAGTAAGAACCAGGAGCATCAGTAAGAACCAGAAACATCAGTAAGAACCAGGAGCATCAGTAAGAACCAGGAGCATCAGTAAGAACCAGAAACATCAGTAAGAACCAGGAGCATCAGTAAGAACCAGGAACATCAGTAAGAACCAGAAACATGAGTAAGAACCAGGAGCATCAGTAAGAACCAGAAACATCAGTAAGAACCAGGAACATCAGTAAGAACCAGGAACATCAGTAAGAACCAGAAACATGAGTAAGAACCAGGAGCATCAGTAAGAACCAGAAACATCAGTAAGAACCAGAAACATGAGTAAGAACCAGGAGCATCAGTAAGAACCAGAAACATCAGTAAGAACCAGGAGCATCAGTAAGAACCAGGAACATCAGTAAGAACCAGGAGCATCAGTAAGAACCAGGAGCATCAGTAAGAACCAGGGGCATCAGTAAGAACCAGGAGCATCAGTAAGAACCAGAAACATCAGTAAGAACCAGAAACATCAGTAAGAACCAGGAACATCAGTAAGAACCAGAAACATGAGTAAGAACCAGGAGCATCAGTAAGAACCAGGAGCATCAGTAAGAACCAGAAACATGAGTAAGAACCAGGAGCATCAGTAAGAACCAGAAACATCAGTAAGAACCAGGAACATGAGTAAGAACCAGGAACATCAGTAAGAACCAGGGGCATCAGTAAGAACCAGGAGCATCAGTAAGAACCAGGAGCATCAGTAAGAACCAGGAGCATCAGTAAGAACCAGGAGCATCAGTAAGAACCAGAAACATCAGTAAGAACCAGGAGCATCAGTAAGAACCAGGAACATCAGTAAGAACCAGGAACATCAGTAAGAACCAGGAGCATCAGTAAGAACCAGAAACATCAGTAAGAACCAGAAACATCAGTAAGAACCAGAAACATCAGTAAGAACCAGGAACATCAGTAAGAACCAGGAACATGAATAAGAACCAGGAGCATCAGTAAGAACCAGGAGCATCAGTAAGAACCAGGAGCATCAGTAAGAACCAGGAACATCAGTAAGAACCAGGAACATCTGTAAGAACCAGGAGCATCAGTAAGAACCAGGAGCATCAGTAAGAACCAGGAGCATCAGTAAGAACCAGGAACATGAGTAAGAACCAGGAGCATCAGTAAGAACCAGGAACATCAGTAAGAACCAGGAGCATCAGTAAGAACCAGGAGCATCAGTAAGAACCAGGAACATCAGTAAGAACCAGGAGCATCAGTAAGAACCAGGAGCATCAGTAAGAACCAGGAGCATCAGTAAGAACCAGGAGCATCAGTAAGAACCAGAAACATCAGTAAGAACCAGGAACATGAGTAAGAACCAGGAGCATCAGTAAGAACCAGGAACATCAGTAAGAACCAGGAGCATCAGTAAGAACCAGGTGTGTGTCCAGGGGAGCGGAAGGTGAAGGTGAAGAAGCCGAAGGTGGAGTTTCCCGTGTACGACCCCTCCCTCGACGACGGTCTCCACGGTAACCTCCAGCCCGGGAACGGTCTCCATGGATACGACGCCGCCCTGGAGGAGATCGAGGACCAGATGGACGACTGGCTCCAGGAGCAGCGGCCCAAGAAGAAGGTCTGTGTTTTTAACGGGTTCCCAAAGCGGGGTCCGGGGCCCCAGTAGAGTAATGTCATGATCTGCCGCAGGCCTCTGATTGGTCGGAGGAGGACCTGAGTCTGCTGTCCCGCCTCATGGTGAAGTTTCCCGGGGGGACTCCGGGTCGGTGGGAGAGAATCGCCCACGAGCTGAACCGCGGCGTGGCAGAGGTCAGAGGTCACGCTTCAGAAACAGCTTTATGAGACGTGGACAGACACAGACGCATCTCGTCATAGAAGGGGGCGGGGCCTCGCGAGGGGGAAAATAGAAGCTTTAGAGAAACAACATTTTCCCTCTTTTTAGCCATTTTCTGGTGGAATATCAACTTATTTATCACATAAATAAAGTCAGGTGTAAATCAGGCCCATATGGATATTTTCTCACTGCAGATTGTTCAGTAGAAGCGAAAAAACGGCAGTTGTAGCAAGCGCTAGCTAACCGTTTGCATTAGCCCGATGCTAACATGTAGCATCATGTTAGCATTCTCCGTTATTTATGTATTTATGGGCTGTTGAACCACTTTGCTCCTCCCCATGTCTTTGAATCTTTATTTAGTAGAAACTTTATTCATAATTCAGCGTTTGTTAAAGTAGTTTTTGAATAATTAGAGAAAGTTTGTATCAATAGATCCAGACGCATCTCTGGAGTTGCCCATATATGGTCATATTTGAAAACAGTTAAGGGGGAAAACAATTTTGAGAAAAATCTAAACTTTAATTATTCAAAAACTTCTGTAACAAACGCTGAATTATGAATATAGTTTCTACTAAATAAAGATTCAAAGACATGGGGAGGAGCAAAGTGGTTCAACAGCCCATAAATACATGAATAACGGAGAATGCTAACATGATGCTACATGTTAGCATCGGGCTAATGCTAACGGTTAGCTAGCGCTTGCTACAACTGCCGTTTTTTCACTTCTACTGAACAATCTGCTGTGAGAAAATATCCATATGGGCCCGATTTACACTTGACTTTATAAATAAGTTTATATTATTATATTATCTTATATATTTAATCAGAAAATGGCTGAAAAGAGGGAAAATGTTGTTTCTCTAAAGCTTCTGTTTCCCCTCGACGAGGCCACGCCCTCTTCTGTGACGAGGTGCGTCTGTGTCTGTGCTGACCAGGAGTTCTGTTTCAGGTCACGACCAAAGTGAAGCAGGTGAAGGAGCAGGTGATCCACAGCCACACAGGTGAGACCAGCTCGGCTTTACCCAAATCTGAACGCTTCTGGACTGGAGAGCGACAGTGAAGCGCCTCATTTGAAAGCTAAGACCTACAAAACTGATCCTTCCTGTTTTCTGTGATTGGTCCAGGGCTGCAGAAGGTGAAGCTGTCCGAGCTCAAGGCCACGCCCCCAGTGACATCACTACCGGCAGACGATGACATCACGCAGAGAGAGGACGTGGTCTGCGAGGAGGGGGAGGAGTCTCCTGTGAGGAGGCGGGGCCAGGTGAAGGCCAAAGGTCGTCGTCAGGCGGACTTCGACCCCAACGCCCAGGAAGAGGAGGAGGAGCCTGAGCCGGACCCCGCCCCCTGTCCTCCCACAGGCTCCACCCCCTGGACACAGAACCAACAGCGCCTCCTGGAGGCGGCGCTGCAGCAGTTTCCCCGAGGAACAGCTGAGAGATGGACTCGCATCGCCGGAGCTGTGCCGGGGCGGAGCAAGGTACAGGCCACGCCCACCACGCACAGGACACGCCCACTTAGCACATGGCACGCCCACCACGCACAGGACACGCCCACTTAGCACAGGACACGCCCACTTAGCACATGGCACGCCCACCACGCACAGGACACGCCCACTTAGCACAGGCCACGCCCACCACGCACAGGACACGCCCACTTAGCACAGGCCACGCCCACCACGTACAGCACACGCCCACTTAGCACAGGCCACGCCCACTTAGCACAGGACACGCCCACTTAGCACAGGACACGCCCACTTAGCACAGGACACGCCCACTTAGCACAGGACACGCCCACTTAGCACAGGAATCGCCCACTTAGCACAGGACACGCCCACCACGCACAGGACACGCCCACTTAGCACAGGCCACGCCCACTGAGCACAGGACACGCCCACTTAGCACAGGACACGCCCACCACGCACAGGCCACGCCCACCACGCACAGGACACGCCCACTTAGCACAGGACACGCCCACTTAGCACATGGCACGCCCACCACGTACAGCACACGCCCACTTAGCACAGGCCACGCCCACCACGTACAGCACATGCCCACTTAGCACAGGCCACGCCCACTTAGCACAGGACACGCCCACTTAGCAGAGGACACGCCCACCACGCACAGGACACGCCCACTTAGCACAGGGCACGCCCACTTAGCACAGGACACGCCCACTTAGCACAGGCCACGCCCACCACGTACAGCACACGCCCACTTAGCACAGGCCACGCCCACTTAGCACAGGACACGCCCACTTAGCAGAGGACACGCCCACTTAGCACAGGCCACGCCCACTTAGCACAGGACACGCCCACTTAGCAGAGGACACGCCCACCACGCACAGGACACGCCCACTTAGCACAGGCCACGCCCACTTAGCACAGGCCACGCCCACTTAGCACAGGACACGCCCACTTAGCACAGGACACGCCCACTTAGCACATGGCACGCCCACCACGCACAGGGCACGCCCACCACGCACAGGGCACGCCCACCACGCACAGGGCACGCCCACTTAGCACAGGACACGCCCACTTAGCACATGGCACGCCCACCACGCACAGGGCACGCCCACCACGCACAGGGCACGCCCACTTAGCACATGGCACGCCCACCACGCACAGGCCACGCCCACTTAGCACAGGACACGCCCACTTAGCACAGGCCACGCCCACTTAGCACAGGCCACGCCCACTTAGCACAGGACACGCCCACCACGCACAGGGCACGCCCACTTAGCACATGGCACGCCCACCACGCACAGGGCACGCCCACCACGCACAGGGCACGCCCACTTAGCACAGGACACGCCCACCACGCACAGGCCACGCCCACTTAGCACATGACACGCCCACTTAGCACAGGACACGCCCACTTAGCACAGGACACGCCCACTTAGCACAGGACACGCCCACTTAGCACAGGACACGCCCACTTAGCAAATGGCACGCCCACTTAGCACAGGACACGCCCACTTAGCACAGGACACGCCCACTTAGCACAGGACACGCCCACTTAGCACAGGACACGCCCACTTAGCACAGGACACGCCCACTGTACTAAACTGTCTAAATAGACTAATCAGAGTCTGGCTTCCTCTGAGTCGACCAATGAGACGAGCTTTTCCTGTGAGCCCGCCTGTCGGGTCCAATCAGGAGAGAGGGGGCGGAGCTTGAAAGAAGAGGGAGGGACATTATCTATAGTCTCTCTTCACTTTGCAAAAGTACAGACGATCATGAAGCTGAGCAGACGATTGGTTCAGGAGCGGGAGGCGGGACCTACAGCGCGGACTGACTTTGGTTTCTGGTTTAGTTTCTGGTTTAGTTTGTGATTTAGTTTCTGATTTAGTTTCTGGTTTAGTTTCTGGTTTAGTTTGTGATTTAGTTTCTGATTTAGTTTCTGATTTAGTTTCTGAGTTTCTGATTTAGTTTCTGATTTAGTTTCTGAGTTTCTGAGTTTCTGATTTAGTTTCTGGTTTAGTTTCTGACTTAGTTTCTGATTTAGTTTCTGGTTTAGTTTCTGATTTAGTTTCTGGTTTAGTTTCTGACTTAGTTTCTGATTTAGTTTCTGACTTAGTTTCTGATTTAGTTTCTGGTTTAGTTTCTGATTTAGTTTCTGATTTAGTTTCTGATTTAGTTTCTGGTTTAGTTTCTGACTTAGTTTCTGATTTAGTTTCTGGTTTAGTTTCTGATTTAGTTTCTGGTTCAGTTTCTGACTTAGTTTCTGATTTAGTTTCTGAGTTTCTGAGTTTCTGACTTAGTTTCTGGTTTAGTTTCTGATTTAGTTTCTGGTTTAGTTTCTGGTTCAGTTTCTGATTTAGTTTCTGATTTAGTTTCTGATTTAGTTTCTGAGTTTCTGAGTTTCTGATTTAGTTTCTGGTTTAGTTTCTGGTTCAGTTTCTGATTTAGTTTCTGATTTAGTTTCTGATTTAGTTTCTGGTTTAGTTTCTGATTTAGTTTCTGATTTAGTTTCTGACTTAGTTTCTGATTTAGTTTCTGATTTAGTTTCTGGTTTAGTTTCTGATTTAGTTTCTGGTTTAGTTTCTGGTTCAGTTTCTGATTTAGTTTCTGATTTAGTTTCTGATTTAGTTTCTGGTTTAGTTTCTGATTTAGTTTCTGATTTAGTTTCTGGTTTAGTTTCTGATTTAGTTTCTGATTTAGTTTCTGAGTTTCTGAGTTTCTGATTTAGTTTCTGGTTTAGTTTCTGGTTCAGTTTCTGATTTGTTTCTGATTTAGTTTCTGATTTAGTTTCTGATTTAGTTTCTGGTTTAGTTTCTGATTTGTTTCTGATTTAGTTTCTGACTTAGTTTCTGATTTAGTTTCTGACTTAGTTTCTGATTTAGTTTCTGATTTAGTTTCTGGTTTAGTTTCTGATTTAGTTTCTGGTTTAGTTTCTGGTTTAGTTTCTGATTTAGTTTCTGGTTTAGTTTCTGACTTAGTTTCTGACTTAGTTTCTGATTTAGTTTCTGATTTAGTTTCTGATTTAGTTTCTGATTTAGTTTCTGATTTAGTTTCTGGTTTAGTTTCTGACTTAGTTTCTGATTTAGTTTCTGGTTTAGTTTCTGATTTGTTTCTGATTTAGTTTCTGATTTAGTTTCTGGTTTAGTTTCTGACTTAGTTTCTGGTTTAGTTTCTGATTTAGTTTCTGGTTCAGTTTCTGATTTGTTTCTGACTTAGTTTCTGATTTAGTTTCTGGTTTGGTTTCTGAGTTTAGTTTCTGGTTTAGTTTCTGGTTTAGTTTCTGAGTTTAGTTTCTGGTTTAGTTTCTGGTTTAGTTTCTGATTTAGTTTCTGGTTTAGTTTCTGATTTAGTTTCTGGTTTAGTTTCTGACTTAGTTTCTGACTTAGTTTCTGATTTAGTTTCTGGTTTAGTTTCTGATTTAGTTTCTGATTTAGTTTCTGATTTAGTTTCTGATTTAGTTTCTGGTTTAGTTTCTGACTTAGTTTCTGATTTAGTTTCTGGTTTAGTTTCTGACTTAGTTTCTGATTTGTTTCTGATTTAGTTTCTGATTTAGTTTCTGGTTTAGTTTCTGACTTAGTTTCTGGTTTAGTTTCTGATTTAGTTTCTGGTTCAGTTTCTGATTTGTTTCTGATTTAGTTTCTGGTTTAGTTTCTGACTTAGTTTCTGATTTAGTTTCTGATTTAGTTTCTGATTTAGTTTCTGGTTTAGTTTCTGACTTAGTTTCTGATTTGTTTCTGATTTAGTTTCTGGTTTAGTTTCTGACTTAGTTTCTGATTTGTTTCTGATTTAGTTTCTGGTTTAGTTTCTGACTTAGTTTCTGATTTAGTTTCTGATTTAGTTTCTGGTTTAGTTTCTGACTTAGTTTCTGATTTAGTTTCTGATTTAGTTTCTGATTTAGTTTCTGGTTTAGTTTCTGATTTAGTTTCTGGTTTAGTTTCTGACTTAGTTTCTGGTTTAGTTTCTGATTTAGTTTCTGATTTAGTTTCTGATTTAGTTTGTGATTTAGTTTGTGATTTAGTTTCTGGTTTAGTTTCTGACTTAGTTTCTGATTTGTTTCTGATTTAGTTTCTGGTTTAGTTTCTGACTTAGTTTCTGATTTAGTTTCTGATTTAGTTTCTGATTTAGTTTCTGGTTTAGTTTCTGATTTAGTTTCTGGTTTAGTTTCTGACTTAGTTTCTGACTTAGTTTCTGATTTAGTTTCTGGTTTAGTTTCTGATTTAGTTTCTGAGTTTCTGATTTAGTTTCTGGTTTAGTTTGTGATTTAGTTTCTGATTTAGTTTCTGATTTAGTTTCTGAGTTTCTGAGTTTCTGATTTAGTTTCTGGTTTAGTTTCTGGTTCAGTTTCTGATTTGTTTCTGATTTAGTTTCTGATTTAGTTTCTGATTTAGTTTCTGGTTTAGTTTCTGATTTGTTTCTGATTTAGTTTCTGACTTAGTTTCTGATTTAGTTTCTGACTTAGTTTCTGATTTAGTTTCTGATTTAGTTTCTGATTTAGTTTCTGGTTTAGTTTCTGATTTAGTTTCTGGTTTAGTTTCTGACTTAGTTTCTGACTTAGTTTCTGATTTAGTTTCTGATTTAGTTTGTGATTTAGTTTCTGGTTTAGTTTCTGGTTTAGTTTCTGATTTAGTTTCTGGTTTAGTTTCTGATTTAGTTTCTGATTTAGTTTCTGGTTTAGTTTCTGATTTAGTTTCTGACTTAGTTTCTGACTTAGTTTCTGATTTAGTTTCTGGTTTAGTTTCTGACTTAGTTTCTGATTTAGTTTCTGACTTAGTTTCTGACTTAGTTTCTGATTTAGTTTCTGGTTTAGTTTCTGATTTAGTTTGTGATTTAGTTTGTGATTTAGTTTCTGGTTTAGTTTCTGGTTTAGTTTCTGATTTAGTTTCTGATTTAGTTTCTGGTTTAGTTTCTGATTTAGTTTCTGATTTAGTTTCTGGTTTAGTTTCTGATTTAGTTTCTGACTTAGTTTCTGGTTTAGTTTCTGATTTAGTTTCTGACTTAGTTTCTGATTTAGTTTCTGATTTAGTTTCTGATTTAGTTTCTGATTTAGTTTCTGACTTAGTTTCTGGTTTAGTTTCTGACTTAGTTTCTGACTTAGTTTCTGACTTAGTTTCTGACTTAGTTTCTGACTTAGTTTCTGATTTAGTTTCTGATTTAGTTTCTGATTTAGTTTCTGACTTAGTTTCTGGTTTAGTTTCTGACTTAGTTTCTGACTTAGTTTCTGACTTAGTTTCTGACTTAGTTTCTGACTTAGTTTCTGATTTAGTTTCTGATTTAGTTTCTGATTTAGTTTCTGACTTAGTTTCTGGTTTAGTTTCTGACTTAGTTTCTGACTTAGTTTCTGACTTAGTTTCTGACTTAGTTTCTGACTTAGTTTCTGACTTAGTTTCTGATTTAGTTTCTGATTTAGTTTCTGACTTAGTTTCTGATTTAGTTTGTGATTTAGTTTGTGATTTAGTTTCTGATTTAGTTTCTGGTTTAGTTTCTGACTTAGTTTCTGACTTAGTTTCTGATTTAGTTTCTGGTTTAGTTTCTGATTTAGTTTCTGATTTAGTTTCTGATTTAGTTTCTGATTTAGTTTCTGGTTTAGTTTCTGACTTAGTTTCTGATTTAGTTTCTGATTTAGTTTCTGATTTAGTTTCTGGTTTAGTTTCTGACTTAGTTTCTGGTTTAGTTTCTGATTTAGTTTCTGATTTAGTTTCTGATTTAGTTTCTGGTTCAGTTTCTGATTTAGTTTCTGACTTAGTTTCTGATTTAGTTTCTGATTTAGTTTCTGATTTAGTTTCTGATTTAGTTTCTGATTTAGTTTCTGATTTAGTTTCTGGTTCAGTTTCTGATTTAGTTTCTGACTTAGTTTCTGATTTAGTTTCTGACTTAGTTTCTGATTTAGTTTCTGATTTAGTTTCTGATTTAGTTTCTGACTTAGTTTCTGACTTAGTTTCTGATTTAGTTTCTGATTTAGTTTCTGACTTAGTTTCTGACTTAGTTTCTGATTTAGTTTCTGATTTAGTTTCTGATTTAGTTTCTGACTTAGTTTCTGATTTAGTTTCTGATTTAGTTTCTGATTTAGTTTCTGGTTCAGTTTCTGATTTAGTTTCTGACTTAGTTTCTGATTTAGTTTCTGACTTAGTTTCTGATTTAGTTTCTGATTTAGTTTCTGATTTAGTTTCTGATTTAGTTTCTGGTTCAGTTTCTGATTTGTTTCTGATTTAGTTTCTGATTTAGTTTCTGGTTTAGTTTCTGACTTAGTTTCTGATTTAGTTTCTGGTTTAGTTTCTGATTTAGTTTCTGAGTTTCTGATTTAGTTTCTGGTTTAGTTTGTGATTTAGTTTCTGATTTAGTTTCTGAGTTTCTGAGTTTCTGATTTAGTTTCTGGTTTAGTTTCTGGTTCAGTTTCTGATTTGTTTCTGATTTAGTTTCTGATTTAGTTTCTGATTTAGTTTCTGGTTTAGTTTCTGATTTGTTTCTGATTTAGTTTCTGACTTAGTTTCTGATTTAGTTTCTGACTTAGTTTCTGATTTAGTTTCTGATTTAGTTTCTGATTTAGTTTCTGGTTTAGTTTCTGGTTTAGTTTCTGGTTTAGTTTCTGATTTAGTTTCTGGTTTAGTTTCTGACTTAGTTTCTGACTTAGTTTCTGATTTAGTTTCTGATTTAGTTTGTGATTTAGTTTCTGGTTTAGTTTCTGGTTTAGTTTCTGATTTAGTTTCTGGTTTAGTTTCTGATTTAGTTTCTGGTTTAGTTTCTGATTTAGTTTCTGACTTAGTTTCTGACTTAGTTTCTGATTTAGTTTCTGGTTTAGTTTCTGACTTAGTTTCTGATTTAGTTTCTGACTTAGTTTCTGACTTAGTTTCTGGTTTAGTTTCTGATTTAGTTTCTGGTTTAGTTTCTGATTTAGTTTGTGATTTAGTTTGTGATTTAGTTTCTGGTTTAGTTTCTGGTTTAGTTTCTGATTTAGTTTCTGATTTAGTTTCTGGTTTAGTTTCTGGTTTAGTTTCTGGTTTAGTTTCTGGTTTAGTTTCTGATTTAGTTTCTGACTTAGTTTCTGGTTTAGTTTCTGGTTTAGTTTCTGACTTAGTTTCTGATTTAGTTTCTGACTTAGTTTCTGACTTAGTTTCTGATTTAGTTTCTGGTTTAGTTTCTGATTTAGTTTCTGGTTTAGTTTCTGATTTAGTTTGTGATTTAGTTTGTGATTTAGTTTCTGGTTTAGTTTCTGGTTTAGTTTCTGATTTAGTTTCTGATTTAGTTTCTGGTTTAGTTTCTGATTTAGTTTCTGATTTAGTTTCTGGTTTAGTTTCTGATTTAGTTTCTGACTTAGTTTCTGGTTTAGTTTCTGACTTAGTTTCTGATTTAGTTTCTGACTTAGTTTCTGATTTAGTTTCTGATTTAGTTTCTGATTTAGTTTCTGATTTAGTTTCTGACTTAGTTTCTGGTTTAGTTTCTGACTTAGTTTCTGATTTAGTTTGTGATTTAGTTTGTGATTTAGTTTCTGATTTAGTTTCTGATTTAGTTTCTGACTTAGTTTCTGGTTTAGTTTCTGACTTAGTTTCTGGTTTAGTTTCTGATTTAGTTTGTGATTTAGTTTGTGATTTAGTTTCTGACTTAGTTTCTGATTTAGTTTCTGATTTAGTTTCTGATTTAGTTTCTGACTTAGTTTCTGGTTTAGTTTCTGATTTAGTTTCTGATTTAGTTTCTGACTTAGTTTCTGGTTTAGTTTCTGGTTTAGTTTCTGATTTAGTTTCTGGTTTAGTTTCTGATTTAGTTTCTGATTTAGTTTCTGATTTAGTTTCTGATTTAGTTTCTGATTTAGTTTCTGATTTAGTTTCTGACTTAGTTTCTGGTTTAGTTTCTGATTTAGTTTCTGATTTAGTTTCTGATGTTTCTGACTTAGTTTCTGACTTAGTTTCTGATTTAGTTTCTGACTTAGTTTCTGATTTAGTTTCTGACTTAGTTTCTGATTTAGTTTCTGATTTAGTTTCTGGTTTAGTTTCTGACTTAGTTTCTGATTTAGTTTCTGGTTTAGTTTCTGACTTAGTTTCTGATTTAGTTTCTGATTTAGTTTCTGATTTAGTTTCTGACTTAGTTTCTGATTTAGTTTCTGACTTAGTTTCTGATTTAGTTTCTGACTTAGTTTCTGATTTAGTTTCTGACTTAGTTTCTGATTTAGTTTCTGACTTAGTTTCTGATTTAGTTTCTGACTTAGTTTCTGACTTAGTTTCTGATTTAGTTTCTGATTTAGTTTCTGGTTTAGTTTCTGACTTAGTTTCTGACTTAGTTTCTGATTTAGTTTCTGGTTTAGTTTCTGACTTAGTTTCTGATTTAGTTTCTGGTTTAGTTTCTGACTTAGTTTCTGACTTAGTTTCTGATTTAGTTTCTGACTTAGTTTCTGATTTAGTTTCTGATGTTTCTGACTTAGTTTCTGATTTAGTTTCTGACTTAGTTTCTGACTTAGTTTCTGATTTAGTTTCTGATTTAGTTTCTGATTTAGTTTCTGATTTAGTTTCTGGTTTAGTTTCTGACTTAGTTTCTGATTTAGTTTCTGACTTAGTTTCTGATTTAGTTTCTGATTTAGTTTCTGACTTAGTTTCTGACTTAGTTTCTGATTTAGTTTCTGATTTAGTTTCTGACTTAGTTTCTGACTTAGTTTCTGATTTAGTTTCTGATTTAGTTTCTGATTTAGTTTCTGATTTAGTTTCTGGTTTAGTTTCTGATTTAGTTTCTGATTTAGTTTCTGACTTAGTTTCTGATTTAGTTTCTGACTTAGTTTCTGACTTAGTTTCTGACTTAGTTTCTGATTTAGTTTCTGATTTAGTTTCTGATTTAGTTTCTGACTTAGTTTCTGATTTAGTTTCTGACTTAGTTTCTGATTTAGTTTCTGACTTAGTTTCTGACTTAGTTTCTGACTTAGTTTCTGATTTAGTTTCTGATTTAGTTTCTGATTTAGTTTCTGACTTAGTTTCTGACTTAGTTTCTGACTTAGTTTCTGATTTAGTTTCTGACTTAGTTTCTGACTTAGTTTCTGACTTAGTTTCTGACTTAGTTTCTGATTTAGTTTCTGATTTAGTTTCTGACTTAGTTTCTGATTTAGTTTCTGAGTTTCTGATTTAGTTTCTGATTTAGTTTCTGATTTAGTTTCTGAGTTTCTGACATGTTTCTGGTTTAGTTTCTGGTTTGGTTTCCGAGTTTCTGATATGTTTCTATGTTTCTGGTTTGGTTTCCTGTTCCCTCAGGACGAGTGCACGGCTCGGTACAAGGCTCTGGCGGAGCTGGTTCAGAAACGGAAACAGACCAAGACCTCGTGACCCTCGACCTCCCGGACTGTGTTGCCAAAGGTTTGTTACAGCCGGAGCCCCGCCCCCTGGCCCCGCCCCCCCGGACAGAGCGGTGCTGGCCCCGCCCCCTCCTTCAGTGCTGTTTATTTTTGTTAATGATTTAGTGCCTTAAACCGTCAAGTATTTATTACACTTTCAATAAAGTTTAAAAAACCTGTTTGTGCGTCTGTTTGAGAGCGCCCCCTGGTGTCTGAGAGCGCCCCCTGGTGTCTGAGAGCGCCCCCTGGTGTCCGACAGAGGCCGGGTCATCCTGGTGTAAATGAAAACTCACGTGCAGGAAGTAACAAACTGAACCCGGGCCGAGGGGGACGCTGCGGAGGAGCTGATCCGAGCGTAACTTTGACACAGATTTAGCCACTTTTCAAACCTCCTGTGACCATATTTGGAAACAGGGCAAATGTTTATGACCCTCCAGGGTTTTAATAAAGTCTCCATCGCGTCTTCAAAGCACGTCCAGCTGCTCCGTGTGCAGGTCAGTCCCACGCCTCAAAATAACTCCTCCCATCAGCGCGAGCGTCTCGTCTTCTCTCGGGTCAGTCTCATGATCGATCACAAACACAAACGCTCCGTCTAAACTCGCCTTTACACAAGATAACAACAAATAATCCGGTCCGGTAAAAACGAAACAGAAACCTGCAGTGACATTGATGTCAAAGCTCCGCTAACAGCAACGAAACACTTCCTGTTGTCCCGACAAAATAAAAGGCGTCAATGTTCCAGCCGCTGGGAGAGGGTTTGAAATGTTAAGTAATAAATGAACCTAATATTTTAGGTGCATTTACGGTAAGTTTATGATGAACAATCCAGATGTTTTCCGCTGTTGAGGTTAAAACATTCACATGGTTTGTGGACCAGGTGCTCAGTATCACCAAGTTTGATCAGTTCAATGTATTTCAAACTAAATCAACCTTTTGAACAAAACAAAGGTTTTAAATTAAATACTTTGATACTTTCACTGAAATGTCAAACAAACAAAACAAACCTGGGATAGAAACGTTTAACTGTTTATTTGGATTTTGCAAAAAATGATAAATGTGAAACAATGAAAACATGAGCATTAGTGAATAAGTGACAAAATAAACACAGATACAAATACTCAGATAAAAATAATCTCAGATAAAAATACTCAGATAAAAATAAACTCAGATAAAAATACTCAGATAAAAATAATCTCAGATAAAAATTCTCAGATAAAAATAAACACAGATAAAAATAAACACAGATAAAAATACACAGATAAAAATAAACACAGATACAAATACACAGATAAAAATAAACACAAAAATACACAGATAAAAATAAACACAAAAATACACAGATAAAAATACACAGATACAAATACACAGATAAAAATAAACACAGATACAAATACACACAGATACAAATACACAGATAAAAATAAACACAAAAATACACAGATAAAAATAAACACAGATACAAATACACAGATAAAAATAAACACAAAAATACACAGATAAAAATAAACACAGATACAAATACACAGATAAAAATACACAGATAAAAATAAACACAGATAAAAATAAACACAGATACAAATACACAGATAAAAATAAACACAGATACAAATACTCAGATAAAAATAAACTCAGATAAAAATACTCAGATAAAAATAATCTCAGATAAAAATACTCAGATAAAAATAAACTCAGATAAAAATACTCAGATAAAAATAATCTCAGATAAAAATTCTCAGATAAAAATAAACACAGATAAAAATAAACACAGATAAAAATACACAGATAAAAATAAACACAGATAAAAATACACAGATAAAAATAAACACAGATACAAATACACAGATAAAAATAAACACAAAAATACACAGATAAAAATAAACACAAAAATACACAGATAAAAATACACAGATACAAATACACAGATAAAAATAAACACAGATACAAATACACACAGATACAAATACACAGATAAAAATAAACACAAAAATACACAGATAAAAATAAACACAGATACAAATACACAGATAAAAATAAACACAAAAATACACAGATAAAAATAAACACAGATACAAATACACAGATAAAAATACACAGATAAAAATAAACACAGATAAAAATAAACACAGATACAAATACACAGATAAAAATAAACACAGATACAAATACACACAGATACAAATACACAGATAAAAATAAACACAGATACAAATACACAGATAAAAATAAACACAAAAATACACAGATAAAAATACACACAGATACAAATACACAGATAAAAATAAACACAGATAAAAATACACACAGATACAAATAAACACAGATAAAAATACACACAGATACAAATACACAGATAAAAATAAACACAAAAATACACAGATAAAAATAAACACAGATACAAATACACAGATAAAAATAAACACAAAAATACACAGATAAAAATAAACACAGATACAAATACACAGATAAAAATACACAGATAAAAATAAACACAGATAAAAATAAACACAGATACAAATACACAGATAAAAATAAACACAGATACAAATACACACAGATACAAATACACAGATAAAAATAAACACAGATACAAATACACAGATACAAATACACAGATAAAAATAAACACAAAAATACACAGATAAAAATACACACAGATACAAATACACAGATAAAAATAAACACAGATACAAATACACACAGATACAAATACACAGATAAAAATAAACACAGATAAAAATAAACACAAAAATACACAGATAAAAATAAACACAAAAATACTCAGATAAAAATAAACACAGATAAAAATACACAGATACAAATACACAGATAAAAATAAACACAAAAATATACAGATAAAAATAAACACAGATAAAAATACACAGATAAAAATACTCAGATAAAAATAAACACAGATAAAAATACACAGATAAAAATACACAGATAAAAATACACAGATAAAAATAAACACAAAAATACACAGATAAAAATAAACACAGATAAAAATACACACAGATACAAATACACAGATAAAAATAAACACAAAAATACACAGATAAAAATACACACAGATAAAAATACTCAGATAAAAATAAACAGATAAAAATACACAGATAAAAATAAACACAAAAATACACAGATAAAAATAAACACAGATAAAAATACTCAGATAAAAATAAACAGATAAAAATACACAGATAAAAATAAACACAGATAAAAATAAACACAGATAAAAATACACAGATAAAAATAAACACAGATAAAAATACACAGATAAAAATAAACACAGATAAAAATACACAGATAAAAATACACAGATAAAGCATAAATCACTTTGCTGCTTTTCTGAGTGATTTCACTGTAAACATCACACACAGAAGCAGAGACTGAGGAATCTCTTCAATCTGTGGCTTTATTTACATTTGACATGAACAATGTCAGAAAAGTTGATTCAAATAATAAACAGATGATATTTTTAACTGGACCAAAACTCAGCCTCCTGAACTAAAGTAAGTGCATGCCCTGTTCCTCTCGTTCATCCTCTCATTCACTCAATTTCCACTCAACATCATCTTCTCAATCAGCGAATCCAGATAGTCATATTTGGAAACTAAATCTGGGTTCCGATCGATCAGCTGCTTAATCTGTTCGGCTTCATACAGGCACATTTTTCTCTGTCGTTGAAGTGCGGCCAGTTCCTTCTCCAGATCCTCCAACTGATCCTCCAGCAGGCTGGTCTCCTCCTCACCCTGGGCTTTGTTCTCCTCGTATCTGGCCTTCATTTCTTTAAAGGTCTTTGTCACACGTCTGGTCTTGTTCACATAGATCTTGTTATCTTTCACATGATCTTCCACTGGACATTTCCTGGTGCAGGAGGTGCATCTTCCATCTTTCATTGCTTCACACCAGGATGAAGTGAGGGCAATGGTGCATCCTGGGAAATGACAGTTCTCCCCACATTTGTCACAAACAGTGGCTCCACTACGAAAAGCCCTGGCCCAAAACCCAGAGCCTGGAATCGTCTCTTTGCTTTTGTAGTGTTCTTCTACGTCTAAGGTGAAGTCCTCGTCCTCCTTCATCTCTGCTTCATATCTCATCAGTTCCTCTTTGTTTGTCTCAATCACCTTTTCTTTCATCAGTATAGTTTCAACTCTCTCCTTCAGGTTCTGGATACAGGCCTTGAGATGGTCTCCCTCCCTCAACTGTGTTTTCATCAGGGACCGAGGACGACATCGTCCAAGGAACTCTGTCAGGTCTTTCATTCCATTATTTGACATTTCAAAATCCTTTTCTGCTCTTTCAGCTTCTCCATCTTCGATCCTTTCCTTTTGACGGTTGTTGAAGCAGAAATGAACTGGGTCGTCGTTCTGGTCTCTGGCACATTGAACCTCTGCTTCTTCTAAAGCTCTGAGAGCATCTGAGGGTTCCCTTCCATCTGAGTGAGTCATCAAGGCCACAGTGTTCTGCTCCAAGTCTCTCCCAAACAGAGAAGTGACTGAGTTAAAGATTGAGGCGGTTCTCTCGTCCAGTCTGTTCTCTGTGGACTTCAGCACCAAACCTACTGCATCGATGGTTCTCACTCCATCAGGAATAGAGAGCAGGGCCTGGAGGTGTTTGATCACCTCATCATGCTCTGGTCCACTGGTGTCTCTGAATCCTGGAGTGTCAATGATGGTCAGAGAATAAGGAACAGTTTTCTCCTCGAACCCAAACACTTCATAAACAGACACTGCAGAGGTTAGAGTTTCTGACTGAGGCCTGTTCTTCTCCTCTTCAACGATCTCAAACCAGACTTTATCTTCAAACTTCACCCCCATCACAAAGTTGACCAGGGCGTTGATGAGAGTGGACTTCCCTGACCCTGTGGCCCCCACCAGGAGGATAGTTTTGTTTGGATATTGATCATCTCTCTTTCCAACAGTGAACCTCCTGAGTTTAGAGTCTTCATCAGAAAGTCCGTCCAGATTCACTCTGTCTGTTCTCAGCTGGTGACGAGCCGGAGGACCATCGTCTAATTTATCACTCTTTGAGATGTCTGTGGCCCTGAGGAGACAAATACACCTGAGTGAGAGACCATTAAATAACTGTAGTGAGTGATGTCCCGGCAGGCTGTTCCTAACTCGGGTTCTTGTTTAAAGGGACTATACAGAGTTTAAACATTTTAAAATGAAGTATGTTCCTCCCCCACATGTTCCTCCATGTCCTCATGTGTAGAATGAGCTCAGACCTGTTCACCACAACTGCCTCTGAGATCCTGTCACTCAGGAAGGTGTCACTTCAGGTCTGAAGTGCCGTCATGCACGAGCTTAATATAGAAGCTGCAGTTACACGTATGACCTGAGGTGGCAGGAGTGAGTATAAAAGGGCTAACTTGCATCTTGCCCCTTTAAAGCCTCTGTAACGGCTGGACTTTTCCACATGAAACAAAAACTGTCCCAAAGTCCAGTGTCTTCTCTCTCCGCACAGATGAACTAAGGTCACATGACTGTCTCATAAAGGCGTCCTAGAGTGGAGACAAAAGGACTTTCCACAGATGAACTAAGGTCACATGACTCATGTCTCATAAAGGCGTCCCAGAGTGGAGACAAAAGGACTTTCCACAGATGAACTAAGGTCACATGACTGTCTCATAAAGGCGTCCCAGAGTGGAGACAAAAGGACTTTCCACAGATGAACTAAGGTCACATGACTCATGTCTCATAAAGGCGTCCCAGAGTGAAGACAAAAGGACTTTCCACAGATGAACTAAGGTCACATGACTGTCTCAAAAAGGCGTCCTAGAGTGGAGACAAAAGGACTTTCCACAGATGAATGTAGCAGCTTTTTTAATCCAATCACTTCCAAATAATGACCCGGGAAATATCTCTGTACATTTCTTTAGTTCATTAAAATGTGTGTTTTTGACTGACCTTCTTGAGCCTGGTGTTTGGAGATCACTGGGCATCAGCTTGTGCTCAAGCTGTGGGTGAGAAAACACAGTCAGACAAGAGTCACTGTGGACGAGTGCCAGGGGAAAGAAGATTTCACAAGTGAAAGCAACACACACAGAACACAGAGGGCCGGATCTTGTGCATCATAACAGAGACGATAGCGAGACATGTTGCCTCAGTAGCAGCACTTTGTGATCTTGCTCCAGACTGAGCGCATTTAAGTGGGTGGAGACACACATTTTCCTCCAACCAGATCGACTCCGCCTCCAGGAGAGTGGTTGTGGGAGTGTGGGGTGAACATGTGCTTTTGTTTTGCTTCGCGTTCACGCCACAGCGGACGCTGTAGCTCTTTTTCTCTGGAGACGTGAACATGGTTTAGCTCACGATGGTTTAGCTCACGATGGTTTAGCTCACGATGGTTTAGCTCACGATGGTTTAGCTCACGATGGTTTAGCTCACGATGGTTTAGCTCACGATGGTTTAGCTCACGATGGTTTAGCTCACGATGGTTTAGCTCACGATGGTTTAGCTCACGATGGTTTAGCTCACGATGGTTTAGCTCACGATGGTTTAGCTCACGATGGTTTAGCTCACGATGGTTTAGCTCACGATGGTTTAGCTCACGATGGTTTAGCTCACGATGGTTTAACTCATGATGGTTTAACTCACGATGGTTTAGCTCATGATGGTTTAGCTCACCATGGTTTAGCTCACGATGGTTTAGCTCACGATGGTTTAGCTCACGATGGTTTAACTCATGATGGTTTAACTCACGATGGTTTAGCTCATGATGGTTTAGCTCATGATGGTTTAGCTCATGATGGTTTAGCTCATGATGGTTTAGCTCACGATGGTTTAGCTCACGATGGTTTAACTCACGATGGTTTAGCTCACGATGGTTTAACTCACGATGGTTTATCTCATGATGGTTTAGCTCACGATGGTTTAGCTCACGATGGTTTAGCTCACGATGGTTTAGCTCACGATGGTTTAACTCACGATGGTTTATCTCATGATGGTTTAACTCACGATGGTTTATCTCATGATGGTTTAGCTCACGATGGTTTAGCTCACGATGGTTTAGCTCACGATGGTTTAACTCACGATGGTTTATCTCATGATGGTTTAGCTCATGATGGTTTAGCTCACGATGGTTTAGCTCACGATGGTTTAGCTCACGATGGTTTAGCTCACGATGGTTTAGCTCACGATGGTTTAGCTCACGATGGTTTAACTCACGATGGTTTAGCTCACGATGGTTTAGCTCACGATGGTTTATCTCATGATGGTTTAGCTCACCATGGTTTAGCTCATGATGGTTTAGTTCACGATGGTTTAACTCACGATGGTTTAGCTCACCATGGTTTAGCTCATGATGGT
This sequence comes from Gobius niger, assembly GCF_951799975.1. NCBI lineage: Eukaryota > Metazoa > Chordata > Actinopteri > Gobiiformes > Gobiidae > Gobius > Gobius niger. Next base: position 54,142 of record NW_027639282.1, on the reverse strand, counting down.
TTAACTCACCATGGTTTAGCTCACCATGGTTTAACTCATGATGGTTTATCTCATGATGGTTTAGCTCACGATGGTTTAACTCATGATGGTTTAGCTCATGATGGTTTAGCTCATGATGGTTTAGCTCATGATGGTTTAACTCACCATGGTTTAGCTCATGATGGTTTAACTCACCATGGTTTAGCTCATGATGGTTTAGCTCATGATGGTTTAGCTCATGATGGTTTAACTCACCATGGTTTAGCTCATGATGGTTTAGCTCATGATGGTTTAGCTCATGATGGTTTAGCTCATGATGGTTTAGCTCACAATGGTTTAGCTCATGATGGTTTAGCTCACAATGGTTTAGCTCATGATGGTTTAGCTCATGATGGTTTAGCTCATGATGGTTTAGCTCATGATGGTTTAGCTCATGATGGTTTAGCTCATGATGGTTTAGCTCATGATGGTTTAGCTCACAATGGTTTAGCTCATGATGGTTTAGCTCACGATGGTTTAGCTCACGATGGTTTAGCTCACGATGGTTTAGCTCACGATGGTTTAGTTCACGATGGTTTAACTCACGATGGTTTAGCTCACCATGGTTTAGCTCATGATGGTTTAACTCACCATGGTTTAGCTCACCATGGTTTAACTCATGATGGTTTATCTCATGATGGTTTAGCTCACGATGGTTTAACTCATGATGGTTTAGCTCATGATGGTTTAGCTCATGATGGTTTAGCTCATGATGGTTTAACTCACCATGGTTTAGCTCATGATGGTTTAACTCACCATGGTTTAGCTCATGATGGTTTAGCTCATGATGGTTTAGCTCATGATGGTTTAACTCACCATGGTTTAGCTCATGATGGTTTAGCTCATGATGGTTTAGCTCATGATGGTTTAGCTCATGATGGTTTAGCTCACAATGGTTTAGCTCATGATGGTTTAGCTCACAATGGTTTAGCTCATGATGGTTTAGCTCATGATGGTTTAGCTCATGATGGTTTAGCTCATGATGGTTTAGCTCATGATGGTTTAGCTCATGATGGTTTAGCTCATGATGGTTTAGCTCATGATGGTTTAACTCACGATGGTTTAGCTCACGATGGTTTAGCTCACGATGGTTTAGCTCACCATGGTTTAACTCATGATGGTTTATCTCATGATGGTTTAGCTCACGATGGTTTAACTCACGATGGTTTAGCTCACCATGGTTTAACTCATGATGGTTTAGCTCATGATGGTTTAGCTCACCATGGTTTAACTCACGATGGTTTAGCTCACCATGGTTTAACTCATGATGGTTTAGCTCATGATGGTTTAGCTCATGATGGTTTAGCTCATGATGGTTTAACTCACGATGGTTTAGCTCACGATGGTTTAGCTCACCATGGTTTAACTCATGATGGTTTATCTCATGATGGTTTAGCTCACGATGGTTTAACTCACGATGGTTTAGCTCACCATGGTTTAACTCATGATGGTTTAGCTCATGATGGTTTAGCTCACCATGGTTTAACTCACGATGGTTTAGCTCACCATGGTTTAACTCATGATGGTTTAGCTCATGATGGTTTAGCTCACGATGGTTTAGCTCACGATGGTTTAGCTCACCATGGTTTAACTCATGATGGTTTAGCTCATGATGGTTTAGCTCATGATGGTTTAGCTCATGATGGTTTAGCTCACGATGGTTTAGCTCACCATGGTTTAACTCATGATGGTTTATCTCATGATGGTTTAGCTCACGATGGTTTAACTCATGATGGTTTAGCTCATGATGGTTTAACTCACCATGGTTTAGCTCATGATGGTTTAACTCACCATGGTTTAGCTCATGATGGTTTAGCTCACGATGGTTTAGCTCACGATGGTTTAGCTCACGAGGGTTTAGCTCACAATGGTTTAGCTCATGATGGTTTAGCTCACAATGGTTTAGCTCATGATGGTTTAGTTCATGATGGTTTAGCTCATGATGGTTTAGCTCATGATGGTTTAGCTCATGATGGTTTAGCTCATGATGGTTTAGCTCATGATGGTTTAGCTCATGATGGTTTAGCTCATGATGGTTTAGCTCATGATGGTTTAGCTCATGATGGTTTAGCTCATGATGGTTTAGCTCATGATGGTTTAGCTCACGATGGTTTAGCTCATGATGGTTTAGCTCACGATGGTTTAGCTCACGAGGGTTTAGCTCATGATGGTTTAGCTCATGATGGTTTAACTCACGATGGTTTAACTCACGATGGTTTAGCTCACGAGGGTTTAGCTCATGATGGTTTAGCTCATGATGGTTTAACTCACGATGGTTTAGCTCACCATGGTTTAGCTCACGATGGTTTAGCTCACGAGGGTTTAGCTCATGATGGTTTAGCTCATGATGGTTTAACTCACGATGGTTTAGCTCATGATGGTTTAGCTCATGATGGTTTAGCTCATGATGGTTTAGCTCATGATGGTTTAGCTCACGATGGTTTAGCTCATGATGGTTTAACTCATGATGGTTTAACTCATGATGGTTTAGCTCATGATGGTTTAACTCATGATGGTTTAGCTCACGATGGTTTAGCTCATGATGGTTTAGCTCATGATGGTTTAGCTCACGATGGATTAGCTCATGATGGTTTAGCTCATGATGGTTTAGCTCACGATGGATTAGCTCACGATGGATTAGCTCATGATGGTTTAACTCATGATGGTTTAGTTCACGATGGTTTAGCTCACGATGGATTAGCTCACGATGGTTTAGCTCATGATGGTTTAGCTCATGATGGTTTAGCTCATGATGGTTTAACTCACGATGGTTTAGCTCATGATGGTTTAGCTCACGATGGTTTAGCTCACGATGGTTTAGCTCATGATGGTTTAACTCACGATGGTTTAGCTCACGATGGTTTAGCTCATGATGGTTTAGTTCATGATGGTTTAGCTCATGATGGTTTAGCTCACGATGGTTTAGCTCATGATGGTTTAGCTCACGATGGTTTAGCTCACGATGGTTTAGCTCACGATGGTTTAGCTCATGATGGTTTAACTCACGATGGTTTAGCTCATGATGGTTTAGCTCACGATGGTTTAGCTCACGATGGTTTAGCTCATGATGGTTTAACTCACGATGGTTTAGCTCACGATGGTTTAGCTCATGATGGTTTAGTTCATGATGGTTTAGCTCATGATGGTTTAGCTCACGATGGTTTAGCTCATGATGGTTTAGCTCACGATGGTTTAGCTCACGATGGTTTAGCTCACGATGGTTTAGCTCACCATGGTTTAGCTCATGATGGTTTAGCTCACGATGGTTTAGCTCACGATGGTTTAACTCACGATGGTTTATCTCATGATGGTTTAGCTCACGATGGTTTAGCTCACGATGGTTTAGCTCATGATGGTTTAGCTCATGATGGTTTAGCTCATGATGGTTTAACTCATGATGGTTTAGTTCACGATGGTTTAGCTCACGATGGTTTAGCTCATGATGGTTTAGCTCACGATGGTTTAGCTCACGATGGTTTAGCTCATGATGGTTTAGCTCACGATGGTTTAGCTCATGATGGTTTAGCTCACGATGGTTTAGCTCACGATGGTTTAGCTCATGATGGTTTAGCTCACGATGGTTTAGCTCATGATGGTTTAGCTCACGATGGTTTAGCTCACGATGGTTTAGCTCATGATGGTTTAGCTCATGATGGTTTAGCTCATGATGGTTTAGCTCACGATGGTTTAGCTCACGATGGTTTAGCTCATGATGGTTTAGCTCATGATGGTTTAGCTCATGATGGTTTAACTCACCATGGTTTAGCTCACGATGGTTTAGCTCATGATGGTTTAGCTCACGATGGTTTAGCTCACGATGGTTTAGCTCACGATGGTTTAGCTCACGATGGTTTAGCTCACGATGGTTTAGCTCATGATGGTTTAGCTCACGATGGTTTAGCTCATGATGGTTTAGCTCACGATGGTTTAGCTCACGATGGTTTAGCTCACGATGGTTTAGCTCACGATGGTTTAGCTCATGATGGTTTAGCTCATGATGGTTTAGTTCACGATGGTTTAGCTCACGATGGTTTAGCTCACGATGGTTTAGCTCACGATGGTTTAGCTCATGATGGTTTATCTCACGATGGTTTAACTCATGATGGTTTATCTCACGATGGTTTAGCTCACGATGGTTTAGCTCATGATGGTTTAGCTCATGATGGTTTAGCTCATGATGGTTTAGCTCATGATGGTTTAGCTCATGATGGTTTAGCTCACGATGGTTTAACTCACGATGGTTTAACTCACGATGGTTTAGCTCATGATGGTTTAGCTCATGATGGTTTAGCTCACGATGGTTTAGCTCATGATGGTTTAGCTCATGATGGTTTAGCTCATGATGGTTTAACTCACGATGGTTTAGCTCACGATGGTTTAGCTCACGATGGTTTAGCTCATGATGGTTTAGCTCATGATGGTTTAGCTCACGATGGTTTAACTCACGATGGTTTAACTCACGATGGTTTAGCTCATGATGGTTTAGCTCACGATGGTTTAACTCACGATGGTTTAGCTCATGATGGTTTAGCTCACGATGGTTTAACTCACGATGGTTTAACTCACGATGGTTTAGCTCATGATGGTTTAGCTCATGATGGTTTAGCTCACGATGGTTTAGCTCATGATGGTTTAGCTCATGATGGTTTAGCTCACGATGGTTTAACTCACGATGGTTTAACTCATGATGGTTTAGCTCACGATGGTTTAGCTCATGATGGTTTAACTCACCATGGTTTAACTCATGATGGTTTAGCTCATGATGGTTTAGCTCATGATGGTTTAGCTCATGATGGTTTAGCTCATGATGGTTTAGCTCATGATGGTTTAACTCACCATGGTTTAACTCATGATGGTTTAACTCACCATGGTTTAACTCATGATGGTTTAACTCATGATGGTTTAACTCATGATGGTTTAACTCATGATGGTTTAGCTCATGATGGTTTATCTCACGATGGTTTAACTCATGATGGTTTAACTCATGATGGTTTAGCTCATGATGGTTTAACTCATGATGGTTTAACTCACGATGGTTTAACTCATGATGGTTTATCTCACGATGGTTTAACTCATGATGGTTTAACTCACCATGGTTTAGCTCATGATGGTTTAGCTCATGATGGTTTAGCTCACGATGGTTTAGCTCACGATGGTTTAGCTCATGATGGTTTAGCTCATGATGGTTTAGCTCATGATGGTTTAGCTCATGATGGTTTAGCTCACGATGGTTTAGCTCATGATGGTTTAGCTCATGATGGTTTAACTCACCATGGTTTAGCTCATGATGGTTTAGCTCATGATGGTTTAGCTCACGATGGTTTAGCTCACCATGGTTTAGCTCATGATGGTTTAGCTCATGATGGTTTAGCTCATGATGGTTTAGCTCACGATGGTTTAGCTCATGATGGTTTAGCTCACGATGGTTTAGCTCACGATGGTTTAGCTCACGATGGTTTAGCTCACGATGGTTTAGCTCACGATGGTTTAGCTCATGATGGTTTAACTCATGATGGTTTAGCTCATGATGGTTTAACTCATGATGGTTTAGCTCATGATGGTTTAGCTCATGATGGTTTAGCTCATGATGGTTTAGCTCATGATGGTTTAGCTCATGATGGTTTAGCTCATGATGGTTTAGCTCATGATGGTTTAGCTCATGATGGTTTAGCTCACGATGGTTTAGCTCATGATGGTTTAGCTCACGATGGTTTAGCTCATGATGGTTTAGCTCATGATGGTTTAGCTCACGATGGTTTAGCTCACGATGGTTTAGCTCATGATGGTTTAGCTCACGATGGTTTAGCTCATGATGGTTTAGCTCACGATGGTTTAGCTCACGATGGTTTAGTTCACGATGGTTTAGCTCATGATGGTTTAGCTCACGATGGTTTAGCTCACGATGGTTTAGCTCATGATGGTTTAGCTCACGATGGTTTAGCTCATGATGGTTTAGCTCATGATGGTTTAACTCACCATGGTTTAACTCATGATGGTTTAACTCATGATGGTTTAGCTCATGATGGTTTAGCTCATGATGGTTTAGCTCACGATGGTTTAGCTCACGATGGTTTAGCTCATGATGGTTTAGCTCACGATGGTTTAGCTCATGATGGTTTAGCTCACGATGGTTTAGCTCACGATGGTTTAACTCATGATGGTTTAGCTCACGATGGTTTAGCTCACGATGGTTTAGCTCACGATGGTTTAGCTCACGATGGTTTAGTTCACGATGGTTTAGCTCATGATGGTTTAGCTCACGATGGTTTAGCTCACGATGGTTTAGCTCATGATGGTTTAGCTCACGATGGTTTAGCTCACGATGGTTTAGCTCACGATGGTTTAGTTCATGATGGTTTAGCTCATGATGGTTTAGCTCACGATGGTTTAGCTCACGATGGTTTAGCTCATGATGGTTTAGCTCACGATGGTTTAGCTCATGATGGTTTAGCTCATGATGGTTTAGCTCACGATGGTTTAGCTCACGATGGTTTAGCTCATGATGGTTTAGCTCACGATGGTTTAGCTCATGATGGTTTAGCTCACGATGGTTTAGCTCACGATGGTTTAGTTCACGATGGTTTAGCTCATGATGGTTTAGCTCACGATGGTTTAGCTCACGATGGTTTAGCTCATGATGGTTTAGCTCACGATGGTTTAGCTCATGATGGTTTAGCTCATGATGGTTTAACTCACCATGGTTTAACTCATGATGGTTTAACTCATGATGGTTTAGCTCACGATGGTTTAGCTCACGATGGTTTAGCTCATGATGGTTTAGCTCATGATGGTTTAGCTCATGATGGTTTAGCTCATGATGGTTTAACTCACGATGGTTTAGCTCATGATGGTTTAGCTCATGATGGTTTAGTTCACGATGGTTTAGCTCATGATGGTTTAGCTCATGATGGTTTAGCTCATGATGGTTTAGCTCATGATGGTTTAACTCATGATGGTTTAGCTCATGATGGTTTAACTCATGATGGTTTAGTTCACGATGGTTTAGCTCACGATGGTTTAGCTCACCATGGTTTAGCTCATGATGGTTTAGCTCACGATGGTTTAGCTCATGATGGTTTAGCTCATGATGGTTTAGCTCATGATGGTTTAGCTCATGATGGTTTAGCTCACGATGGTTTAGCTCATGATGGTTTAACTCACGATGGTTTAGCTCATGATGGTTTAGCTCATGATGGTTTAGTTCACGATGGTTTAGCTCATGATGGTTTAGCTCATGATGGTTTAGCTCATGATGGTTTAGCTCATGATGGTTTAGCTCATGATGGTTTAGCTCACGATGGTTTAGCTCACGATGGTTTAACTCACGATGGTTTAGCTCATGATGGTTTAACTCACCATGGTTTAACTCATGATGGTTTAGCTCATGATGGTTTAGCTCATGATGGTTTAGTTCACGATGGTTTAGCTCACGATGGTTTAACTCACCATGGTTTAGCTCACGATGGTTTAGCTCATGATGGTTTAGCTCATGATGGTTTAGCTCACGATGGTTTAACTCATGATGGTTTAACTCACCATGGTTTAGCTCATGATGGTTTAGCTCATGATGGTTTAACTCACCATGGTTTAGCTCATGATGGTTTAGCTCACCATGGTTTAACTCACGATGGTTTAGCTCACCATGGTTTAGCTCACGATGGTTTAGCTCATGATGGTTTAACTCACGATGGTTTAGCTCATGATGGTTTAACTCACCATGGTTTAGCTCATGATGGTTTAGCTCATGATGGTTTAGCTCATGATGGTTTAGCTCATGATGGTTTAGTTCACGATGGTTTAGCTCATGATGGTTTAACTCACCATGGTTTAGCTCATGATGGTTTAGCTCATGATGGTTTAGCTCATGATGGTTTAACTCACGATGGTTTAGCTCACGATGGTTTAGCTCACGATGGTTTAGTTCACGATGGTTTAGCTCATGATGGTTTAACTCATGATGGTTTAACTCATGATGGTTTAACTCATGATGGTTTAGCTCATGATGGTTTAGCTCACCATGGTTTAGCTCATGATGGTTTAGCTCATGATGGTTTAGCTCATGATGGTTTAGTTCACCATGGTTTAGCTCATGATGGTTTAGTTCACGATGGTTTAGCTCATGATGGTTTAGCTCATGATGGTTTAGCTCATGATGGTTTAGTTCATGATGGTTTAGTTCATGATGGTTTAGCTCACGATGGTTTAGCTCATGATGGTTTAGCTCATGATGGTTTAGCTCATGATGGTTTAGTTCACGATGGTTTAGCTCATGATGGTTTAACTCACCATGGTTTAGCTCATGATGGTTTAGCTCATGATGGTTTAGCTCATGATGGTTTAACTCACCATGGTTTAACTCATGATGGTTTAGCTCATGATGGTTTAGCTCATGATGGTTTAGTTCACGATGGTTTAGCTCACGATGGTTTAGCTCACGATGGTTTAGCTCATGATGGTTTAGTTCACGATGGTTTAGCTCACGATGGTTTAGCTCATGATGGTTTAGCTCATGATGGTTTAACTCATGATGGTTTAGTTCATGATGGTTTAACTCACGATGGTTTAGCTCATGATGGTTTAGCTCACGATGGTTTAGTTCATGATGGTTTAGTTCACGATGGTTTAGCTCATGATGGTTTAGCTCATGATGGTTTAGCTCACGATGGTTTAGCTCATGATGGTTTAGCTCATGATGGTTTAGTTCATGATGGTTTAGTTCATGATGGTTTAGTTCATGATGGTTTAGTTCACGATGGTTTAGCTCATGATGGTTTAGCTCACGATGGTTTAGCTCATGATGGTTTAGCTCATGATGGTTTAGCTCATGATGGTTTAACTCATGATGGTTTAGCTCATGATGGTTTAGCTCATGATGGTTTAGTTCATGATGGTTTAGTTCACGATGGTTTAGCTCACGATGGTTTAGCTCATGATGGTTTAGCTCACGATGGTTTAGCTCATGATGGTTTAGCTCATGATGGTTTAGCTCATGATGGTTTAGTTCACGATGGTTTAGCTCACGATGGTTTAGCTCATGATGGTTTAGCTCACGATGGTTTAGTTCACGATGGTTTAGCTCACGATGGTTTAGTTCACGATGGTTTAGCTCACGATGGTTTAGCTCATGATGGTTTAGCTCATGATGGTTTAGTTCACGATGGTTTAACTCACGATGGTTTAGCTCACGATGGTTTAGCTCATGATGGTTTAGCTCATGATGGTTTAGCTCACGATGGTTTAGCTCATGATGGTTTAGTTCACGATGGTTTAGTTCATGATGGTTTAACTCATGATGGTTTAGCTCATGATGGTTTAGTTCACGATGGTTTAGTTCATGATGGTTTAACTCATGATGGTTTAGCTCATGATGGTTTAGCTCACGATGGTTTAGCTCATGATGGTTTAGTTCATGATGGTTTAACTCATGATGGTTTAGTTCACGATGGTTTAGCTCATGATGGTTTAACTCATGATGGTTTAGTTCATGATGGTTTAACTCATGATGGTTTAGTTCACGATGGTTTAGCTCATGATGGTTTAACTCATGATGGTTTAGCTCACGATGGTTTAGCTCATGATGGTTTAACTCACCATGGTTTAACTCACGATGGTTTAGCTCATGATGGTTTAGCTCATGATGGTTTAGCTCATGATGGTTTAGCTCACGATGGTTTAACTCATGATGGTTTAGCTCATGATGGTTTAACTCACCATGGTTTAGCTCATGATGGTTTAGCTCATGATGGTTTAACTCACCATGGTTTAGCTCATGATGGTTTAGCTCACGATGGTTTAACTCATGATGGTTTAGTTCACGATGGTTTAGCTCATGATGGTTTAGCTCATGATGGTTTAACTCACCATGGTTTAGCTCATGATGGTTTAGCTCATGATGGTTTAGCTCATGATGGTTTAGCTCATGATGGTTTAGCTCACGATGGTTTAACTCATGATGGTTTAGCTCATGATGGTTTAGCTCATGATGGTTTAACTCACCATGGTTTAGCTCACGATGGTTTAGTTCACGATGGTTTAGCTCATGATGGTTTAGCTCACGATGGTTTAGCTCATGATGGTTTAGCTCACGATGGTTTAGCTCACGATGGTTTAGCTCATGATGGTTTAACTCACGATGGTTTAGCTCACGATGGTTTAGCTCATGATGGTTTAGCTCATGATGGTTTAGCTCACGATGGTTTAGCTCACGATGGTTTAGCTCACGATGGTTTAGCTCACGATGGTTTAGCTCATGATGGTTTAGCTCATGATGGTTTAGCTCATGATGGTTTAGCTCACGATGGTTTAGCTCATGATGGTTTAGCTCACGATGGTTTAGCTCATGATGGTTTAACTCACCAGGGTTTAGCTCACGATGGTTTAGCTCATGATGGTTTAGCTCACGAGGGTTTAGCTCACGATTGGTTTAGCTCACGATGGTTTAACTCACGATGGTTTAGCTCACGATGGTTTAGCTCATGATGGTTTAGCTCATGATGGTTTAGCTCACGATGGTTTAGCTCATGATGGTTTAGCTCACGATGGTTTAGCTCATGATGGTTTAGCTCATGATGGTTTAGCTCACGATGGTTTAGCTCACGATGGTTTAGCTCATGATGGTTTAACTCATGATGGTTTAGCTCATGATGGTTTAGCTCATGATGGTTTAGCTCATGATGGTTTAGCTCACGATGGTTTAACTCACGATGGTTTAGCTCACGATGGTTTAGCTCACGATGGTTTAGCTCACGATGGTTTAGCTCACGATGGTTTAACTCACGATGGTTTAACTCACGATGGTTTAACTCACGATGGTTTAGCTCACGATGGTTTAACTCATGATGGTTTAACTCACGATGGTTTAGCTCACGATGGTTTAACTCATGATGGTTTAACTCACGATGGTTTAGCTCATGATGGTTTAACTCACGATGGTTTAACTCACGATGGTTTAACTCATGATGGTTTAGCTCACGATGGTTTAACTCATGATGGTTTAACTCATGATGGTTTAACTCACGATGGTTTAGCTCACGAGGGTTTAGCTCACGATGGTTTAGCTCATGATGGTTTAGCTCACGATGGTTTAGCTCACGATGGTTTAGCTCACGATGGTTTAGCTCATGATGGTTTAGCTCATGATGGTTTAGCTCACGATGGTTTAGCTCATGATGGTTTAGCTCACGATGGTTTAGCTCACGATGGTTTAGCTCACGATGGTTTAACTCACGATGGTTTAGCTCACGATGGTTTAGCTCACGATGGTTTAGCTCACGATGGTTTAGCTCACGATGGTTTATCTCATGATGGTTTAGCTCATGATGGTTTAGCTCACGATGGTTTAGCTCACGATGGTTTAGCTCACGATGGTTTAGCTCACGATGGTTTAGCTCACGATGGTTTAACTCATGATGGTTTAGCTCACGATGGTTTAGCTCACGATGGTTTAGCTCACGATGGTTTAGCTCACGATGGTTTAGCTCATGATGGTTTAGCTCACGATGGTTTAGCTCATGATGGTTTAGCTCACGATGGTTTAGCTCACGATGGTTTAGCTCATGATGGTTTAGCTCATGATGGTTTAGCTCACGATGGTTTAGCTCACGATGGTTTAGCTCACGATGGTTTAGCTCATGATGGTTTAGCTCACGATGGTTTAGCTCACGATGGTTTAGCTCATGATGGTTTAACTCATGATGGTTTAACTCATGATGGTTTAGCTCACGATGGTTTAGCTCACGATGGTTTAGCTCATGATGGTTTAGCTCATGATGGTTTAGCTCACGATGGTTTAGCTCATGATGGTTTAACTCATGATGGTTTAGCTCATGATGGTTTAGCTCACGATGGTTTAGCTCATGATGGTTTAGCTCATGATGGTTTAGCTCATGATGGTTTAGCTCACGATGGTTTAGCTCACGATGGTTTAGCTCATGATGGTTTAGCTCATGATGGTTTAGCTCACGATGGTTTAGCTCATGATGGTTTAGCTCACGAGGGTTTAGCTCACGATGGTTTAGCTCATGATGGTTTAGCTCACGATGGTTTAGCTCACGATGGTTTAGCTCACGATGGTTTAGCTCACGATGGTTTAGCTCACGATGGTTTAGCTCATGATGGTTTAGCTCACGATGGTTTAGCTCATGATGGTTTAGCTCATGATGGTTTAGCTCACGATGGTTTAGCTCATGATGGTTTAACTCATGATGGTTTAGCTCATGATGGTTTAGCTCACGATGGTTTAGCTCATGATGGTTTAGCTCATGATGGTTTAGCTCATGATGGTTTAGCTCATGATGGTTTAGCTCACGATGGTTTAGCTCACGATGGTTTAACTCATGATGGTTTAGCTCACGATGGTTTAGCTCACGATGGTTTAGCTCACGATGGTTTAGCTCACGATGGTTTAGCTCATGATGGTTTAGCTCACGATGGTTTAGCTCATGATGGTTTAGCTCACGATGGTTTAGCTCATGATGGTTTAACTCATGATGGTTTAGCTCATGATGGTTTAGCTCACGATGGTTTAGCTCATGATGGTTTAGCTCATGATGGTTTAGCTCACGATGGTTTAGCTCATGATGGTTTAACTCATGATGGTTTAGCTCATGATGGTTTAGCTCACGATGGTTTAGCTCATGATGGTTTAGCTCATGATGGTTTAGCTCATGATGGTTTAGCTCACGATGGTTTAGCTCACGATGGTTTAGCTCATGATGGTTTAGCTCATGATGGTTTAGCTCACGATGGTTTAGCTCATGATGGTTTAGCTCACGAGGGTTTAGCTCACGATGGTTTAGCTCATGATGGTTTAACTCATGATGGTTTAACTCATGATGGTTTAGCTCATGATGGTTTAGCTCATGATGGTTTAGCTCATGATGGTTTAGCTCACGAGGGTTTAGCTCACGATGGTTTAGCTCATGATGGTTTAGCTCACGATGGTTTAGCTCACGATGGTTTAGCTCACGATGGTTTAGCTCACGATGGTTTAGCTCACGATGGTTTAGCTCACGATGGTTTAGCTCATGATGGTTTAGCTCATGATGGTTTAGCTCACGATGGTTTAGCTCATGATGGTTTAACTCATGATGGTTTAACTCATGATGGTTTAGCTCATGATGGTTTAGCTCATGATGGTTTAGCTCATGATGGTTTAGCTCATGATGGTTTAACTCACCATGGTTTAACTCACGATGGTTTAACTCATGATGGTTTAGCTCACGATGGTTTAGCTCATGATGGTTTAACTCATGATGGTTTAGCTCACGATGGTTTAGCTCACGATGGTTTAGCTCACGATGGTTTAGCTCACGATGGTTTAGCTCATGATGGTTTAGCTCACGATGGTTTAGCTCATGATGGTTTAGCTCACGATGGTTTAGCTCATGATGGTTTAACTCACCATGGTTTAACTCACGATGGTTTAGCTCACGATGGTTTAGCTCATGATGGTTTAGCTCATGATGGTTTAGCTCATGATGGTTTAACTCACCATGGTTTAGCTCATGATGGTTTAACTCATGATGGTTTAGCTCACGATGGTTTAGCTCACGATGGTTTAGCTCACGATGGTTTAGCTCACGATGGTTTAGCTCATGATGGTTTAGCTCATGATGGTTTAGCTCATGATGGTTTAGCTCATGATGGTTTAGCTCATGATGGTTTAGCTCACGATGGTTTAGCTCATGATGGTTTAGCTCATGATGGTTTAACTCACCATGGTTTAGCTCATGATGGTTTAGCTCATGATGGTTTAGCTCACGATGGTTTAGCTCACCATGGTTTAGCTCATGATGGTTTAGCTCATGATGGTTTAGCTCATGATGGTTTAGCTCACGATGGTTTAGCTCATGATGGTTTAGCTCACGATGGTTTAGCTCACGATGGTTTAGCTCACGATGGTTTAGCTCACGATGGTTTAGCTCACGATGGTTTAGCTCATGATGGTTTAACTCATGATGGTTTAGCTCATGATGGTTTAACTCATGATGGTTTAGCTCATGATGGTTTAGCTCATGATGGTTTAGCTCATGATGGTTTAGCTCATGATGGTTTAGCTCATGATGGTTTAGCTCATGATGGTTTAGCTCATGATGGTTTAGCTCATGATGGTTTAGCTCACGATGGTTTAGCTCATGATGGTTTAGCTCACGATGGTTTAGCTCATGATGGTTTAGCTCATGATGGTTTAGCTCACGATGGTTTAGCTCATGATGGTTTAGCTCATGATGGTTTAGCTCACGATGGTTTAGCTCATGATGGTTTAGCTCACGATGGTTTAGCTCATGATGGTTTAGCTCATGATGGTTTAGCTCACGATGGTTTAGCTCACGATGGTTTAGCTCATGATGGTTTAGCTCACGATGGTTTAGCTCATGATGGTTTAGCTCACGATGGTTTAGCTCACGATGGTTTAGTTCACGATGGTTTAGCTCATGATGGTTTAGCTCACGATGGTTTAGCTCACGATGGTTTAGCTCATGATGGTTTAGCTCACGATGGTTTAGCTCATGATGGTTTAGCTCATGATGGTTTAACTCACCATGGTTTAACTCATGATGGTTTAACTCATGATGGTTTAGCTCATGATGGTTTAGCTCATGATGGTTTAGCTCATGATGGTTTAGCTCATGATGGTTTAACTCACGATGGTTTAGCTCATGATGGTTTAGCTCATGATGGTTTAGTTCACGATGGTTTAGCTCATGATGGTTTAGCTCATGATGGTTTAGCTCATGATGGTTTAGCTCATGATGGTTTAGCTCATGATGGTTTAGCTCACGATGGTTTAGCTCATGATGGTTTAGCTCATGATGGTTTAGCTCACGATGGTTTAGCTCACGATGGTTTAACTCACGATGGTTTAACTCACGATGGTTTAGCTCATGATGGTTTAACTCACCATGGTTTAACTCATGATGGTTTAACTCACGATGGTTTAGCTCACGATGGTTTAGCTCATGATGGTTTAGCTCACGATGGTTTAGCTCACGATGGTTTAACTCACGATGGTTTAGCTCATGATGGTTTAACTCACCATGGTTTAACTCATGATGGTTTAGCTCATGATGGTTTAGCTCATGATGGTTTAGTTCACGATGGTTTAGCTCACGATGGTTTAACTCACCATGGTTTAGCTCACGATGGTTTAGCTCATGATGGTTTAGCTCATGATGGTTTAGCTCACGATGGTTTAACTCATGATGGTTTAACTCACCATGGTTTAGCTCATGATGGTTTAGCTCATGATGGTTTAGTTCACCATGGTTTAGCTCACGATGGTTTAGCTCATGATGGTTTAACTCACGATGGTTTAGCTCATGATGGTTTAACTCACCATGGTTTAACTCATGATGGTTTAGCTCATGATGGTTTAGCTCATGATGGTTTAGTTCACGATGGTTTAGCTCATGATGGTTTAACTCACGATGGTTTAACTCATGATGGTTTAACTCACGATGGTTTAGCTCACGATGGTTTAGCTCACCATGGTTTAGCTCACGATGGTTTAGTTCACGATGGTTTAGCTCATGATGGTTTAACTCATGATGGTTTAACTCATGATGGTTTAACTCATGATGGTTTAGCTCATGATGGTTTAGCTCATGATGGTTTAGCTCATGATGGTTTAGCTCATGATGGTTTAGTTCACCATGGTTTAGCTCATGATGGTTTAGTTCACGATGGTTTAGCTCATGATGGTTTAGCTCATGATGGTTTAGCTCATGATGGTTTAGTTCATGATGGTTTAGTTCATGATGGTTTAGCTCACGATGGTTTAGCTCATGATGGTTTAGCTCATGATGGTTTAGCTCATGATGGTTTAGTTCACGATGGTTTAGCTCACCATGGTTTAACTCATGATGGTTTAGCTCATGATGGTTTAGTTCATGATGGTTTAGCTCATGATGGTTTAGCTCATGATGGTTTAGCTCATGATGGTTTAACTCACCATGGTTTAACTCATGATGGTTTAGCTCATGATGGTTTAGCTCATGATGGTTTAGTTCACGATGGTTTAGCTCACGATGGTTTAGCTCACGATGGTTTAGCTCATGATGGTTTAGTTCACGATGGTTTAGCTCACGATGGTTTAGCTCATGATGGTTTAGCTCATGATGGTTTAACTCATGATGGTTTAGTTCATGATGGTTTAACTCACGATGGTTTAGCTCATGATGGTTTAGCTCATGATGGTTTAGCTCATGATGGTTTAGCTCACGATGGTTTAGCTCATGATGGTTTAGCTCACGATGGTTTAGCTCATGATGGTTTAGTTCACGATGGTTTAGCTCATGATGGTTTAGCTCACCATGGTTTAGTTCATGATGGTTTAGCTCACGATGGTTTAGCTCATGATGGTTTAGTTCACGATGGTTTAACTCATGATGGTTTAGTTCATGATGGTTTAACTCACGATGGTTTAGCTCATGATGGTTTAGCTCACGATGGTTTAGCTCATGATGGTTTAGCTCACGATGGTTTAGCTCATGATGGTTTAGTTCACGATGGTTTAGCTCATGATGGTTTAGCTCACGATGGTTTAGCTCATGATGGTTTAGTTCACGATGGTTTAACTCATGATGGTTTAGTTCACGATGGTTTAGCTCATGATGGTTTAGCTCACGATGGTTTAGCTCATGATGGTTTAGCTCACGATGGTTTAGCTCACGATGGTTTAGTTCACGATGGTTTAGCTCATGATGGTTTAGCTCACGATGGTTTAGCTCACGATGGTTTAGCTCACGATGGTTTAGCTCATGATGGTTTAGTTCACGATGGTTTAACTCATGATGGTTTAGCTCATGATGGTTTAGCTCATGATGGTTTAGCTCATGATGGTTTAGCTCATGATGGTTTAGCTCACGATGGTTTAGTTCACGATGGTTTAGCTCATGATGGTTTAGCTCACGATGGTTTAGCTCACGATGGTTTAGCTCACGATGGTTTAGCTCATGATGGTTTAGTTCACGATGGTTTAACTCATGATGGTTTAGCTCATGATGGTTTAGCTCACGATGGTTTAGCTCATGATGGTTTAGCTCATGATGGTTTAGCTCATGATGGTTTAACTCATGATGGTTTAGCTCATGATGGTTTAGCTCACGATGGTTTAGCTCATGATGGTTTAGCTCATGATGGTTTAGCTCATGATGGTTTAACTCATGATGGTTTAGCTCATGATGGTTTAGCTCATGATGGTTTAGTTCATGATGGTTTAGTTCACGATGGTTTAGCTCACGATGGTTTAGCTCATGATGGTTTAGCTCACGATGGTTTAGCTCATGATGGTTTAGCTCATGATGGTTTAGCTCATGATGGTTTAGTTCACGATGGTTTAGCTCACGATGGTTTAGCTCATGATGGTTTAGCTCACGATGGTTTAGTTCACGATGGTTTAGCTCACGATGGTTTAGCTCATGATGGTTTAGCTCACGATGGTTTAGTTCACGATGGTTTAGCTCATGATGGTTTAGTTCACGATGGTTTAGCTCACGATGGTTTAGCTCACGATGGTTTAGCTCATGATGGTTTAGCTCATGATGGTTTAGCTCACGATGGTTTAGCTCATGATGGTTTAGTTCACGATGGTTTAGTTCATGATGGTTTAACTCATGATGGTTTAGTTCACGATGGTTTAGCTCATGATGGTTTAGTTCATGATGGTTTAACTCATGATGGTTTAGTTCACGATGGTTTAGCTCATGATGGTTTAGCTCATGATGGTTTAGCTCATGATGGTTTAGTTCACGATGGTTTAGCTCACGATGGTTTAGCTCATGATGGTTTAGTTCATGATGGTTTAACTCATGATGGTTTAGTTCACGATGGTTTAGCTCACGATGGTTTAGCTCACGATGGTTTAGCTCACGATGGTTTAGCTCACGATGGTTTAGCTCATGATGGTTTAGCTCACGATGGTTTAGCTCACGATGGTTTAGCTCATGATGGTTTAGTTCATGATGGTTTAACTCATGATGGTTTAGTTCATGATGGTTTAACTCATGATGGTTTAGTTCACGATGGTTTAGCTCACGATGGTTTAGCTCATGATGGTTTAGCTCATGATGGTTTAGCTCATGATGGTTTAGCTCACGATGGTTTAGCTCACGATGGTTTAGCTCACGATGGTTTAGCTCACGATGGTTTAGCTCATGATGGTTTAGCTCACGATGGTTTAGCTCACGATGGTTTAGCTCACGATGGTTTAGCTCATGATGGTTTAGCTCATGATGGTTTAACTCACCATGGTTTAGCTCATGATGGTTTAGCTCATGATGGTTTAGCTCATGATGGTTTAGCTCACGATGGTTTAGCTCATGATGGTTTAGCTCATGATGGTTTAGCTCATGATGGTTTAGCTCACGATGGTTTAGCTCACGATGGTTTAGCTCACGATGGTTTAGCTCATGATGGTTTAGCTCATGATGGTTTAACTCACCATGGTTTAGCTCATGATGGTTTAGCTCATGATGGTTTAGCTCACGATGGTTTAACTCATGATGGTTTAGTTCACGATGGTTTAGCTCATGATGGTTTAGCTCATGATGGTTTAACTCACCATGGTTTAGCTCATGATGGTTTAGCTCATGATGGTTTAGCTCATGATGGTTTAGCTCATGATGGTTTAGCTCACGATGGTTTAACTCATGATGGTTTAGCTCATGATGGTTTAGCTCACCATGGTTTAGTTCACGATGGTTTAGTTCACGATGGTTTAACTCATGATGGTTTAGCTCACGATGGTTTAGTTCACCATGGTTTAGCTCACGATGGTTTAGTTCACGATGGTTTAGCTCATGATGGTTTAGCTCATGATGGTTTAGCTCACGATGGTTTAGCTCACGATGGTTTAGCTCATGATGGTTTAGCTCATGATGGTTTAGCTCATGATGGTTTAGCTCACGATGGTTTAGCTCACGATGGTTTAGCTCATGATGGTTTAGCTCATGATGGTTTAGCTCACGATGGTTTAGCTCACGATGGTTTAGCTCACGATGGTTTAGCTCACGATGGTTTAGCTCATGATGGTTTAGCTCATGATGGTTTAGCTCATGATGGTTTAGCTCACGATGGTTTAACTCATGATGGTTTAGCTCATGATGGTTTAGCTCATGATGGTTTAACTCACCATGGTTTAGCTCACGATGGTTTAGCTCATGATGGTTTAGCTCATGATGGTTTAGCTCACGATGGTTTAGCTCACGATGGTTTAGCTCATGATGGTTTAGCTCATGATGGTTTAGCTCACGATGGTTTAGCTCACGATGGTTTAGCTCATGATGGTTTAGCTCACGATGGTTTAGCTCATGATGGTTTAGCTCATGATGGTTTAACTCATGATGGTTTAGCTCATGATGGTTTAGCTCACGATGGTTTAGCTCATGATGGTTTAGCTCACGATGGTTTAGCTCATGATGGTTTAACTCACCAGGGTTTAGCTCACGATGGTTTAGCTCATGATGGTTTAGCTCACGAGGGTTTAGCTCATGATGGTTTAGCTCATGATGGTTTAGCTCACGATGGTTTAGCTCATGATGGTTTAGCTCACGATGGTTTAGCTCATGATGGTTTAACTCACCAGGGTTTAGCTCACGATGGTTTAGCTCATGATGGTTTAGCTCACGATGGTTTAGCTCATGATGGTTTAACTCACCAGGGTTTAGCTCACGATGGTTTAGCTCATGATGGTTTAGCTCACGAGGGTTTAGCTCACGATTGGTTTAGCTCACGATGGTTTAACTCACGATGGTTTAGCTCACGATGGTTTAGCTCACGATGGTTTAGCTCACGATGGTTTAGTTCACGATGGTTTAGCTCACGATTGGTTTAGCTCACGATGGTTTAGCTCATGATGGTTTAGCTCACGATGGTTTAGCTCATGATGGTTTAGCTCACGATGGTTTAGCTCACGATTGGTTTAGCTCACGATGGTTTAGCTCATGATGGTTTAGCTCACGATGGTTTAGCTCATGATGGTTTAGCTCACGATGGTTTAGCTCATGATGGTTTAGCTCACGATGGTTTAGCTCATGATGGTTTAGCTCACGATGGTTTAGCTCATGATGGTTTAGCTCATGATGGTTTAGCTCACGATGGTTTAGCTCACGATGGTTTAGCTCATGATGGTTTAGCTCACGATGGTTTAACTCACGATGGTTTAGCTCACCATGGTTTAGCTCACGATGGTTTAGCTCACGATGGTTTAGCTCACCATGGTTTAGCTCACGATGGTTTAGCTCACGATGGTTTAGCTCACGATGGTTTAACTCACGATGGTTTAACTCACGATGGTTTAACTCACGATGGTTTAGCTCACGATGGTTTAACTCATGATGGTTTAACTCACGATGGTTTAGCTCACGATGGTTTAACTCATGATGGTTTAACTCACGATGGTTTAGCTCACGATGGTTTAACTCATGATGGTTTAACTCACGATGGTTTAGCTCACGATGGTTTAACTCATGATGGTTTAACTCACGATGGTTTAGCTCATGATGGTTTAGCTCACGATGGTTTAACTCACGATGGTTTAACTCATGATGGTTTAGCTCACGATGGTTTAACTCACGATGGTTTAGCTCATGATGGTTTAACTCACCATGGTTTAACTCATGATGGTTTAGCTCATGATGGTTTAGCTCATGATGGTTTAGTTCACGATGGTTTAGCTCACGATGGTTTAACTCACCATGGTTTAGCTCACGATGGTTTAGCTCATGATGGTTTAGCTCATGATGGTTTAGCTCACGATGGTTTAACTCATGATGGTTTAACTCACCATGGTTTAGCTCATGATGGTTTAGCTCATGATGGTTTAACTCACCATGGTTTAGCTCATGATGGTTTAGCTCATGATGGTTTAGTTCACCATGGTTTAGCTCACGATGGTTTAGCTCATGATGGTTTAACTCACGATGGTTTAGCTCATGATGGTTTAACTCACCATGGTTTAACTCATGATGGTTTAGCTCATGATGGTTTAGCTCATGATGGTTTAGTTCACGATGGTTTAGCTCATGATGGTTTAACTCACCATGGTTTAGCTCATGATGGTTTAGCTCATGATGGTTTAGCTCATGATGGTTTAACTCACGATGGTTTAGCTCACGATGGTTTAGCTCACGATGGTTTAGTTCACGATGGTTTAGCTCATGATGGTTTAACTCATGATGGTTTAACTCATGATGGTTTAACTCATGATGGTTTAGCTCATGATGGTTTAGCTCACCATGGTTTAGCTCATGATGGTTTAGCTCATGATGGTTTAGCTCATGATGGTTTAGCTCACCATGGTTTAGCTCATGATGGTTTAGCTCATGATGGTTTAGCTCATGATGGTTTAGTTCACCATGGTTTAGCTCACGATGGTTTAGCTCACGATGGTTTAGCTCACGATGGTTTAGCTCACGATGGTTTAGCTCATGATGGTTTAGCTCATGATGGTTTAGCTCATGATGGTTTAGTTCATGATGGTTTAGTTCATGATGGTTTAGCTCACGATGGTTTAGCTCATGATGGTTTAGCTCATGATGGTTTAGCTCATGATGGTTTAGTTCACGATGGTTTAGCTCATGATGGTTTAACTCACCATGGTTTAACTCATGATGGTTTAGCTCATGATGGTTTAGCTCATGATGGTTTAGTTCACGATGGTTTAGCTCACGATGGTTTAGCTCACGATGGTTTAGCTCATGATGGTTTAGTTCACGATGGTTTAGCTCACGATGGTTTAGCTCATGATGGTTTAGCTCATGATGGTTTAGCTCATGATGGTTTAGCTCATGATGGTTTAACTCACCATGGTTTAACTCATGATGGTTTAGCTCATGATGGTTTAGCTCATGATGGTTTAGTTCACGATGGTTTAGCTCACGATGGTTTAGCTCACGATGGTTTAGCTCATGATGGTTTAGTTCACGATGGTTTAGCTCACGATGGTTTAGCTCATGATGGTTTAGCTCATGATGGTTTAACTCATGATGGTTTAGTTCATGATGGTTTAACTCACGATGGTTTAGCTCATGATGGTTTAGCTCACGATGGTTTAGTTCATGATGGTTTAGTTCACGATGGTTTAGCTCATGATGGTTTAGCTCATGATGGTTTAGCTCACGATGGTTTAGCTCATGATGGTTTAGCTCATGATGGTTTAGTTCATGATGGTTTAGTTCATGATGGTTTAGTTCATGATGGTTTAGTTCACGATGGTTTAGCTCATGATGGTTTAGCTCACGATGGTTTAGCTCATGATGGTTTAGCTCATGATGGTTTAGCTCATGATGGTTTAACTCATGATGGTTTAGCTCATGATGGTTTAGCTCATGATGGTTTAGTTCATGATGGTTTAGTTCACGATGGTTTAGCTCACGATGGTTTAGCTCATGATGGTTTAGCTCACGATGGTTTAGCTCATGATGGTTTAGCTCATG
Source organism: Gobius niger (assembly GCF_951799975.1). Taxonomy (NCBI): domain Eukaryota; kingdom Metazoa; phylum Chordata; class Actinopteri; order Gobiiformes; family Gobiidae; genus Gobius; species Gobius niger. The sequence continues at coordinate 31,688 of NW_027639282.1, read as the reverse complement.
ATGGTTTAGCTCATGATGGTTTAGTTCACGATGGTTTAGCTCACGATGGTTTAGCTCATGATGGTTTAGCTCACGATGGTTTAGTTCACGATGGTTTAGCTCACGATGGTTTAGCTCATGATGGTTTAGCTCACGATGGTTTAGTTCACGATGGTTTAGCTCATGATGGTTTAGCTCACGATGGTTTAGCTCACGATGGTTTAGCTCATGATGGTTTAGCTCATGATGGTTTAGCTCACGATGGTTTAGCTCATGATGGTTTAGTTCACGATGGTTTAGTTCATGATGGTTTAACTCATGATGGTTTAGTTCACGATGGTTTAGCTCATGATGGTTTAGTTCATGATGGTTTAACTCATGATGGTTTAGTTCACGATGGTTTAGCTCATGATGGTTTAACTCATGATGGTTTAGTTCATGATGGTTTAACTCATGATGGTTTAGTTCACGATGGTTTAGCTCATGATGGTTTAACTCATGATGGTTTAGCTCATGATGGTTTAGCTCATGATGGTTTAGCTCATGATGGTTTAGTTCACGATGGTTTAGCTCATGATGGTTTAGCTCATGATGGTTTAGCTCATGATGGTTTAGCTCATGATGGTTTAGCTCACGATGGTTTAGCTCACGAGGGTTTAGCTCACAATGGTTTAGCTCATGATGGTTTAGCTCATGATGGTTTAGCTCACGATGGTTTAGCTCACGATGGTTTAGCTCACGATGGTTTAGCTCATGATGGTTTAGCTCATGATGGTTTAGCTCATGATGGTTTAGCTCTCGATGGTTTAGCTCACGATGGTTTAGCTCACGATGGTTTAGCTCATGATGGTTTAGCTCACGATGGTTTAGCTCATGATGGTTTAGCTCATGATGGTTTAACTCATGATGGTTTAGCTCATGATGGTTTAACTCATGATGGTTTAGTTCACGATGGTTTAGCTCATGATGGTTTAGCTCACGATGGTTTAGCTCATGATGGTTTAGCTCACGATGGTTTAGCTCATGATGGTTTAGCTCATGATGGTTTAGCTCATGATGGTTTAGCTCATGATGGTTTAGCTCATGATGGTTTAGCTCACGATGGTTTAGCTCATGATGGTTTAGCTCATGATGGTTTAACTCACGATGGTTTAGCTCATGATGGTTTAGCTCACGATGGTTTAGCTCATGATGGTTTAGCTCATGATGGTTTAGCTCATGATGGTTTAGCTCACGATGGTTTAGCTCACGATGGTTTAGCTCACGATGGTTTAGCTCATGATGGTTTAGCTCATGATGGTTTAACTCACCATGGTTTAGCTCATGATGGTTTAGCTCATGATGGTTTAACTCACCATGGTTTAGCTCATGATGGTTTAGCTCACGATGGTTTAACTCATGATGGTTTAGTTCACGATGGTTTAGCTCATGATGGTTTAGCTCATGATGGTTTAACTCACCATGGTTTAGCTCATGATGGTTTAGCTCATGATGGTTTAGCTCATGATGGTTTAGCTCATGATGGTTTAGCTCACGATGGTTTAACTCATGATGGTTTAGCTCATGATGGTTTAGCTCATGATGGTTTAACTCACCATGGTTTAGCTCACGATGGTTTAGTTCACGATGGTTTAGCTCATGATGGTTTAGCTCACGATGGTTTAGCTCATGATGGTTTAGCTCACGATGGTTTAGCTCATGATGGTTTAGCTCACGATGGTTTAGCTCACGATGGTTTAGCTCATGATGGTTTAGCTCACGATGGTTTAGCTCACGATGGTTTAGCTCATGATGGTTTAACTCATGATGGTTTAGCTCACGATGGTTTAGCTCACGATGGTTTAGCTCACGATGGTTTAGCTCACGATGGTTTAGCTCATGATGGTTTAGCTCATGATGGTTTAGCTCATGATGGTTTAGCTCACGATGGTTTAACTCATGATGGTTTAGCTCATGATGGTTTAGCTCATGATGGTTTAACTCACGATGGTTTAGCTCACGATGGTTTAGCTCACGATGGTTTAACTCATGATGGTTTAGCTCATGATGGTTTAGCTCATGATGGTTTAACTCATGATGGTTTAACTCACGATGGTTTAGCTCACGATGGTTTAGCTCACGATGGTTTAGCTCATGATGGTTTAGCTCATGATGGTTTAGCTCATGATGGTTTAACTCATGATGGTTTAGCTCATGATGGTTTAGCTCATGATGGTTTAGCTCACGATGGTTTAGCTCACGATGGTTTAGCTCATGATGGTTTAGCTCATGATGGTTTAGCTCACGATGGTTTAACTCATGATGGTTTAGCTCATGATGGTTTAGCTCATGATGGTTTAGCTCACGATGGTTTAGCTCACGATGGTTTAGCTCACGATGGTTTAGCTCATGATGGTTTAACTCACGATGGTTTAGCTCATGATGGTTTAGCTCATGATGGTTTAGCTCACGATGGTTTAGCTCATGATGGTTTAGCTCACGATGGTTTAGCTCATGATGGTTTAACTCACGATGGTTTAGCTCACGATGGTTTAGCTCACGAGGGTTTAGCTCACGAGGGTTTAGCTCACGATGGTTTAGCTCACGAGGGTTTAGCTCACGATGGTTTAGCTCACGATGGTTTAGCTCACGAGGGTTTAGCTCACGATGGTTTAGCTCACGATGGTTTAGCTCACGAGGGTTTAGCTCACGAGGGTTTAACTCACGATGGTTTAGCTCACGAGGGTTTAGCTCATGATGGTTTAGCTCATGATGGTTTAGCTCACGATGGTTTAACTCACGATTGTTTAGCTCACGATGGTTTAGCTCACGATGGTTTAGCTCATGATGGTTTAGCTCACGATGGTTTAACTCATGATGGTTTAGCTCACGAGGGTTTAACTCACGATGGTTTAGCTCACGATGGTTTAGCTCACGATGGTTTAGCTCACGATGGTTTAGCTCACGATGGTTTAGCTCACGATGGTTTAGTTCACGATGGTTTAGCTCACGATGGTTTAGCTCACGATTGGTTTAGCTCACGATGGTTTAGCTCATGATGGTTTAGCTCACGATGGTTTAGCTCATGATGGTTTAGCTCACGATGGTTTAGCTCATGATGGTTTAGCTCATGATGGTTTAGCTCACGATGGTTTAGCTCACGATGGTTTAGCTCATGATGGTTTAGCTCACGATGGTTTAACTCACGATGGTTTAGCTCACCATGGTTTAGCTCACGATGGTTTAGCTCACGATGGTTTAGCTCACCATGGTTTAGCTCACGATGGTTTAGCTCACGATGGTTTAGCTCACGATGGTTTAACTCACGATGGTTTAACTCACGATGGTTTAACTCACGATGGTTTAGCTCACGATGGTTTAACTCATGATGGTTTAACTCACGATGGTTTAGCTCACGATGGTTTAACTCATGATGGTTTAACTCACGATGGTTTAGCTCACGATGGTTTAACTCATGATGGTTTAACTCACGATGGTTTAGCTCACGATGGTTTAACTCATGATGGTTTAACTCACGATGGTTTAGCTCATGATGGTTTAACTCACGATGGTTTAACTCACGATGGTTTAACTCATGATGGTTTAGCTCACGATGGTTTAACTCATGATGGTTTAACTCATGATGGTTTAACTCACGATGGTTTAGCTCACGAGGGTTTAGCTCACGATGGTTTAGCTCATGATGGTTTAGCTCACGATGGTTTAGCTCACGATGGTTTAGCTCACGATGGTTTAGCTCATGATGGTTTAGCTCATGATGGTTTAGCTCACGATGGTTTAGCTCACGATGGTTTAGCTCATGATGGTTTAGCTCACGATGGTTTAGCTCACGATGGTTTAGCTCACGATGGTTTAACTCACGATGGTTTAGCTCACGATGGTTTAGCTCACGATGGTTTAGCTCACGATGGTTTAGCTCACGATGGTTTATCTCATGATGGTTTAGCTCATGATGGTTTAGCTCACGATGGTTTAGCTCACGATGGTTTAACTCATGATGGTTTAGCTCACGATGGTTTAGCTCACGATGGTTTAGCTCACGATGGTTTAGCTCACGATGGTTTAGCTCATGATGGTTTAGCTCACGATGGTTTAGCTCATGATGGTTTAGCTCACGATGGTTTAGCTCATGATGGTTTAACTCATGATGGTTTAGCTCATGATGGTTTAGCTCACGATGGTTTAGCTCATGATGGTTTAGCTCACGATGGTTTAGCTCATGATGGTTTAGCTCACGATGGTTTAGCTCACGATGGTTTAGCTCATGATGGTTTAGCTCATGATGGTTTAGCTCATGATGGTTTAGCTCATGATGGTTTAGCTCACGATGGTTTAGCTCATGATGGTTTAACTCATGATGGTTTAGCTCATGATGGTTTAGCTCACGATGGTTTAGCTCACGATGGTTTAACTCATGATGGTTTAGCTCACGATGGTTTAGCTCACGATGGTTTAGCTCACGATGGTTTAGCTCACGATGGTTTAGCTCATGATGGTTTAGCTCACGATGGTTTAGCTCATGATGGTTTAGCTCACGATGGTTTAGCTCATGATGGTTTAACTCATGATGGTTTAGCTCATGATGGTTTAGCTCACGATGGTTTAGCTCATGATGGTTTAGCTCACGATGGTTTAGCTCATGATGGTTTAGCTCACGATGGTTTAGCTCACGATGGTTTAGCTCATGATGGTTTAGCTCATGATGGTTTAGCTCATGATGGTTTAGCTCATGATGGTTTAGCTCACGATGGTTTAGCTCATGATGGTTTAACTCATGATGGTTTAGCTCATGATGGTTTAGCTCACGATGGTTTAGCTCACGATGGTTTAGCTCACGATGGTTTAGCTCATGATGGTTTAGCTCATGATGGTTTAGCTCACGATGGTTTAGCTCATGATGGTTTAGCTCACGAGGGTTTAGCTCACGATGGTTTAGCTCATGATGGTTTAGCTCACGATGGTTTAGCTCACGATGGTTTAGCTCACGATGGTTTAGCTCACGATGGTTTAGCTCACGATGGTTTAGCTCATGATGGTTTAGCTCATGATGGTTTAGCTCACGATGGTTTAGCTCATGATGGTTTAACTCATGATGGTTTAACTCATGATGGTTTAGCTCATGATGGTTTAGCTCATGATGGTTTAGCTCATGATGGTTTAACTCACCATGGTTTAACTCACGATGGTTTAACTCATGATGGTTTAGCTCACGATGGTTTAGCTCATGATGGTTTAACTCATGATGGTTTAGCTCACGATGGTTTAGCTCACGATGGTTTAGCTCACGATGGTTTAGCTCACGATGGTTTAGCTCATGATGGTTTAGCTCACGATGGTTTAGCTCATGATGGTTTAGCTCACGATGGTTTAGCTCATGATGGTTTAACTCACCATGGTTTAACTCACGATGGTTTAGCTCACGATGGTTTAGCTCATGATGGTTTAGCTCATGATGGTTTAGCTCATGATGGTTTAACTCACCATGGTTTAGCTCATGATGGTTTAACTCATGATGGTTTAGCTCACGATGGTTTAGCTCACGATGGTTTAGCTCACGATGGTTTAGCTCACGATGGTTTAGCTCATGATGGTTTAGCTCACGATGGTTTAGCTCATGATGGTTTAGCTCACGATGGTTTAGCTCATGATGGTTTAGCTCATGATGGTTTAGCTCACGATGGTTTAGCTCACGATGGTTTAGCTCATGATGGTTTAGCTCACCATGGTTTAGCTCATGATGGTTTAGCTCACCATGGTTTAGCTCACGATGGTTTAGCTCACGATGGTTTAACTCACGATGGTTTAGCTCACGATGGTTTAGCTCACGATGGTTTAACTCACGATGGTTTAACTCACGATGGTTTAGCTCATGATGGTTTAACTCACGATGGTTTAACTCACGATGGTTTAACTCACGATGGTTTAACTCACGATGGTTTAACTCACGATGGTTTAGCTCACGATGGTTTAACTCACGATGGTTTAGCTCACGATGGTTTAGCTCATGATGGTTTATCTCACGATGGTTTAGCTCACGATGGTTTAACTCACGATGGTTTAGCTCACGATGGTTTAACTCACGATGGTTTATCTCATGATGGTTTAGCTCACGATGGTTTAGCTCACGATGGTTTAGCTCACGATGGTTTAGCTCACGATGGTTTAGCTCACGATGGTTTAACTCACGATGGTTTAGCTCATGATGGTTTAACTCATGATGGTTTAACTCATGATGGTTTAACTCATGATGGTTTAGCTCACGATGGTTTAGCTCATGATGGTTTAACTCATGATGGTTTAACTCATGATGGTTTAGCTCATGATGGTTTAGCTCACGATGGTTTAGCTCACGATGGTTTAGCTCATGATGGTTTAACTCATGATGGTTTAGCTCATGATGGTTTAGCTCATGATGGTTTATCTCACGATGGTTTAGCTCACGATGGTTTAACTCACGATGGTTTAACTCATGATGGTTTAGCTCACGATGGTTTAGCTCATGATGGTTTAACTCATGATGGTTTAGCTCACGATGGTTTAGCTCATGATGGTTTAGCTCATGATGGTTTATCTCACGATGGTTTAGCTCACGATGGTTTAACTCACGATGGTTTAGCTCACGATGGTTTAACTCACGATGGTTTAGCTCACGATGGTTTAACTCACGATGGTTTAACTCACGATGGTTTATCTCATGATGGTTTAGCTCACGATGGTTTAACTCACGATGGTTTAGCTCACGATGGTTTAACTCACGATGGTTTATCTCATGATGGTTTAGCTCACGATGGTTTAACTCATGATGGTTTAGCTCATGATGGTTTAGCTCACGATGGTTTAGCTCACGATGGTTTAGCTCATGATGGTTTAGCTCATGATGGTTTAGCTCATGATGGTTTAGCTCATGATGGTTTAGCTCATGATGGTTTAGCTCATGATGGTTTAGCTCATGATGGTTTAGTTCATGATGGTTTAGCTCATGATGGTTTAGCTCATGATGGTTTAGTTCATGATGGTTTAGCTCACGATGGTTTAGCTCATGATGGTTTAGCTCACGATGGTTTAGCTCACGATGGTTTAGCTCATGATGGTTTAGCTCATGATGGTTTAGTTCACGATGGTTTAGCTCATGATGGTTTAGCTCATGATGGTTTAGCTCACGATGGTTTAGCTCACGATGGTTTAGCTCACGATGGTTTAGCTCACGATGGTTTAGCTCATGATGGTTTAGCTCATGATGGTTTAGTTCATGATGGTTTAGTTCACGATGGTTTAGCTCACGATGGTTTAGCTCATGATGGTTTAGCTCATGATGGTTTAGTTCATGATGGTTTAGTTCACGATGGTTTAGCTCACGATGGTTTAGCTCATGATGGTTTAGTTCATGATGGTTTAGCTCACGATGGTTTAGCTCACGATGGTTTAGCTCATGATGGTTTAGCTCACGATGGTTTAGCTCACGATGGTTTAGCTCATGATGGTTTAGTTCATGATGGTTTAGCTCACGATGGTTTAGCTCACGATGGTTTAGCTCATGATGGTTTAGCTCATGATGGTTTAGCTCATGATGGTTTAGCTCATGATGGTTTAGTTCATGATGGTTTAGCTCATGATGGTTTAGCTCACGATGGTTTAGCTCATGATGGTTTAGTTCACGATGGTTTAGCTCACGATGGTTTAGCTCATGATGGTTTAGTTCATGATGGTTTAGCTCACGATGGTTTAGCTCACGATGGTTTAGCTCATGATGGTTTAGCTCATGATGGTTTAGCTCATGATGGTTTAGTTCACGATGGTTTAGCTCATGATGGTTTAGCTCACGATGGTTTAGCTCACCATGGTTTAGCTCACGATGGTTTAGCTCACGATGGTTTAGCTCACGATGGTTTAGCTCACGATGGTTTAGCTCATGATGGTTTAACTCACGATGGTTTAGCTCACGATGGTTTAACTCATGATGGTTTAGCTCATGATGGTTTAGTTCACGATGGTTTAGCTCATGATGGTTTAACTCATGATGGTTTAACTCACCATGGTTTAGCTCATGATGGTTTAACTCATGATGGTTTAGCTCACGATGGTTTAGCTCACGATGGTTTAGCTCACGATGGTTTAGCTCATGATGGTTTAGCTCATGATGGTTTAGTTCACGATGGTTTAGCTCACGATGGTTTAGCTCACGATGGTTTAGCTCATGATGGTTTAACTCACCATGGTTTAGCTCATGATGGTTTAGCTCACGATGGTTTAGCTCACGATGGTTTAGCTCACGATGGTTTAGCTCACGATGGTTTAGCTCATGATGGTTTAGTTCACGATGGTTTAGCTCACGATGGTTTAGCTCACGATGGTTTAACTCACGATGGTTTAGCTCATGATGGTTTAACTCACCATGGTTTAGCTCATGATGGTTTAGCTCACGATGGTTTAGCTCATGATGGTTTAGCTCACGATGGTTTAGCTCACGATGGTTTAGCTCACGATGGTTTAGCTCACGATGGTTTAGCTCATGATGGTTTAGCTCATGATGGTTTAGCTCATGATGGTTTAGCTCATGATGGTTTAGCTCACCATGGTTTAGCTCATGATGGTTTAGCTCACCATGGTTTAGCTCATGATGGTTTAGCTCACGATGGTTTAACTCATGATGGTTTAGCTCACGATGGTTTAGCTCATGATGGTTTAGCTCACGATGGTTTAGCTCATGATGGTTTAACTCATGATGGTTTAGCTCATGATGGTTTAGCTCATGATGGTTTAGCTCATGATGGTTTAGCTCACGATGGTTTAGCTCATGATGGTTTAGCTCATGATGGTTTAGCTCACGATGGTTTAGCTCATGATGGTTTAGCTCACGATGGTTTAGCTCACGATGGTTTAGCTCATGATGGTTTAACTCACGATGGTTTAGCTCATGATGGTTTAACTCATGATGGTTTAGCTCACGATGGTTTAGCTCACGATGGTTTAACTCACGATGGTTTAACTCATGATGGTTTAGCTCACGATGGTTTAGCTCACGATGGTTTAGCTCATGATGGTTTAGCTCATGATGGTTTAACTCATGATGGTTTAGCTCATGATGGTTTAACTCATGATGGTTTAGCTCATGATGGTTTAGCTCATGATGGTTTAGCTCATGATGGTTTAACTCATGATGGTTTAGCTCATGATGGTTTAGCTCATGATGGTTTAACTCATGATGGTTTAGCTCACGATGGTTTAGCTCACGATGGTTTAGCTCATGATGGTTTAGCTCATGATGGTTTAGCTCATGATGGTTTAGCTCACGATGGTTTAGCTCACGATGGTTTAGCTCATGATGGTTTAGCTCATGATGGTTTAGTTCACGATGGTTTAGCTCACGATGGTTTAGCTCATGATGGTTTAGCTCATGATGGTTTAGCTCACGATGGTTTAACTCATGATGGTTTAGCTCACGATGGTTTAACTCATGATGGTTTAGCTCACGATGGTTTAGCTCATGATGGTTTAGCTCACGATGGTTTAACTCATGATGGTTTAGCTCACGATGGTTTAACTCATGATGGTTTAGCTCACGATGGTTTAGCTCATGATGGTTTAGCTCACGATGGTTTAGCTCATGATGGTTTAACTCATGATGGTTTAGCTCATGATGGTTTAACTCATGATGGTTTAGCTCATGATGGTTTAGCTCACGATGGTTTAGCTCATGATGGTTTAGCTCATGATGGTTTAGCTCACGATGGTTTAGCTCATGATGGTTTAGCTCACGATGGTTTAGCTCACGATGGTTTAGCTCATGATGGTTTAACTCACGATGGTTTAGCTCATGATGGTTTAACTCATGATGGTTTAGCTCACGATGGTTTAGCTCACGATGGTTTAACTCACGATGGTTTAACTCATGATGGTTTAGCTCACGATGGTTTAGCTCACGATGGTTTAGCTCATGATGGTTTAGCTCATGATGGTTTAACTCATGATGGTTTAGCTCATGATGGTTTAACTCATGATGGTTTAGCTCATGATGGTTTAGCTCATGATGGTTTAGCTCATGATGGTTTAACTCATGATGGTTTAGCTCATGATGGTTTAGCTCATGATGGTTTAACTCATGATGGTTTAGCTCACGATGGTTTAGCTCACGATGGTTTAGCTCATGATGGTTTAGCTCATGATGGTTTAGCTCATGATGGTTTAGCTCACGATGGTTTAACTCACGATGGTTTAGCTCATGATGGTTTAGCTCATGATGGTTTAACTCATGATGGTTTAGCTCATGATGGTTTAGCTCACGATGGTTTAGCTCACGATGGTTTAGCTCATGATGGTTTAGCTCATGATGGTTTAGTTCACGATGGTTTAGCTCACGATGGTTTAGCTCATGATGGTTTAGCTCATGATGGTTTAGCTCACGATGGTTTAACTCATGATGGTTTAGCTCACGATGGTTTAGCTCATGATGGTTTAGCTCACGATGGTTTAACTCATGATGGTTTAGCTCATGATGGTTTAGCTCATGATGGTTTAGCTCATGATGGTTTAGCTCACGATGGTTTAGCTCATGATGGTTTAACTCATGATGGTTTAGCTCATGATGGTTTAGTTCACGATGGTTTAGCTCATGATGGTTTAGCTCATGATGGTTTAGCTCATGATGGTTTAGTTCACGATGGTTTAGCTCATGATGGTTTAACTCATGATGGTTTAGCTCACGATGGTTTAGCTCATGATGGTTTAGCTCATGATGGTTTAGCTCATGATGGTTTAGTTCACGATGGTTTAGCTCATGATGGTTTAACTCATGATGGTTTAGCTCACGATGGTTTAGCTCATGATGGTTTAGCTCATGATGGTTTAACTCATGATGGTTTAGCTCATGATGGTTTAACTCATGATGGTTTAGCTCATGATGGTTTAGCTCATGATGGTTTAGCTCATGATGGTTTAACTCATGATGGTTTAGCTCATGATGGTTTAGCTCATGATGGTTTAACTCATGATGGTTTAGCTCACGATGGTTTAACTCATGATGGTTTAGCTCATGATGGTTTAACTCATGATGGTTTAGCTCATGATGGTTTAACTCACGATGGTTTAGCTCATGATGGTTTAACTCACCATGGTTTAGCTCATGATGGTTTAGTTCACGATGGTTTAGCTCATGATGGTTTAACTCATGATGGTTTAGCTCATGATGGTTTAGTTCACGATGGTTTAGCTCATGATGGTTTAACTCATGATGGTTTAGCTCATGATGGTTTAGCTCATGATGGTTTAACTCATGATGGTTTAGCTCATGATGGTTTAGTTCACGATGGTTTAGCTCATGATGGTTTAACTCATGATGGTTTAGCTCATGATGGTTTAACTCATGATGGTTTAGCTCATGATGGTTTAGTTCACGATGGTTTAGCTCATGATGGTTTAACTCATGATGGTTTAGCTCATGATGGTTTAGCTCATGATGGTTTAACTCATGATGGTTTAGCTCACGATGGTTTAGCTCATGATGGTTTAGTTCACGATGGTTTAGCTCATGATGGTTTAGCTCATGATGGTTTAGTTCACGATGGTTTAGCTCACGAGGGTTTAGTTCACCATGGTTTAACTCACGATGGTTTAGCTCATGATGGTTTAGCTCATGATGGTTTAACTCATGATGGTTTAGCTCATGATGGTTTAACTCACGATGGTTTAGCTCACGATGGTTTAGCTCACGAGGGTTTAGCTCACGATGGTTTAGCTCACGAGGGTTTAGCTCACCATGGTTTAGCTCACGAGGGTTTAGCTCACGAGGGTTTAGCTCATGATGGTTTAGCTCACGATGGTTTAGCTCACGATGGTTTAGCTCACGAGGGTTTAGCTCACGAGGGTTTAGCTCACGAGGGTTTAGCTCACCATGGTTTAGCTCACGATGGTTTAGCTCACGAGGGTTTAGCTCACCATGGTTTAGTTCATGATGGTTTAGCTCACGATGGTTTAACTCATGATGGTTTAGCTCACGATGGTTTAGCTCACGATGGTTTAGCTCACGATGGTTTAACTCATGATGGTTTAGCTCATGATGGTTTAACTCATGATGGTTTAGCTCATGATGGTTTAGCTCATGATGGTTTAGCTCATGATGGTTTAGCTCATGATGGTTTAGTTCACGATGGTTTAGCTCACGATGGTTTAGCTCACGAGGGTTTAGCTCACGAGGGTTTAGCTCACGATGGTTTAGCTCACGATGGTTTAGCTCACAATGGTTTAGCTCACGATGGTTTAGCTCACGATGGTTTAACTCACCATGGTTTAGCTCACGATGGTTTAGCTCACGATGGTTTAGCTCACGATGGTTTAGCTCACGATGGTTTAGCTCACGATGGTTTAGCTCACCATGGTTTAGCTCATGATGGTTTAGCTCACCATGGTTTAGCTCACCATGGTTTAGCTCACGATGGTTTAGCTCACGATGGTTTAGCTCACCATGGTTTAGCTCACCATGGTTTAGCTCACGATGGTTTAGCTCACGATGGTTTAGCTCACGATGGTTTAGCTCACCATGGTTTAGCTCACCATGGTTTAGCTCACGATGGTTTAGCTCACCATGGTTTAGCTCACGATGGTTTAGCTCACCATGGTTTAGCTCACGATGGTTTAGCTCACGATGGTTTAGCTCACGATGGTTTAGCTCACGATGGTTTAGCTCACCATGGTTTAGCTCACGATGGTTTAGCTCACGATGGTTTAGCTCACGATAGTTTAGCTCACGATGGTTTAGCTCACGATGGTTTAGCTCACGATGGTTTAGCTCACCATGGTTTAGCTCACGATGGTTTAGCTCACGATGGTTTAGCTCACGATGGTTTAGCTCACGATGGTTTAGCTCTCGATGGTTTAGCTCACCATGGTTTAGCTCACGATAGTTTAGCTCACGATGGTTTAGCTCACGATGGTTTAGCTCACGATGGTTTAGCTCACCATGGTTTAGCTCACCATGGTTTAGCTCACGATGGTTTAGCTCACCATGGTTTAGCTCACCATGGTTTAGCTCACGATGGTTTAGCTCACGATGGTTTAGCTCACCATGGTTTAGCTCACGATGGTTTAGCTCACGATGGTTTAGCTCACCATGGTTTAGCTCACGATGGTTTAGCTCACCATGGTTTAGCTCACCATGGTTTAACTCATGATGGTTTAGCTCACGATGGTTTAGCTCACGATGGTTTAGCTCACCATGGTTTAGCTCACGATGGTTTAGCTCACGATGGTTTAGCTCATGATGGTTTAGCTCACGATGGTTTAGCTCACGATGGTTTAGCTCACCATGGTTTAGCTCACGATGGTTTAGCTCACCATGGTTTAGCTCACGATGGTTTAGCTCACGATGGTTTAGCTCACCATGGTTTAGCTCACCATGGTTTAGCTCACGATGGTTTAGCTCACGATGGTTTAGCTCACCATGGTTTAGCTCATGATGGTTTAGCTCACCATGGTTTAGCTCACGATGGTTTAGCTCACGATGGTTTAACTCATGATGGTTTAGCTCACCATGGTTTAGCTCATGATGGTTTAGCTCACCATGGTTTAGCTCACGATGGTTTAGCTCACCATGGTTTAGCTCATGATGGTTTAGCTCACCATGGTTTAGCTCACGATGGTTTAGCTCACGATGGTTTAGCTCACGATGGTTTAGCTCACGATGGTTTAGCTCTCGATGGTTTAGCTCATGATGGTTTAGCTCTCGATGGTTTAGCTCTCGATGGTTTAGCTCACGATGGTTTAGCTCACCATGGTTTAGCTCTCGATGGTTTAGCTCTCGATGGTTTAGCTCATGATGGTTTAGCTCACCATGGTTTAGCTCACGATGGTTTAGCTCTCGATGGTTTAGCTCATGATGGTTTAGCTCATGATGGTTTAGCTCACGATGGTTTAGCTCTCGATGGTTTAGCTCATGATGGTTTAGCTCATGATGGTTTAGCTCATGATGGTTTAGCTCATGATGGTTTAGCTCTCGATGGTTTAGCTCACGATGGTTTAGCTCACGATGGTTTAACTCACCATGGTTTAGCTCACGATGGTTTAGCTCACGATGGTTTAGCTCACGATGGTTTAGCTCATGATGGTTTAGCTCACGATGGTTTAACTCACGATGGTTTATCTCATGATGGTTTAGCTCATGATGGTTTAGCTCACCATGGTTTAGCTCATGATGGTTTAGCTCATGATGGTTTAGCTCATGATGGTTTAGCTCACGATGGTTTAACTCACGATGGTTTAGCTCTCGATGGTTTAGCTCACGATGGTTTAGCTCATGATGGTTTAGCTCACGATGGTTTAGCTCACGATGGTTTAGTTCACGATGGTTTAGCTCACGATGGTTTAGCTCACGATGGTTTAGCTCTCGATGGTTTAGCTCACGATGGTTTAGCTCATGATGGTTTAGCTCATGATGGTTTAGCTCTCGATGGTTTAGCTCACGATGGTTTAGCTCACGATGGTTTAGCTCACAATGGTTTAGCTCATGATGGTTTAGCTCACAATGGTTTAGCTCACCATGGTTTAGCTCACGATGGTTTAGCTCACCATGGTTTAGCTCACGATGGTTTAGCTCACGATGGTTTAGCTCACGATGGTTTAGCTCTCGATGGTTTAGCTCACGATGGTTTAGCTCTCGATGGTTTAGCTCACGATGGTTTAGCTCTCGATGGTTTAGCTCACGATGGTTTAGCTCTCGATGGTTTAGCTCACCATGGTTTAGCTCATGATGGTTTAGCTCACGATGGTTTAGCTCACGATGGTTTAGCTCACGATGGTTTAGCTCATGATGGTTTAGCTCATGATGGTTTAGCTCACCATGGTTTAGCTCATGATGGTTTAGCTCACGATGGTTTAGCTCACGATGGTTTAGCTCATGATGGTTTAGCTCACGATGGTTTAGCTCACGATGGTTTAGCTCACGATGGTTTAGCTCATGATGGTTTAGCTCACGATGGTTTAGCTCACCATGGTTTAGCTCACAATGGTTTAGCTCACGATGGTTTAGCTCACGATGGTTTAGCTCACGATGGTTTAGCTCATGATGGTTTAGCTCACAATGGTTTAGCTCACGATGGTTTAGCTCACGATGGTTTAGCTCATGATGGTTTAGCTCTCGATGGTTTAGCTCACGATGGTTTAGCTCATGATGGTTTAGCTCTCGATGGTTTAGCTCACGATGGTTTAGCTCACCATGGTTTAGCTCACGATGGTTTAGCTCACGATGGTTTAGCTCACCATGGTTTAGCTCACGATGGTTTAGCTCACGATGGTTTAGCTCATGATGGTTTAGCTCTCGATGGTTTAGCTCACGATGGTTTAGCTCACGATGGTTTAGCTCACGATGGTTTAGCTCACCATGGTTTAGCTCACGATGGTTTAGCTCACGATGGTTTAGCTCATGATGGTTTAGCTCTCGATGGTTTAGCTCACGATGGTTTAGCTCACGATGGTTTAGCTCACCATGGTTTAGCTCACGATGGTTTAGCTCACGATGGTTTAGCTCACGATGGTTTAGCTCACGATGGTTTAACTCACGATGGTTTAGCTCATGATGGTTTAGTTCACGATGGTTTAGCTCACGATGGTTTAGCTCACGATGGTTTAGCTCATGATGGTTTAGTTCACGATGGTTTAGCTCACGATGGTTTAGCTCACGATGGTTTAGCTCACGATGGTTTAGTTCACGATGGTTTAGCTCACGATGGTTTAGCTCACAATGGTTTAGCTCACCATGGTTTAGCTCACGATGGTTTAGCTCATGATGGTTTAGCTCACGATGGTTTAGCTCACGATGGTTTAGCTCATGATGGTTTAGCTCACGATGGTTTAGCTCATGATGGTTTAGTTCACGATGGTTTAGCTCACGATGGTTTAGCTCACAATGGTTTAGCTCACCATGGTTTAGCTCACGATGGTTTAGCTCACGATGGTTTAGCTCACGATGGTTTAGCTCATGATGGTTTAGCTCTCGATGGTTTAGCTCACGATGGTTTAGCTCACGATGGTTTAGCTCATGATGGTTTAGCTCATGATGGTTTAGCTCACCATGGTTTAGCTCATGATGGTTTAACTCATGATGGTTTAGCTCACCATGGTTTAGCTCACGATGGTTTAGCTCACGATGGTTTAGCTCACCATGGTTTAGCTCATGATGGTTTAGCTCACGATGGTTTAGCTCACGATGGTTTAGCTCACGATGGTTTAGCTCACGATGGTTTAGCTCACGATGGTTTAGCTCATGATGGTTTAACTCATGATGGTTTAGCTCATGATGGTTTAGCTCATGATGGTTTAGCTCACGATGGTTTAGCTCATGATGGTTTAGCTCACGATGGTTTAGCTCATGATGGTTTAGCTCACGATGGTTTAGCTCACGATGGTTTAGCTCACGATGGTTTAGCTCACGATGGTTTAGCTCACGATGGTTCAGCTCACGATGGTTTAGCTCATGATGGTTTAGCTCACCATGGTTTAGCTCACGATGGTTTAGCTCACCATGGTTTAGCTCATGATGGTTTAACTCATGATGGTTTAGCTCACCATGGTTTAGCTCACGATGGTTTAACTCATGATGGTTTAGCTCATGATGGTTTAGCTCATGATGGTTTAGCTCACCATGGTTTAGCTCACGATGGTTTAGCTCACCATGGTTTAGCTCATGATGGTTTAACTCATGATGGTTTAGCTCACCATGGTTTAGCTCACGATGGTTTAGCTCACGATGGTTTAGCTCACCATGGTTTAGCTCATGATGGTTTAGCTCACGATGGTTTAGCTCACCATGGTTTAGCTCACGATGGTTTAGCTCATGATGGTTTAGCTCACGATGGTTTAGTTCACGATGGTTTAGCTCATGATGGTTTAGCTCATGATGGTTTAGCTCACCATGGTTTAGCTCATGATGGTTTAGCTCATGATGGTTTAGCTCATGATGGTTTAGCTCACCATGGTTTAGCTCACGATGGTTTAGCTCACCATGGTTTAGCTCATGATGGTTTAGCTCACCATGGTTTAGCTCACGATGGTTTAGCTCATGATGGTTTAGCTCACGATGGTTTAGCTCACGATGGTTTAGCTCATGATGGTTTAGCTCATGATGGTTTAGCTCATGATGGTTTAGCTCATGATGGTTTAGCTCATGATGGTTTAGCTCACCATGGTTTAGCTCATGATGGTTTAACTCATGATGGTTTAGCTCACCATGGTTTAGCTCACCATGGTTTAGCTCACGATGGTTTAGCTCACGATGGTTTAGCTCATGATGGTTTAGCTCACGATGGTTTAGCTCACGATGGTTTAACTCACGATGGTTTAACTCACGATGGTTTAGCTCACGATGGTTTAGCTCATGATGGTTTAGCTCATGATGGTTTAGCTCACGATGGTTTAGCTCACGATGGTTTAGCTCACGATGGTTTAGCTCACGATGGTTTAGCTCACGATGGTTTAGCTCACGATGGTTTAGCTCACGATGGTTTAACTCACCATGGTTTAGCTCACGATAGTTTAGCTCACGATGGTTTAGCTCATGATGGTTTAGCTCATGATGGTTTAGCTCATGATGGTTTAGCTCACGATGGTTTAGCTCACGATGGTTTAGCTCACGATGGTTTAACTCACGATGGTTTAGCTCACGATGGTTTAGCTCATGATGGTTTAGCTCATGATGGTTTAGCTCATGATGGTTTAGCTCACGATGGTTTAGCTCACGATGGTTTAGCTCACGATGGTTTAGCTCACCATGGTTTAGCTCACGATGGTTTAGCTCACGATGGTTTAGCTCATGATGGTTTAGCTCATGATGGTTTAGCTCATGATGGTTTAGCTCACGATGGTTTAGCTCACGATGGTTTAGCTCACGATGGTTTAGCTCACCATGGTTTAGCTCACCATGGTTTAGCTCACGATGGTTTAGCTCATGATGGTTTAACTCATGATGGTTTAGCTCATGATGGTTTAGCTCACGATGGTTTAGCTCATGATGGTTTAACTCACCATGGTTTAGCTCACGATAGTTTAGCTCATGATGGTTTAGCTCATGATGGTTTAGCTCACGATGGTTTAGCTCACGATGGTTTAGCTCATGATGGTTTAACTCATGATGGTTTAGCTCATGATGGTTTAACTCATGATGGTTTAGCTCATGATGGTTTAGCTCATGATGGTTTAGCTCATGATGGTTTAACTCATGATGGTTTAGCTCATGATGGTTTAGCTCATGATGGTTTAACTCATGATGGTTTAGCTCACGATGGTTTAACTCATGATGGTTTAGCTCATGATGGTTTAACTCATGATGGTTTAGCTCATGATGGTTTAACTCACGATGGTTTAGCTCATGATGGTTTAACTCACCATGGTTTAGCTCATGATGGTTTAGTTCACGATGGTTTAGCTCATGATGGTTTAACTCATGATGGTTTAGCTCATGATGGTTTAGTTCACGATGGTTTAGCTCATGATGGTTTAGCTCATGATGGTTTAGCTCATGATGGTTTAACTCATGATGGTTTAGCTCATGATGGTTTAGCTCACGATGGTTTAGCTCATGATGGTTTAACTCATGATGGTTTAGCTCATGATGGTTTAGCTCATGATGGTTTAGTTCACGATGGTTTAGCTCATGATGGTTTAACTCACCATGGTTTAGCTCATGATGGTTTAGTTCACGATGGTTTAGCTCATGATGGTTTAACTCATGATGGTTTAGCTCATGATGGTTTAGCTCATGATGGTTTAGTTCACGATGGTTTAGCTCATGATGGTTTAACTCATGATGGTTTAGCTCATGATGGTTTAGTTCACGATGGTTTAGCTCACGATGGTTTAGTTCATGATGGTTTAGCTCATGATGGTTTAGCTCATGATGGTTTAACTCATGATGGTTTAGCTCATGATGGTTTAGCTCATGATGGTTTAACTCATGATGGTTTAGCTCACGATGGTTTAGCTCATGATGGTTTAGTTCACGATGGTTTAGCTCATGATGGTTTAGTTCACCATGGTTTAACTCACGATGGTTTAGCTCATGATGGTTTAGCTCATGATGGTTTAACTCACCATGGTTTAGCTCATGATGGTTTAGCTCACGATGGTTTAGCTCACGAGGGTTTAGTTCACCATGGTTTAACTCACGATGGTTTAGCTCATGATGGTTTAGCTCATGATGGTTTAACTCATGATGGTTTAGCTCATGATGGTTTAACTCACGATGGTTTAGCTCACGATGGTTTAGCTCATGATGGTTTAGTTCACGATGGTTTAGCTCATGATGGTTTAGTTCACCATGGTTTAACTCACGATGGTTTAGCTCATGATGGTTTAGCTCATGATGGTTTAACTCACCATGGTTTAGCTCATGATGGTTTAGCTCACGATGGTTTAGCTCACGAGGGTTTAGTTCACCATGGTTTAACTCACGATGGTTTAGCTCATGATGGTTTAGCTCATGATGGTTTAGCTCACGATGGTTTAGCTCACGAGGGTTTAGCTCACGAGGGTTTAGCTCACCATGGTTTAACTCACGATGGTTTAGCTCATGATGGTTTAGCTCACGATGGTTTAACTCACGATGGTTTAGCTCATGATGGTTTAGCTCATGATGGTTTAACTCATGATGGTTTAGCTCATGATGGTTTAGCTCACGATGGTTTAGCTCACGAGGGTTTAGCTCACGAGGGTTTAGCTCACCATGGTTTAGCTCACGAGGGTTTAGCTCACCATGGTTTAGCTCACGATGGTTTAGCTCACCATGGTTTAGCTCACGAGGGTTTAGCTCACCATGGTTTAGCTCACGATGGTTTAGCTCACGAGGGTTTAGCTCACGAGGGTTTAGCTCACCATGGTTTAGTTCATGATGGTTTAGCTCACGATGGTTTAACTCATGATGGTTTAGCTCACGATGGTTTAGCTCATGATGGTTTAGCTCATGATGGTTTAGTTCACGATGGTTTAGCTCACGATGGTTTAGCTCACGAGGGTTTAGCTCACGAGGGTTTAGCTCACGATGGTTTAGCTCACGATGGTTTAGCTCACAATGGTTTAGCTCACGATGGTTTAGCTCACGATGGTTTAGCTCATGATGGTTTAGCTCATGATGGTTTAGCTCATGATGGTTTAGCTCATGATGGTTTAGCTCATGATGGTTTAGCTCACGATGGTTTAGCTCACGATGGTTTAGCTCATGATGGTTTAGCTCATGATGGTTTAGCTCACGATGGTTTAGCTCACCATGGTTTAGCTCATGATGGTTTAGCTCATGATGGTTTAGCTCATGATGGTTTAGCTCATGATGGTTTAGCTCATGATGGTTTAGCTCATGATGGTTTAGCTCATGATGGTTTAGCTCACGATGGTTTAGCTCATGATGGTTTAGCTCACCATGGTTTAGCTCACCATGGTTTAGCTCACGATGGTTTAGCTCACGATGGTTTAGCTCACGATGGTTTAGCTCACGATGGTTTAGCTCACCATGGTTTAGCTCACCATGGTTTAGCTCACCATGGTTTAACTCATGATGGTTTAGCTCACCATGGTTTAGCTCACGATGGTTTAGCTCACGATGGTTTAGCTCACGATGGTTTAGCTCACGATGGTTTAGCTCACCATGGTTTAGCTCACCATGGTTTAGCTCATGATGGTTTAGCTCACCATGGTTTAGCTCACGATGGTTTAGCTCACGATGGTTTAGCTCACCATGGTTTAGCTCACGATGGTTTAGCTCACGATGGTTTAGCTCACGATAGTTTAGCTCACGATGGTTTAGCTCACGATGGTTTAGCTCACGATGGTTTAGCTCATGATGGTTTAACTCATGATGGTTTAGCTCACGATGGTTTAGCTCACGATGGTTTAGCTCACGATGGTTTAGCTCACCATGGTTTAGCTCACGATGGTTTAGCTCACGATGGTTTAGCTCACGATGGTTTAGCTCACGATGGTTTAGCTCACGATGGTTTAGCTCACGATGGTTTAGCTCACGATGGTTTAGCTCACGATGGTTTAGCTCACCATGGTTTAGCTCACGATGGTTTAGCTCACGATGGTTTAGCTCACGATAGTTTAGCTCACGATGGTTTAGCTCACCATGGTTTAACTCACCATGGTTTAGCTCACGATGGTTTAGCTCACCATGGTTTAGCTCACCATGGTTTAGCTCACGATGGTTTAGCTCACGATGGTTTAAATAAAGTTACGTGAAGTGTTTTCATGTGAAGTATATTTACACAGAAATGTAACATGTGGATTTTATAAGCAAATAAAAAGTGGGACTATATTGTGAGGCGTAATGATACAGGAGCAGTAACTCCTAAAGACTTCCCCGCTCACTTCCGTCAATAACCTTTTAGGAGTTACTGCGCGGACGCTGTGCTCCTGTATCATTACGCCTCACAATATAGTCCCCCTTTATATGTAAGGGATAATGTATAGAACGCTGGTCATTATCGGGAAAATAAGCACCGTCAGGGCGAACCGGTCTTGTTTGGCCCTGAAGCTGCTTATTTTCCCGATAATGACCAGCGTTCTATACATTATCCGCTTATTATTCGTCCATTTGCAACTGAACACACAACATAAACTTCGTACACTTTCATGAAGGTCGAAAGGTTTATTTAATGACTTCCGCGACAAATAGTTCCCAAAAGTTTGCGCGTTGCTCGGCGACATTTTGCTAGGCTAGAAGCAGCGAGGCTAACACCTAGCCTAGCTACTTAGCTGAAGGTGCAGTTGGAGGAGGTGGTGAATCTCTGGGTAAGTTGAAAGTCAGACTCACTATTCCCCGACTTCTCTCTCAGTGACGGGACAGATAGTGTCGCTGCTACGTACGTGCGAGTGATATGAAAGCACCAACTCAGAGGAACTTTATCAGGAAATAATGACCGGGAGAACGTTGGGAAATCCCATTCAAATCAACGGAGCTTCTACTTACGTTGTGAAGAGCCGGATAATAACTGCTTATAAAATCCACATGTTACATTTCTGTGTAAATATACTTCGCATGAAAACACTTGACGTAACTTTATTTAAATAGGGAACACGTGGAAGAGCTTGGTAGCTTCTATCGTGAGCTTTTTTGGAGCTATGTGACATGTGGGAGAGGCTGCGTATGTGTGAGCGCACGGACAAAGACCAGACGGGGATATATTAACTCAACTAAGGTTAGGTAAGAACATATCTCAGTATGGAAAAACGGTGGCCTGTTCCTTTAAAGAAAGTCATAATAATCTGAAAGGAACAGACATCTTTAAAAATAATCAAACAATAAACTGTCACAATGACTGGACTTTATGAAAGTTATAAAAAAATAAAAAATAAATTATATTAAATTACATTAAATTATATAAATAATAAAAAGGAAACAAAGAAACAAAGCTGAACTATGTGAAGTGAGTTTAGAGAAACAATGGACACATCAGATGGATCTTCTCTTTTGCCCCAGGTTTTGTTGTGGACATTTTATTGTCTTTTTAAAAACCAAAGAGAGTTTTTAGAGCAGCAGAACTTCACCAATCTGACAAACAGCTGCTCTCGCTCCTGCTTCATTTCTATGTTTGGAGAAAAAACTCACTGGTTCGGACAGATTTTCTTTGAGGTTCATGACCCGTAACAAACTTCCCATGACCTCAACGCCAGCATTCGATCAGCCACATGTATTACTAAACTTATGTATTTCTCAGCACTTTTAGGAGCAGGCCTGCTGTGGTGGAGACCAGAGACAGACCAATGATACTGTGAGCAAATATAGCTGCTTTGTGCTTTTATATCCACATCACTACAGACTTGTTCTCTCTGTTCTCCTCTGTGGGTTCAGTTAAACTCACTTTATGTGGATTTGGTTTGCTTTGAGTTTGGGCAGGCAGGTAGAAGCCTTTGTTTGAAATGGGGCTGATGGTTGGAAGCTCTGAGAAGCTGGACATCGCGGTGATGAGTCGCTCATGTTTGTGTAGGAAACGTGACAAAGTGCAGTATTTTCCTTCATAAACACATTGAGTCTCAGTCACAAAATGTTCTAACGCACACATTAGTTTTTAACGGCGTCTTGGGAAGGTTTTAAAGTTCTCATTACTGTTCTGTTCATGATGGAACCCGACATTCTGAGTCAGATAGATTTATATGAAATCATTTATTAATTAGAGGTGGGCATAGATTATTTTAATCTAGATTAATCCAGGGGCTCATCTCCTGTTTCCAAAATGCATCACAAACGGCTTGAGAACATTCAACTATGATAACTGGTGATGAAAATAATTCATGTTCAATAAAATGCACTTGTGTTACTAACTGTTTATTCAGTTAAACATTAATGTTGAACTGTCGGCCGACATTAGAGGTCCTGATGAACTGTTTACAGGCAGTAGCTTTGTGTTTGTGACAAACTAAATCTCCTCTTCTCCACACTGACCTGCTAAAGAACATGGGACAGTTGTGGCCGGAGTCCCCAAGTGTTTATTTACGGGTAATGTGGGCCATTTTACCAGATCAGAAAATACAGGCCTCTGTTTGGTGGGAAACATGTGGCGTCTCCTGATTGGTCGACAGTGTCACGTGATCACTGTCACAACAACAGTTCATGCTGCTGCAGCTGCTGCTACTACGAGCTTCAACCTGAGATAGTTCTGTCAACATGGAGATAAACGTCGACAACACTTTGGATTTGATCAGAAAAGGAAACGGGCGTCAGCCGCGAGGCGGAGGAGGCGGAGGAGGCGGAGGAGGCGGAGGAGGCGGAGGAGCCAGAGGAGAAAGAGGAGCCAGAGGAGAAAGAGGAGGCGGAGGAGAAAGAGGAGGCGGAGGAGGCGGAGGAGAAAGAGGAGGCGGAGGAGAAAGAGGAGGCGGAGGAGAAAGAGGAGGCGGAGGAGAAAGAGGAGGCGGAGGAGAAAGAGGAGGCGGAGGAGAAAGAGGAGGCGGAGGAGGCGGAGGAGAAAGAGGAGGCGGAGGAGAAAGAGGAGGCGGAGGAGAAAGAGGAGGCGGAGGAGGCGGAGGAGGCGGAGGAGAAAGAGGAGGCGGAGGAGGCGGAGGAGAAAGAGGAGGCGGAGGAGAAAGAGGAGGCGGAGGAGACAGAGGAGGCGGAGGAGGCGGAGGAGACAGAGGAGGCGGAGGAGACGGAGGAGGCGGAGGAGAAAGAGGAGGCGGAGGAGGCGGAGGAGAAAGAGGAGGCGGAGGAGAAAGAGGAGGCGGAGGAGAAAGAGGAGGCGGAGGAGAAAGAGGAGGCGGAGGAGGCGGAGGAGGCGGAGGAGGCGGAGGAGGCGGAGGAGGCGGAGGAGGCGGAGGAGAAAGAGGAGGCGGAGGAGAAAGAGGAGGCGGAGGAGAAAGAGGAGGCGGAGGAGAAAGAGGAGGCGGAGGAGAAAGAGGAGGCGGAGGAGGCGGAGGAGAAAGAGGAGGCGGAGGAGAAAGAGGAGGCGGAGGAGGCGGAGGAGAAAGAGGAGGCGGAGGAGGCGGAGGAGGCGGAGGAGGCGGAGGAGAAAGAGGAGGCGGAGGAGGCGGAGGAGAAAGAGGAGGCGGAGGAGAAAGAGGAGGCGGAGGAGGCGGAGGAGGCGGAGGAGAAAGAGGAGGCGGAGGAGGCGGAGGAGCCAGAGGAGAAAGAGGAGGCGGAGGAGGCGGAGGAGGCGGAGGAGAAAGAGGAGGCGGAGGAGAAAGAGGAGGCGGAGGAGAAAGAGGAGGCGGAGGAGGCGGAGGAGGCGGAGGAGGCGGAGGAGGCGGAGGAGGCGGAGGAGGCGGAGGAGAAAGAGGAGGCGGAGGAGAAAGAGGAGGCGGAGGAGGCGGAGGAGAAAGAGGAGGCGGAGGAGAAAGAGGAGGCGGAGGAGAAAGAGGAGGCGGAGGAGAAAGAGGAGGCGGAGGAGAAAGAGGAGGCGGAGGAGGCGGAGGAGAAAGAGGAGGCGGAGGAGAAAGAGGAGGCGGAGGAGGCGGAGGAGAAAGAGGAGGCGGAGGAGGCGGAGGAGGCGGAGGAGGCGGAGGAGAAAGAGGAGGCGGAGGAGGCGGAGGAGAAAGAGGAGGCGGAGGAGAAAGAGGAGGCGGAGGAGGCGGAGGAGGCGGAGGAGAAAGAGGAGGCGGAGGAGAAAGAGGAGGCGGAGGAGGCGGAGGAGGCGGAGGAGAAAGAGGAGGCGGAGGAGGCGGAGGAGAAAGAGGAGGCGGAGGAGGCGGAGGAGACGGAGGAGGCGGAGGAGAAAGAGGAGGCGGAGGAGAAAGAGGAGGCGGAGGAGAAAGAGGAGGCGGAGGAGAAAGAGGAGGCGGAGGAGGCGGAGGAGGCGGAGGAGGCGGAGGAGGCGGAGGAGAAAGAGGAGGCGGAGGAGAAAGAGGAGGCGGAGGAGAAAGAGGAGGCGGAGGAGGCGGAGGAGGCGGAGGAGAAAGAGGAGGCGGAGGAGAAAGAGGAGGCGGAGGAGAAAGAGGAGGCGGAGGAGAAAGAGGAGGCGGAGGAGGCGGAGGAGCCAGAGGAGAAAGAGGAGGCGGAGGAGAAAGAGGAGGCGGAGGAGGCGGAGGAGAAAGAGGAGAAAGAGGAGGCGGAGGAGAAAGAGGAGGCGGAGGAGGCGGAGGAGAAAGAGGAGAAAGAGGAGGCGGAGGAGGCGGAGGAGAAAGAGGAGAAAGAGGAGGCGGAGGAGAAAGAGGAGGCGGAGGAGAAAGAGGAGGCGGAGGAGAAAGAGGAGGCGGAGGAGAAAGAGGAGGCGGAGGAGGCGGAGGAGCCAGAGGAGAAAGAGGAGGCGGAGGAGAAAGAGGAGGCGGAGGAGGCGGAGGAGAAAGAGGAGAAAGAGGAGGCGGAGGAGGCGGAGGAGAAAGAGGAGAAAGAGGAGGCGGAGGAGAAAGAGGAGGCGGAGGAGAAAGAGGAGGCGGAGGAGGCGGAGGAGAAAGAGGAGAAAGAGGAGGCGGAGGAGAAAGAGGAGAAAGAGGAGGCGGAGGAGAAAGAGGAGAAAGAGGAGGCGGAGGAGAAAGAGGAGGCGGAGGAGGCGGAGGAGAAAGAGGAGGCGGAGGAGGCGGAGGAGCCAGAGGAGAAAGAGGAGGCGGAGGAGGCGGAGGAGGCGGAGGAGAAAGAGGAGGCGGAGGAGAAAGAGGAGGCGGAGGAGAAAGAGGAGGCGGAGGAGGCGGAGGAGAAAGAGGAGAAAGAGGAGGCGGAGGAGAAAGAGGAGGCGGAGGAGAAAGAGGAGGCGGAGGAGAAAGAGGAGGCGGAGGAGAAAGAGGAGGCGGAGGAGGCGGAGGAGGCGGAGGAGAAAGAGGAGGCGGAGGAGAAAGAGGAGGCGGAGGAGAAAGAGGAGGCGGAGGAGAAAGAGGAGGCGGAGGAGAAAGAGGAGGCGGAGGAGGCGGAGGAGGCGGAGGAGAAAGAGGAGGCGGAGGAGGCAGAGGAGGCGGAGGAGGCGGAGGAGAAAGAGGAGGCGGAGGAGAAAGAGGAGGCGGAGGAGAAAGAGGAGGCGGAGGAGGCGGAGGAGAAAGAGGAGGCGGAGGAGACAGAGGAGACAGATGAGGCGGAGGAGAAAGAGGAGGCGGAGGAGGCGGAGGAGGCGGAGGAGAAAGAGGAGGCGGAGGAGGCGGAGGAGGCGGAGGAGAAAGAGGAGGCGGAGGAGGCAGAGGAGGCGGAGGAGGCGGAGGAGAAAGAGGAGGCGGAGGAGAAAGAGGAGGCGGAGGAGAAAGAGGAGGCGGAGGAGGCGGAGGAGAAAGAGGAGGCGGAGGAGACAGAGGAGACAGATGAGGCGGAGGAGAAAGAGGAGGCGGAGGAGGCGGAGGAGGCGGAGGAGAAAGAGGAGGCGGAGGAGAAAGAGGAGGCGGAGGAGACAGAGGAGACAGAGGAGGCGGAGGAGGCGGAGGAGAAAGAGGAGGCGGAGGAGGCGGAGGAGAAAGAGGAGGCGGAGGAGAAAGAGGAGGCGGAGGAGGCGGAGGAGAAAGAGGAGGCGGAGGAGAAAGAGGAGGCGGAGGAGGCGGAGGAGAAAGAGGAGGCGGAGGAGGCGGAGGAGAAAGAGGAGAAAGAGGAGGCGGAGGAGGCGGAGGAGAAAGAGGAGGCGGAGGAGGCGGAGGAGAAAGAGGAGGCGGAGGAGAAAGAGGAGGCGGAGGAGAAAGAGGAGGCGGAGGAGAAAGAGGAGGCGGAGGAGGCGGAGGAGAAAGAGGAGAAAGAGGAGGCGGAGGAGAAAGAGGAGGCGGAGGAGAAAGAGGAGGCGGAGGAGAAAGAGGAGGCGGAGGAGAAAGAGGAGGCGGAGGAGAAAGAGGAGGCGGAGGAGGCGGAGGAGAAAGAGGAGGCGGAGGAGAAAGAGGAGGCGGAGGAGGCGGAGGAGAAAGAGGAGGCGGAGGAGAAAGAGGAGGCGGAGGAGAAAGAGGAGGCGGAGGAGGCGGAGGAGGCGGAGGAGAAAGAGGAGGCGGAGGAGAAAGAGGAGGCGGAGGAGAAAGAGGAGGCGGAGGAGAAAGAGGAGGCGGAGGAGAAAGAGGAGGCGGAGGAGAAAGAGGAGGCGGAGGAGGCGGAGGAGGCGGAGGAGAAAGAGGAGGCGGAGGAGGCAGAGGAGGCGGAGGAGGCGGAGGAGGCGGAGGAGAAAGAGGAGGCGGAGGAGAAAGAGGAGGCGGAGGAGAAAGAGGAGGCGGAGGAGGCGGAGGAGAAAGAGGAGGCGGAGGAGAAAGAGGAGGCGGAGGAGGCGGAGGAGGCGGAGGAGACAAAGGAGAAAGAGGAGGCGGAGGAGAAAGAGGAGGCGGAGGAGAAAGAGGAGGCGGAGGAGACAGAGGAGACAGAGGAGGCGGAGGAGAAAGAGGAGGCGGAGGAGAAAGAGGAGGCGGAGGAGACAGAGGAGACAGAGGAGGCGGAGGAGGCGGAGGAGAAAGAGGAGGCGGAGGAGGCGGAGGAGAAAGAGGAGACGGAGGAGGCGGAGGAGAAAGAGGAGGCGGAGGAGACAGAGGAGACAGAGGAGGCGGAGGAGGCGGAGGAGAAAGAGGAGGCGGAGGAGGCGGAGGAGAAAGAGGAGACGGAGGAGGCGGAGGAGACAAAGGAGGCGGAGGAGGCGGAG
Source organism: Gobius niger (assembly GCF_951799975.1). Lineage (NCBI taxonomy): Eukaryota > Metazoa > Chordata > Actinopteri > Gobiiformes > Gobiidae > Gobius > Gobius niger. The sequence continues at coordinate 3,729 of NW_027639282.1, read as the reverse complement.
GAGAAAGAGGAGGCGGAGGAGGCGGAGGAGAAAGAGGAGGCGGAGGAGAAAGAGGAGGCGGAGGAGGCGGAGGAGAAAGAGGAGGCGGAGGAGAAAGAGGAGGCGGAGGAGGCGGAGGAGAAAGAGGAGGCGGAGGAGGCGGAGGAGAAAGAGGAGAAAGAGGAGGCGGAGGAGGCGGAGGAGAAAGAGGAGGCGGAGGAGGCGGAGGAGAAAGAGGAGGCGGAGGAGAAAGAGGAGGCGGAGGAGAAAGAGGAGGCGGAGGAGGCGGAGGAGCCAGAGGAGAAAGAGGAGGCGGAGGAGAAAGAGGAGGCGGAGGAGAAAGAGGAGAAAGAGGAGGCGGAGGAGAAAGAGGAGGCGGAGGAGGCGGAGGAGGCGGAGGAGGCGGAGGAGGCGGAGGAGAAAGAGGAGGCGGAGGAGGCGGAGGAGGCGGAGGAGAAAGAGGAGGCGGAGGAGAAAGAGGAGGCGGAGGAGGCGGAGGAGAAAGAGGAGGCGGAGGAGGCGGAGGAGGCGGAGGAGGCGGAGGAGAAAGAGGAGGCGGAGGAGAAAGAGGAGGCGGAGGAGAAAGAGGAGGCGGAGGAGGCGGAGGAGCCAGAGGAGAAAGAGGAGGCGGAGGAGAAAGAGGAGGCGGAGGAGGCGGAGGAGCCAGAGGAGAAAGAGGAGGCGGAGGAGAAAGAGGAGGCGGAGGAGAAAGAGGAGGCGGAGGAGGCGGAGGAGGCGGAGGAGGCGGAGGAGGCGGAGGAGGCGGAGGAGAAAGAGGAGGCGGAGGAGGCGGAGGAGGCGGAGGAGGCGGAGGAGCCAGAGGAGAAAGAGGAGGCGGAGGAGAAAGAGGAGAGAAAGAGGGAGAAAGAGGAGGCGGAGGAGAAAGAGGAGGCGGAGGAGGCGGAGGAGCCAGAGGAGAAAGAGGAGGCGGAGGAGAAAGAGGAGAAAGAGGAGAAAGAGGAGGCGGAGGAGGCGGAGGAGAAAGAGGAGAAAGAGGAGGCGGAGGAGAAAGAGGAGGCGGAGGAGGCGGAGGAGCCAGAGGAGAAAGAGGAGGCGGAGGAGAAAGAGGAGGCGGAGGAGGCGGAGGAGGCGGAGGAGAAAGAGGAGGCGGAGGAGAAAGAGGAGGCGGAGGAGAAAGAGGAGGCGGAGGAGAAAGAGGAGGCGGAGGAGACAGAGGAGACAGAGGAGGCGGAGGAGGCGGAGGAGAAAGAGGAGGCGGAGGAGAAAGAGGAGGCGGAGGAGAAAGAGGAGGCGGAGGAGAAAGAGGAGGCGGAGGAGAAAGAGGAGGCGGAGGAGAAAGAGGAGGCGGAGGAGGCGGAGGAGAAAGAGGAGAAAGAGGAGGCGGAGGAGAAAGAGGAGGCGGAGGAGAAAGAGGAGGCGGAGGAGAAAGAGGAGGCGGAGGAGACAGAGGAGACAGATGAGGCGGAAGGAGAAAGAGGAGGCGGAGGAGGCGGAGGAGGCGGAGGAGACAAAGGAGAAAGAGGAGGCGGAGGAGAAAGAGGAGGCGGAGGAGAAAGAGGAGGCGGAGGAGAAAGAGGAGACGGAGGAGGCGGAGGAGACAAAGGAGGCGGAGGAGGCGGAGGAGAAAGAGGAGGCGGAGGAGGCGGAGGAGAAAGAGGAGGCGGAGGAGAAAGAGGAGGCGGAGGAGGCGGAGGAGAAAGAGGAGGCGGAGGAGAAAGAGGAGGCGGAGGAGGCGGAGGAGAAAGAGGAGGCGGAGGAGGCGGAGGAGGCGAGGAGAAAGAGGAGGCGGAGGAGACAGAGGAGGCGGAGGAGGCGGAGGAGGCGGAGGAGAAAGAGGAGGCGGAGGAGACAGAGGAGGCGGAGGAGGCGGAGGAGACAGAGGAGGCGGAGGAGAAAGAGGAGGCGGAGGAGGCGGAGGAGAAAGAGGAGGCGGAGGAGAAAGAGGAGGCGGAGGAGAAAGAGGAGGCGGAGGAGGCGGAGGAGAAAGAGGAGGCGGAGGAGCCAGAGGAGAGAGGAGAAAGAGGAGGCGGAGGAGGCGGAGGAGGCGGAGGAGGCGGAGGAGACAAAGGAGAAAGAGGAGGCGGAGGAGAAAGAGGAGGCGGAGGAGAAAGAGGAGGCGGAGGAGACAGAGGAGACAGAGGAGGCGGAGGAGGCGGAGGAGAAAGAGGAGGCGGAGGAGGCGGAGGAGAAGAGGAGACGGAGGAGGCGGAGGAGACAAAGGAGGCGGAGGAGGCGGAGGAGAGAAAGAGGAGGCGGAGGAGGCGGAGGAGAAAGAGGAGGCGGAGGAGGCGGAGGAGGCGGAGGAGAAAGAGGAGGCGGAGGAGGCGGAGGAGGCGGAGGAGAAAGAGGAGGCGGAGGAGACAGAGGAGGCGGAGGAGGCGGAGGAGGCGGAGGAGAAAGAGGAGGCGGAGGAGACAGAGGAGGCGGAGGAGGCGGAGGAGACAGAGGAGGCGGAGGAGAAAGAGGAGGCGGAGGAGGCGGAGGAGAAAGAGGAGGCGGAGGAGAAAGAGGAGGCGGAGGAGAAAGAGGAGGCGGAGGAGGCGGAGGAGAAAGAGGAGGCGGAGGAGGCGGAGGAGGCGGAGGAGCCAGAGGAGAGAGGAGAAAGAGAAGCTCACGGACTCAGAGAAAAGGAGCTGGAAAGACCGCGGTCAGGTGAGCCGTCATCCACAAAAGGCCAGTGAAGCCGTAACGCTGTTATGTTGTGCGTGACTATGACCGCTGATACAGTAGCTCAATGTGCTCACGGTTAGGGACCGTCAACAATGTAATGTACGTCCTCTTAAGCGTAGATCAATACGACTAACACGCTAGGCCAATGCACGAATAATTAGGGGACCGTCAACAATGTATTATATCCTCTAAAGTGGAATTTTTTCTACATTTCGGACGGTACTGAAGAATCCTTTTAAAGGTTTCACTCATTTCTCAGTGGGTTATTGTTATATATATATATATGTATATATATATACGATATATATATACATATATACATATATATATATATATATATATATACATATATATGTATATATATACATATATATATATATATGTATATATGTATATATATATGTATATATGTATATATATATGTATATATATATATATGTATATATATACATATATATGTATATATATATATATGTATATATATATATACAATATTTCCAAGGTGAAACACATTGTGAAAGTTTGTCCTCACTCAGACGTTGGGACTTGACCCTGTGACCAGTTGGGTTGGACTTACGTGGGACTTGTATTGAGTGAGCGCCTCCCTCCTCTGGGAGAGCCCGAGTCTGAGTCTGAAGCCATGGTTTGGACCTAAAACAACAAAGGTTCATGTTTATTACAACTGACGGAAACATTAAAGTGATTCAAAATGATTTGTTTAAAGAGGGCCACAGTGTGAACTCTCACTGGTCCCCAGCGCCCCCTGTGGGTGTGATTCTGCAGTGTGGAAAACACTTGATATACAGAGCCTCTCGAAACTATACTCTGTTATTTAAAAAAAACAGAAAATCTGAAAGTGGGGCGAGCATAAGTATCACACAGATGAATGAATACTTTGTGGACCCCTTTTGTCTTTTGGGGTCTGACTCTACAAGATTAGCACATGTAGAGACTGATATTTTAGCCCATTCATCTTTACAAAACAACTCCAGCTCTGTCACATTAGAAGGAGAGTGTTTGTGAACAGCAGTTTTCAGATCTTTCCACAGATTTTCAATAGGATTTAGGTCAGGACTTTGACTGGGCCATTCTAACACATTAATATGTTTTTATTGAACC